>NW_026652297.1:2070246-2598497 GCF_009828535.3 Hylobates moloch | reverse complement strand
CACTCCAGCCTGGGCGACAGAGCGAGACTCCGTCTAAAAAAAAAAAAAAAACAGAAAGTAGAGCTGACTTTGGCCCTTGGGCCATAGTCTGTTGATCTTGGCCTAGTATATATAGTCTGTCCTTGAGGATGTTCTGGCTGTGCTTGAAGAGAATATAATATTCTTTTCTTGTTGGATGAAGGAGTATTACTGATTTTCTGCTTTGTTTTGTTTTGTTTTTTTCTGAGGTGGAGTCTCGCTCTGTCGCCCAAGCTGGAGTGCTTTTTTTTTTTTTTTTTTTCTGAGACAGAGTCTCACTCTGTTGCCCAAGCTGGAGTGCAGTGGCACCATCTCAGCTCACTGCAACCTCCGCCTCACGGGTTCAAGCAATTTTCCTGCCTCAGCCTCCTGAGTAGCTGGGGTTACAGGCATGCGCCACCACACCCAGCTAATTTTTGTATTTTTAGTAGAAACAGGGTTTCACCATGTTGGTTAGGCTGATCTCGAACTCCTGACCTCATGATCTGCCTGCCTCAGCCTCCCAAAGTGCTGGGATTACAGGTGTGTGCCACCATGCCTGGCCCAGTCTGGGTTTTTAATCAGTTTATTAGTCTGTTCCCACGCTGCAAATAAAGACATATCTGAGACTGGGTAAATTATAAAGGAAAGAGGTTTGACTCACAGCTCCACATGGCTGGGGAGGCCTCACAATCATGACGGAAGGTGAATGAGGAGCAAAGTCATGTCTTAGATGGAAGCAGGCAAGAAAGCTTGTGCAGGGGAACTCCCATTTATAAAACCATCAGATCTCTTGAGACTTATTCACTACTGTGAGAACAGTGTTGGGGAAACTGCCCTATGATTCAGTTATCTCCACCTGGCCCCACCCTTGACACATGGGGATTATTATAATTCAAGGTGAGATTTGGGTGGGGACACAGCCAAACCATATCAATCAGTTATTGAGAGTGGGATACTTAAGTCTTTATCATTGTTGAACTCTTTATTCTTTCTGTCAATTTTTGCTGCATGTATTTTAGGTCTTATTGTTTGGTGGATATATATTTATAATTGTTCTGTGTTTCTGATGTCATGACTCTCTTATAATGATTTCTCTCTGTCTCTAATAATACCATTTTATCTGATACTAAGCCCTTTTATTATTGGTTTGCATGATATATCTTTTTTCATTCTTTTACTTTCAATCTCTCTGTGTTTGAATCTATGTCGTGTTTTTTGTAGATGGCATACAGTTGGATCTTGTTTTTCCAGCCACTCTAACAATTTCTGTCTTTTGAATGGAGTCTTTTTTTTTTTTTAATTTTATTTATTTATTTTTTTGAGACGGAGTCTCGTTCTTTTGCCCAGGCTGGAGTGCAGTGGCGCCATCTTGGCTCACTGCAAGCTCCACCTCCTGGGTTCACGCCATTCTCCTGCCTCAGCCACAGTTGGGACCACAGGCGCCTGCCACCACGCCCGGCTTTTTGTATTTTTTAGTAGAGACGGGGTTTCACTGTGTTAGCCAGGATGGTCTCAATCTCCTGACCTTGTGATCCTCCCGCCTCAGCCTCCCAAAGTGCTGGGATTACAGGTGTGAGCCACCGCGCCTGGCCGAGTGGAGTCTTTTTTTGAAACAGAGTTTCACTCTTGTTGCCCAGGCTGGAGTGCAATGGCATGATCTTGGCTCACCGCAACCTCTGCCTCCCAGGTTCAAGCGATTCTCCTGCCTCAGCCTCCTGAGTAGCTGGCATTACAGGCATGTGTCACTGTGCCCGGCTAATTTTTGTATTTTTAGTAGAGATAGGGTTTCTCCATGTTGGTCAGGCTGGTCTCGAACTCCTGACCTCAGGTGATCCACCTGCCTTGGCCTCCCGAAGTGCTGGAATTACAGGTGCAAGCTACTGTGTCAGCCTGTTTTTTGTTTTGTTTTCCGTTTTTTTTTTTTTTTCTCGAGATGGAGTCTCACTCTGTTGCTCAGGCTAGAGTGCAGTTACACGATCTCGGCTCACTGGAACCTCCGCCTCCTGGACTCAAGTGATTCTCCTGCCTCAGCCTCCTGAGTAACTGGGATTACAGGTGCCCACCACTGTGTCCAGCTAATATTTTTTATATTTTTAGTAGAGACAGGATTTTACCATGTTGGCTAGGCTGGTCTCTAACTCCTGACCTCAGCTGATCCACCTGCCTCAGCCTCCCAAAGTGCTGGGGTTACAGGCATGAGCCACCGTGCCCGGCCAGGTATTTGTTTTTTTGTATATCTTTTGACTTTTTCTGTTTGCTTGTACCTCTTTTATTGCCTTATTTTGTGTTTAGTAGTTTTTTTGAGCATATGATTATTTTGTTGCTTTTGTCTTTTGTTTTTACTATTTTTCAGTTGTTTTCTTAGTACTTGTCTCGTCATTATAATAAGCATCTTATAGCCCAATTTAACTAAATTAATGCTAATTTAATTCTGTAATATAGCTTCTTTCTCCTTTTATGCAGTTGTTTTCATGTTTATTATATCTATATTTGCTATAAACCTAATAATTCAGTATTGTTATTAATCTTGTATTACATAAAGCAGTAATAATTAGTTGAATTCTTTTTAAAAATTTAAGAGAAGGAAGTTAAAAAATACATACTTTAGTTAAATTATTTTCAGTAGAAACAGGGTCTTGCTATGTTGCCCAGGCTGGCCTTGGCCTCCCAAACTGTTGGGATTACAGGTGTGAGGCATTGCACCTGGCCAAAAATACATATGTTATATGTACCTACATATTTGCTTTTCCTAGTGCTCTTTGTTTCTTTGGGTACAGTCAGGTTACCATCTGATGTCATTTTGCCTTTCAACTTGAGAGACTTCCTTTGGAATTTCTTGTAAGTAGGTTTGCAAGCAATGGATTCTCTGTAAGTCTTTGAAATGTCTGTGTTTCACCTTCATTTTTGAAAGATAGGTTTGCTGGATATCAAATTCTTGGTTGCTGGTTTTTTCTTTTAGCACTTTGAATGTCATTTCCTGCCTTCTGGCTTCTTTTGCTTCTGATGAGAAGTCAGCTGTTAATGTTGTTGCTTCCTTGTGCATGATGAAGTATTGTTTTCATTTTTGTTCTTGCTGCTTTCAAGATTTTCTGGTTTTGGCTTTAATCAGTTTCACTATGATATGTCTAGATGTGGATCTCTTTGTGTGTATTGCAGCTATAGTTCATTGAGCTTCCTGACTCTGTAGATACATTTTTAAAAAATCAAGTTGCAAATTGTTTTTGGTCACTATTTTTGTCCTCTTTCACATCACTTCTGGGGCTTCTAATTTGTGTATGGTGGTATACTTGACATTGTTCCACACATTTCTGAGACTGTTTTACTTTTTTAAAAATTTTTACTTTTTGTTTGTTAATGTTTAAGAGATAGGGTCTTGCCTTGCTGCCCAGACTCATGGCTGATTGCAACCTTGACCTTCTGAGCCCAAGCCATCCTCCTACCTTAGCCTCCCAAGTAGCTGGGGCTGCAGGCATGTGCCACCACACCTGGCCGATTTTTAATTTCTTATAGAGACTGTGTCTCGCTGTGTTGCCTAGGCTGGTCTTATATTCCTGGCCTCAAGCGATACTCCAACCTGGCCTCCCAAAATGCTGGAGTTACAGGCATGAGCCACTGCACCCGGCTTGTATTTCTTCATTGTTTTTTCTCCCATTTCTTCAAGTTAGATAATTTCTCTTGTCCTTTCTTCAGGTTTTCTCATTTTTTTCTTCTACTCTAGTATTCATCTTCAGAATTTTGATTCGATTGTCTTTTTTTATTTTCCAAATTTATTTGTGCCCTGTTTATATCATGGTTCTCTTTATTTTTTATTTTTTTTTACCATGGTTCTCTTTAAAAATAATTTCTATCTCTTCGTTAAGATTTTCTTTTTGTTTGAGGCATTGTTCTCATATTTTTTTTTAGTCCTTTAAAGAAATTTGGAGTCTGTTTGCGAAGTGTAGCATTTGGGCCTACTCAGGGGCATTTCCAACTCCACGTTGTTGTTTTTTCTCATGCGTTTGGGTCACACTTTCCTGCATTTTTGAATGTCTCATAACTTTTTGTTGAAACTGGACATTTTACCTACTATATTGTAGCAACTTTGATTTCTGGATTTTTCCTCCTTCTGAGGGTTGTCGTTGCTTTATTGTTTTTATTTTTTAAGTAACTTTCCTGGACTAAATCTATGGAATCTTTTTCTCACTGTGGTATGTGGCTGCTGATTGCTGATGTCTCTGCTCAGTTTTTATACATATTTTTTAAATTATTATTTAAAATCAGTTTGGGCTGGGCTCAGTGCTTCAGGCCTGTAATCCTAACACTTTGGGAAGTCAGGGCAGGAGGATTGCTTGAAGCCAAGGGTTTAAGACCAGCCTGGGCAACATAGTGAGACTCTGGCTCTGCAAAAAATAAAAGAAGTTAGCTGGGTGTGGTGGTATGTGCCTGTAGTTGCAGCCACCTAGCAGGCTAAGACAGAAGAATTGCTTGAGCCTAGGAGTTTGAGGTTGCAGTGAGCTGTGATTGTGCCACTGCCTGGGCAACAGAGGAAGACCCTGGCTCTAAAAAAGACAAAATCCAAGCACGGGACAAAGAATTGCAGCAAATAGCATTCTTTTTTTTGAGACAGAGTCTCGCTCTATCACCCAGGCTGGAGTGCAGTGGCACGATCTTGGCTCACTGCAAGCTCCACCTCTCAGGTTCACGCTATTCTCCTGCCTCAGCCTCCTGAGTAGCTGGGACTACAGGCTCCCACCACCAAGCCCAACTAAGTTTTTTGTAGTTTTAGTAGAGACAGGCTGTCACCGTGTTAGCCAGGATGGCCTCGATCTCCTGACCTTGTGATCCGCCCGCTTCAGCCTCCCAAAGTGCTGGGATTACAGGCGCGAGCCACTGTGCCCAGCCGCAAATAGCATTTTTATAAGTAGCTAACCAGACATTAGAACTTCCACCCTTCTTTGTGACAGCTGAGGTCACTAGTGAACTCTGCTTCCAAGTACTCCTGCAAAGTACACCACAAGCCTGTGTATATTCTGAAGCCATCCACTTCAGTTCATATGACCACACTTGCATGTCAGCAACAGAAGAGAACACACATCATACAGCATTTACAGCAGTTGACAAAGAGGTAGGGGAATGCAAGTATTGGTTCACTTAATACATTCAACTAATATGGGCTATCTAAGAACAAAACTCACTTAAAGTCTTCCAACAGATGTAGATGTTCTTTGAATGCAAAAAACATTCATACATCATTTGCTGTTATTGCTCTCTGCATACCCTCTCACCAAAGCCTCAGGATTGAGAGACACATATCACCAAGTTAAAAAATATCCATTATGGGTCAGGCATGGTGGCTCACGCCTGTAATCCCAGCACTTTGGGAGGCTGAGGCAGGAGGATTGCTTGGGCCTAGGAGTTGGAGACCACACTGGGCAACATGGTGAAACCCTGTCTCTACAGAAGATAAAAAAATTAGCCAGGCATGGTGGTATGCGCCTGTAGCTGTGACTCAGGAGGCTGAGGTGGGAGGATTATCTGAGCCTGGGAGGTGGAAGTTGCAGTGGGCCAGGGTCGCACGGCTGCACTCCAGCTTGGGTGACAGACTGAGCCTCTGTCTTTAAAAAAAAAAAAAAAAGTCCATTCTGCACCACCAAGTTTCGTCATGTGCTCTTACCTCTTCTTGTTCATGCTAGCCTTTCATATCTCAGCACCACCATCAATTGCTCATAAAGTTTCAAAAATGCCTTTACCTTTTTGAAAGGTACACAGCGTTTACCCTTGCCTTCGTAGTGTTGATACGATTTCGTAAACTAAAGGATCTGCTCAGTTTTTACTGTTTTTGTTTTTGTTTTTTTAATTAAAAAAAAACTAAAGTCTGACTTGCTGAAGTTACATCTGTATCTATTATCCTTCTGGTCAGTTAGTGACTGGTTAAAGGTTGTACTAAAACACCATGAGCCAGTAAAGCTTGAACCCTCTGTCTGTAGATCTTTGTGTGTTGGGGACTGCCTTCAAAGCTCATAATTTTTAATTTCCACTGGGCCTTTTTGAGTCTTTGCTGCTGCTGTGTGTACACTTATGGTCAGCCAGAGGTGTGTGGATAGTTTGGACCTTCTCCAATATCTGCATCATGAATGTGTGGAACATTTACCAAGGTCCCCTGTAGTCTTTGTTTTCTGACACAGGGTCTTGCTTTGTTGCTGGGGCTAGAGTTCAGTGGCACAGTCATGGCCCTCTGCAGCCTCAGCCTCCTGGGCTCAAGCAGTGCCCCCACTTTAGCCTTCCAAGTAGCAGGGACTACAGGTGTGTGCTACCATCCCTGGCTAATTTTTAAATTTTATTTTTTGTCAAGGTAGGATCTTACTCTGTTGCCAGGCTGTTTGTTTGTTTGTTTGTTTGAGACAGGGTCTCGTTCTGTTGCTTAGGCTGGCGTGCAGTGGCACAGTCGTGGCTCATTGCAGCCTTGACCTCCTGGGCTCAAGCGATCCTCCCACCTCATCCACCTGAGTAGCTGGGAGTACAGGCACATGCCACCATGCCCAGCTAATTTTTGTATTTTTTGTAGAGACACAGTCTTGCTATGTTGGCCCGGCTGGTCTCAAACTCCTGGGCTAAAGCAGTCCCCGCACCTTGGCCTCCCAAAGTGCTGGGACTACAGGCATGAGCCATGGCGCCCAGGTCCCTTAGTCTTGTTTCTGGATTTCCCTTTTAAATTTCTATCTAATCTCTGGGTCTTTTGCTTGCACCAACCATGACAGCAACCTCAGGCTAGCTGAGCCCTTGGTCTTGCTTGTTTGCCACCAAGAAAGCGAACTGTTACTGCCTGTGGGTATGGGGTTTTTCTATGCTTTGCTTCACAAGTCAGCCCCCTCTGTCAGTGAAGCTGCTGGTTTTCATGGCTTTCCCTACCTTGGTAGAACTACCTTTCCCACTCACCTGGGGATATGTGATGGGAGCAGCCATAGACTGCCACTGTTCTTACCACAGGTTCAGTAGGTTTCTTGTGAATAACCACAGAGAAGATAACATTTGAAAAAAGACCTGAAGGAGATTGAGGAAGTATTCCATGTAGATAACTGTGGGAAATAACATTCCTGGCAGAGGGAACACCTTCGGGCCCTAAGGTGAGAGCATATCTAGAGTGTAAAAGGGATGATAAAGAGGCCAGTGTGGCTCCAGTGGAGTAAAGGTAAAGGAAGGACATCAGAACAGACAAGACCGCTTAGGCCTCTGTAAGGACTGGCTTTTATTTTGAATGAAATGGGGAGCTGCCAGAGAGCTTTCAGCAGCAGAAGTGGGACATAATCTGTCTTACAATTTTAATAGCGGCCATAGTGAAATAGAAGCGAGAGTGGCAGAGTAGAAGACTCAGGATAAGAGATTCTCGTGATTTAGACAAGGGTAGTAGCAGTGGATGTGGTGAGAAGTGGTCCAGCTCTGGATGTATTTTAAAGGTAGAACAGATGGGATTCTTCTGATGGATTGGAGATAGTGGGGAATGAACAGATGCAGGTCTTTATTTAAACGGAAATTTCCTGTTTATTGTCTGCAAATGATTTTTCTGTTCCCTTTATTGAGTCCTATAATTTTTAAGTCCTTGTATTGATTCCAGTTATTCTTAGGTTGGATCATTTTTTGTTCCCTAATGTTATCTTCTATTTGTTTTCTCTGTTTTTTTCTTCTGAAAGGTTTGCTTCATTCCATTCATTCTATTTTCATCTGTGTCTATTCTGTTTCTTGCTATTTCTGACTTCTTATTGGATCCATAATTTTTTTTCCAGTTTTTCTTTAACTTTGCAATCTGATTTACTTTCCTTCTATTGTTATCATTTGTAGCTTTTTTTGAATTCAACTTGAATTCAAATTCTTATTTGAAATATTCAAATAAATATTCAAGGAGGAATCTGCTTTTGGTTTGAGGGTTTATATTGTTTTCCAGGTTGGGTTCTTCATCTGTTGCATGGAAATTTCTTCTCTCATTGTATTTCTCTTTTTTTATAGTAGGTTTGATAGTTGCTATGTCATTTTTATTTATCTTCTTCATGTTATATGTGGATAGCTCTGTAAATACCTTTTTGTTTGTAGCTACAGAGTATAGATGAAATAACCTTGATATGCTTCTAAACTTCTTTGGGACCTACCTCACCCACCCCTGCTCATCCACTATGGTTAGTTGTTAATCGTTGCGTTCATCCTCTTTTTTTTTTTTTGACACAGAGTTTTGCTCTTGTTGCCCAGGCTGGAATGCAGTGGCGTGATCTCGGCTCACTGCAACCTCCACCTCCTGGGTTCAAGCAATTCTCCTTCCTCAGCCTCCCGAGTAGCTGGGATTACAGACATGCACCACCATGCCCAGCTAATTTTGTATTTTTAGTAGAGATGGGGTTTCACCATGTTGGTCAGACTGGTCTAGAACTCCTGACCTCAGGGAATCCACCTGCTTCAGCCTCCCAAAGTGCTGGGATTACAGGTGTGAGCCACCATGCCCGGCCTCATCCTCTTTTCTTTAACCTGAGGACATGTGCTGTTGAGAAGCTTGCCACTGAAGGGTTCAGTTATTTTTGGCAGATCGGAGTTCTGTTCTTTTTTCTAAAATCTTATTAAGTGTGCCCTATCCAGAGGTATATTCCATGTATCTCCATGGGCTTTGGCTGGTTCTCACAGCTTGGCTCAGTGTTCTGGAAGATGGTAAGTTTCAAATACTCACCCTGCTTTTCCTGAGGTCCCACTGTGGTTTGTAGAGGTTCTTAATCTTGATGGAATATTTTTTAAAACTTTCGCATAATTACCTACTTCAGTCTCCTCTTTTCAAATTGGAAAGTATTTAATATAAGTGTACTCTCCTTTCCTTCTTGCATTGCATTTTGTAAATGTTTTTCCAGTCAGGTGTCCAGGTGTAAGAGTTCTATAATCCTTATAATGCTTAAAAAATTACTATTTTTCAGCCAGGCATGGTGGCTCATGCCTGTAATCCCACGCTTTAGGAGACTGAGGCAGACTGATCACTGGAGGTCAGGAGTTCAGGACCAGCCGGGCCAACATGGCGAAACCCTGTCTCTACTAAAAATACAAAAATTAGTCGGGTGTGGTGGCAGGTGCCTGCAGTCCCAGCTCGTTGGGAGGCTGAGACAGGATAATCATTTGAACCCAGGAGGCAAAGGTTGCAGCTAGCCAAGATCACACCATTGCACTCCAGCCTGGGCAACAAGAGCATGACTCTGTCTCCAGAAAAAAGAAAAAAAAAATATATAGGCCGGGAGCAGTGGCTCACGCCTGTAATCTCAGCATTTTGGGAGGCCAAGGCAGGCAGATCACTTGAGGTCAGGAGTTCAAGACCAGCCTGGCCAACATGGTGAACCCCCCGTCTCTACTGAAAATACAAAAATTAGCTGGGCATGGTGGTGCATGCCTACAATCCCAGCTACACGGGAGGCTGAGGCAGAAGAAACACTTGAACCCAGGAGGTGGAGGCTGCAAGTTCCATCTCCTTTTTTTTTTTTTTTTTTTTATTGTTAGCACATCTCTGCTGGCAGGAACTTATGCTTTCTTTACCCAGAAATCTTGGGCATGTATCTTTAAAATGTTTCGTAATATAGAAAAACAGCATTTGTATCTTTGTAATTTAAAGGAGCTTCCTGCAGTATGGACTAATCTCATTTTGATGTTTCAGTTTTCCATGTTAAAATTCCTTTGCACTTCCCTCCTTTCATGTGAAAAAACATTTTAAATGGTTTGTTTTCAAGGCATGATAAATCTAAGTACTGGTAGCTGGCCTGCAAATGTAACAAACCGCACAGCTCATGCACCTAGGAGGTCACAATAAGCGAACAGAATGTAGAGGAGGGGTCAGCCCATAAAAGGGAAGAAAGTTTTGTAATTGGGAAATCAAAATTTAAGCAGAGAAGGAGATGGGGTATAACCTTATAAGGGGGATAATAAAACTTTGGCAATGTCCAGGAAGATTGTAACCTCATAGTCAACCAGTGAGGACCTGGCGGTGGGACTTGTATGCTAGAAGATAAATTACCTGTTGTGACTGTCCCGGTGTGCCTGCCCACCAGACACCTGATATTGGAAGACCATTATTATTATTATTATTATTTATTTATTTTTTGAGACCATTATTATTATTATTATTATTTATTTATTTTTTGAGATGGAGTTTTGCTCTTGTTGCCCAGGCTGGAGTGCAATGGTGCGATCTTGGCTCATGGCAACCTCCACCTCCTGGGTTCAAGTAAGATTCTCCTGCCTCAGCCTCCTGAGTAGCTGGGATTTCAGGCATGCACCACTACGCCCAGCTAATTTTGTATTTTTGGTAGAGACGGGGTTTCTCCATGTTGGTCAGGCTGGTCTTGAACTCCCAACCTCAGGTGATCTGCCTGCCTTGGCCTCCCAAAGTGCTGGGATTACAGGCGTGAGCCACTGCACCTGGCTAGACCGTTATTAAAAAGTCTCACGTTTGCTGTTCTTCGTGCCTCTAAGTCCATTCTTTGGGTTTCTATGGTGAGTGTGTTTCTCACATTTCACATCCCCCCCTCCCCCCATATTTTTTATAGCTGTATTTGAGCTGGGAAACCTGAGGAGAGGTTAGATATAAGAAATTCTAGGCTCACATCTGTAATCCCAGCACTTTGGGAGGCCAAGGCAGGTGGATCACGAGGTCAGGAGTTTGAGACCAGCCTGGTCAAGAGACTAGCCTGGCCAATATGGTGAAACCCCGTCTCTACTGAAAAAAAAAAAAAAAAAAATACAAAAAATTAGCCAGACCTGGTGGCAGGCGCCTGTAAATCCCAGCTACTTGGGAGGCTGAGGCCGGAGAATCGCTTGAACCTGGGAGGCAGAGTTTACAGTGAGCCGAGATTGTACCATTGCACTTCAGCCTGGGCAACAAGAGCGAAACTCTGCCTCAAAAAAAAAACCCAAACAAACAAAAAAAGAAATTCTAGAGGAAGAGAATAGACCTTGATTTGGATGGGAAGATCAAATGGCTCATGCCTGTAATCCCAGCACTTTGGGAGACCAAAGCAGATGGATCATGAGATAGAGATAGAGACTATCCTGGTCAACATGGTGAAACCCCATCTCTACTAAAAATACAAAAATTAGCTGGGCATGGTGGTGCACGCCTGTAGTCCCAGCTACTCGGGAGGCTGAGGCAGGAGAATCACTTGAACCCGGGAGGCAGAGGTTGCAGTGAGGAGCCGAGATCATGCCACTGCACTCTAGCCTGGTGACAGAGAGAGACTTCAAAAAAAAAAAAAAAAAAAAAAAAGATCTTAGGGAGTGATAAGAGGTAACATGTTAGTTTGCAAAGCAGAGATGGGGATATTTCATATGGATACAAAAGATAAGAAGACTAAGAGAGCATACTTTCTACACTAAGAGGATAATCTGATTCTAAGATTAAGTTTTCTTAAGAAAAATTCTGCTTTTCAGCAGCTGCATTGTTTCTATAGTACTTAAAACTAGTTTTGTATACAGAAATACAAAAGAAACCTTGTGGATGTCTCAGAAATTTTGTACAGATAGTCATTACTGTAATAGTATATGTGTGTTTGTGTTTTTCCCTCCAGAATCTCCCTGGAAAAGGAGACATGAATGTCTGCAATGATACTTCCTGACAAGAAGTTGATACAAGAAAAGGAAAGGAGACTAACAGCTAGCGAGCAGAATTTCGAACAGCAAGATTTTGTATTTTTTGCTTCCAACTACACACTTCCGTTGTCCACTTTTAAATCAGAGATACCTACACTCAAAACCCAGACAAGGCGAAAGGATACTTTTCTTGTATATTTTTTGACATCAAAGAAACAGCAATGTCCAGGAAACAGAACCAGAAGGGTAAGATTACATGTGGGCATAAATTGTTAAAAGCATAGTTATAATGATCCCCATTTATAGCTGCATATTTAAAAACTGTCCTTCTAATGTGTTTTGACTGGTTTTACAAGTATTTGTGGATATTAGATGATCGCTTTGTGTATTACCAGTCTGGGAATTAATTCATATAACAATAGCTTTTTCTACTCACACAAACTTATCAAATTGTAATATACTTACAATCTTGAAGATGCATTTTTGAATACTGAACATATGTTAGGGAGATGTGTTAAGAGGGCTAGCTTGCTGCAGGATATTCTATGTTGTTTGAGTTGGCATTTTTCTAGAGAAAGGCAGTGGAGCAAGAGTAAATGTTTCTGGGTTTTGTTTCCTTCTTTAGCTTTCCTTCCGGGAATGTTCCTCTAGCTTCTTACCTAAAATGAAATACCAGGTGCAAAGAGTCAGGAAATAGAAGGGTAGTTATAATGGAGGGAAGGGCAACAAAGACTTTGTAAAACGTTTTTCTGCTTTTCTAGAATAGCTGCAAAAATTTAAAGGGACAAAGTGAACAACAGCATTAGAACTATTGTACATAATTGGAATATCTTGATTAAAAGAATGATCATAGGTATCTTGGCGTTTTCCCCTCATTCAGTTTAATTTCCAGTTCAAAGTTAATGTTCTTTAATTCAAAACAAAGCTTCATAGATCCAGGTCTCACATGTTAAATATGAAGAAAATGCTTTTAAACCTAATTTTGACTTGATAATTCAAAAACCTCATAAGAAAGTAATAAACCAGATCTGTGGTTTCAAAAGTTGTAGCTTCATTGTGTAGTAAATCTATAGGAAGAGTCTGAGCAATAAGGAATGCTTAGATTACTAAAGCTGAACTGTTCTATGGAATGAAATTTACCAACGGAAAAGTGTTTTTTAATAACCCAAGTTTGTTTTTTCTTAGTTGTTATAATTCAGTTTGTTTTTTCCCAGTTATGCTTGAAACATTGAGCATCTGTTTTCACCCTGCAAATGAGAAATACTATAGTAAAAATAGGGTTCTGGAAAAATTGAGCATTTAATTTTTCCTAAAAAAAAGTTAACTTCAGCAAATTACTTTGACCTTTTTAAAACTAGAGAGTCTATTTCGTGTCTGTGTTTTGCCAAAGCTGTAGAAAAAAGTATCATTGTGAAGCAGGATATTTCCCTAGCCCCTTTGCAGGAGTCTCTCCTTTACTCAGCCTGCCTCTCTCAACTCCTCTCAGGAAGGAGAGCACAAGTGAACAAGGCAGGAACTGGAGGGCATGAGTTCTGGAACTGGCTGGCTGCTTCAGTGCCAGCAGGGGTGAACTCTGTGTGGGCCCCGTGGCAGCGTCCAGGCTGTGGGTTGCCTGTGACCCCCGAAGCTCCAGAGGGCATGTTACAGTGCTCTTTTAGCTCTGCCATCTGTGGATGGCTTAAGTGTTAACAGCTCAGTGGGCCCTTTTCCCCGTTGCATGCGGTGGCTGCCCTCTGCCAGCAAGGGCAAAGGGCCAGTGTGACAGCCTTTTGTATCTGTACTCGTGGCTCCTGAGCTGTTGTCTGGCATCCAGGAAAAATGAGGTCACACGAATGAATCGAAGGATGGTAAACGCGGGAGATTTTATTGCTGATGAAAGTGGCTTTCAGCAGGAAGGGGAGCTGAAAAGGGGTTGGTGGGGTGGGGGTAGATAATCTTTTCCTGAAGTCCAGCTGTCTCCAGCTAGATTTTTCTCCAAAGTTACACCATCAAGCTGTCCCTCTAAAGTCAACCCACTTCTCTCCGACATCCTGACGTCCAGCTAGTTCTCCTCTCTGCCGGCTGAGTCTGGGGTCTTTATAGGCACAGAATGGGGCAGGGCGGGGCCATGGGTGGTTTAGGAAAAGGCAACAGTCAAACAGGAAAACAGGGATATAAGTTCTCACGTTGGGCCGAGGTTTCAGGCATTTTGGCTTGAGGGTGGGGTTGTCACCGGTGACTCACCCTTTTCTGCCTAGAATTTCTCTGCCTCCTGTCCCCATCAGTTGCTTTTTTCCAATTACTATAAAATGAATTTAAATATTACTATAAAATGAATTTAAATTTTAGACTACAACATAGACACTAGGTGCTTACCAGTTTTGGTTGAACTTAGCTTAGATTTACACTTAGTTGGAATGAAAGTAAAGCTTACGTGTTGTTGGGACTTTCTCTGAAACAAATCTATGCATGTAATTCATTTGCATGTCTGATATTTGGTGCCATGAAATATAAAATATTACAACATTTCATTTATTCATTTATACGTTTAAAGTGTCATTGCTTTGGGTTTTAGTAGTCTAATCTGTAAATATACTGACTTTATCAACTTGGTTATACTACATTAAAAAGAAGGGTCTATGGTAGTCATTGTTCTTAGTGGTATTTCATTTACAGGCTCTCATTTTGTAATGAGTTATGTTTTTATTCAGCAATAGACCATGTTTTCATATTTTCCTTTTATCAGTAATACTTGTAAATTCCTTATTTAATGAAATACTTAGTGGAGTTAAACTTGAACAGCTTAAATTAAATGAAGTCAGTTTCAGTTAAAACTATTGATTACAGGCCGGGCTCGGTGGCTCACACTTGTAATCCCAGCACTTTGGGAGGCCGAGGTGGGCAGATCATGAGGTCAGGAGATCGAGACCACGGTGAAACCCCGTCTCTACTAAAAATACAAAAAATTAGCCGGGCGTGGTGGCGGGCGCCTGTAGTCCCAGCTACTCGGAGGCTGAGGCAGAAGAATGGCGTGAACCCGGGAGGCGGAGCTTGCAGTGAGCCGAGATTGCACCACTGCACTCCAGCCTGGGCGACAGAGTGAGACTCCGTCTCAAAAAAAAAAAAAAAAAAAAAAAAAAACTATTGATTACTCCAAGCCTGTTAGCCAATATCTAGCAGAAGTCAGAGCTGTGCTTCTTAGAGTGTGGGCTGTAGACCCTATTCCTGCCTGTGAACTGGAGAAGTATATAGAAATGAAGAGTGTTTAGGAACTCTTTGATAGTGATTTGACAGTGTGGCAACATCTAAGCCCTTTTAAACACAGTTTTATTGAGGTATAATTTAAATACCTTAAAATTTGCCCGAGTGTATAATTTGATTATTTTTAGTAAATTTATGGAGTTGTGCACCATCACCAAAATCTTGTTTTAAAACACTTTCTGGCTGGGTGTGGTAGCTAAAGCCTATAATCTCAGCACTTAGGGAGGCTGAGGCAGGAGAATGGCTTGAAGCCAGGAGTTCGAGATCAGCCTGGACAACATAGTAAGACTGTCTTAGCTGGGTGTGGTGGCTCACACCTGTAATCCCAGCACTTTAGGAGGCCAAGGCAGGCGGATCACCTGAGGTTGGGAGTTCAAGACTAGCCTAACCAACATGGAGAAACCCCGTCTCTGCTTAAAAAAAAAAAAAAAAAAAAAAATTAGCTGGGTGTGGTGATGCATGCCTGTAATCCTAGCTACTCAGGAGGCTGAGGCAGGAGAATCGCTTGAACCTGGGAGGTGGAGGTTGCGATGAGCCGAGATCGCCCCGTTGCACTCCAGCCTGGGCAACAAGAGCAAAACTCCATCTCAAAAAAAAAAACAAAGACTGTTTCTACAAAAAATAAAAAAATTATCCAATTATACTGGCACATGCCTGTTACATTCCCAGATGTTTGAGAGGCTGAGGTGGGAGGATTACTTGAGCCCAGGAATTTGAGGCTACAGTGAGCTATGATACTACACTCTAGCCTGGGTGACAGAGCGGGACCATGTCTCTTAAAAAAACAAAAACAAAACCCTCTTTTCCTTATCCCCCAATATTCTCTTGTTTGTGATCAATTCCTGCTCCCTACCCCAGCCACAGGCAAACATTGATCAGAAGATCACTTTATTTTTGCGTTTTCTAGACATTTTATATACACATATTAGTACAATATAGTTATTATGTCTGGCTTCTTTTCACTTAGTGTAATGTTTTTAAGGTTCCTCCATATTGTTGAATGTGTCAGTAGTTTGCTCCTTTTTACTACTGAGTAGTAGTATTATAACACATTTATCCATTTACCAGTTGCTATTCATTTTGGATTGTAGTTTGTGCTATTATGAATGATTGTCAATTATGTACACTGGCTTACAAGTCTTTATGTGGACATATGTTTGCATTTCTCTTGTGGAGGTACTTAGGAGTGGGCTTCTTTAACTTTGTAAGAAACTTCCAGACTGTTTTCCAAGGTGGTGATACACAGTTTTACAATCCCACCACCAATGTATCAGGATTTCATATTTTCCATATCCTCGCCAACACTCGGTATGGTCAGTCTTTTTTTTTTTATTATAGCTATCTTAATAGATGTGTAATGGTATCTCATTGTGGTTTTGATTTGTACTTCCCTAATGACTAATGATGTTGACCATCTTTTCATGTGATTATTAGCCATTTATATTTTTTTTGGTGAAATGTCTGTTCAAATTCTTGATCCATTTAAAAATTTTGGAGTCTTATTATTGAATTCTAAGAGTTCTTTGTATATTCTGAATACAAGTTCTTTATCAGGTACATGATTTGTAAGTATATTCTCCCATTCCATGGCTTATCTTTTAATTTTCTTAATGGGCCGGGCGCGGTGGCTTACAGCTGTAATCCCAGCACTTTGGGAGGCTGAGGCAGGTGGATCACCTGAGGTCAGGAGTTCAAGACTAGCCTGGCCAACATGGTGAAACCCCATCTCTACTAAAAAATACAAAAATTAGCTGGGTGTGGTGGCGGGTGCCTGTAATCCCAGCTACTTGGGAGGCTGCGGCAGGAGAATCACTTGAACCCAGGAGGCGGAGGTTGCAGTGAGCCAAGATCACGCTGTTCCACTCCAGCCTGGGTGACAGTGTGAGACTCCGTCTCAAAAAGAAAAATTCTTAATGGTGTCTTTTAAAGAGTAGAAGTTTTAAATTTTGATGAAGCCCAATTTATCGTTTTTTTTTTTTCTGTCATGGATTGGGTTTTGGTATCATGTCTGAGAATTCTCTGCCTAACTCAAAGTCAGAAAGACTTTTTCCCAGAAGTTTTATAGTTTTATCTCATATATTTTAAAGTCTATGATCCTGTTTGAGTTAGTTTTTTTGGGTTTTTGGGTTTTTTTGAAATGGAGTCTCTCTGTCACCCAGGCTGGAGTGCAGTGGCGCAGTCTCAGCTCACTACAAGCTCCGCCTCCCAAGTTCAAGCAGTTCTCTGCTTCCGCCTCCCGAGTAGCGAGGATTACAGGTGCCCACCACCACGCCCAGCTAATTTTTGTACTTTTAGTAGAGACAGGGTTTCACCATCGTGGCCAGGCTGATCTTAAACTCCTGACCTCGTGATCCACCTACCTCAGCCTCCCAAAGTGCTGGGATTATAGGCGTGAGCCACCATGCCGGGCTGAGTTAGTTTTTATATGAGGTCTAAGAGTCTAAGTTTACTTTTTTGCATATGGATATCCAGTTGTTACAGCACGTTTTGTTGACGAGGCTATCCTTTCCTCCATTGAATTGCTGTGACACCTTTGTTGAAAATCAGTAGACTATGTGAAGATTTATTTCTGGACTCTGTTCCGTTACATTGATAAATATGTCTGTCTTTATGCTAGTACACTGTATTGATTAGTATGGCTTTATAGTGAATATAGTTTAATAAGTAAGGAAGATACATCCTCCAGTGATTTTTCCCCCCCAGAATTTTTTGGGCTATTTTGGTTTCTTTACATTTACGTATACAATTTAGAATCAGATTATCAGTTCTTACAAGAATATCTGCTTGGAATCTGATAGAGAGTGCACTGAATCAGTAGGCCAGTTCGTGAAGAATTATCACCTTAACAATATGGAGGCTTTCAGTCCATGAACTTACTACTATATCTGTGTATTTATTTAGATCTTAATTTCTCTCAGCAATGGTTTACAGATTTAAATGTACAACTCTTGCATTTAAGTTTATTGTTAAATATTTTTTTTTTTTTAAGGATCACCATCACCCATAAAGACACCCTGACTGCACCTCTGCCTCCAGGTTCAGAAATCATGTTGGCCAGGCTGGTCTCAAACTCCTGACCTCAAGTGATCCACCCACCTCGGCCTTCCAAAGTGCTAGGATTACAGGCGTAAGCCACCATACCCAGCTGTATTTCCAAAGGGTAGTTTTGCTACATATAAAAATCTTCAGCCAGGCATGGCAGAACCTGCTGAAGGTGGGAGGATTGCTTGAACCTGGGAGGCAAAGGTTGCAGTTAGCCAAGATCGCACCACTGCACTCCAGCCTGGGCGACAGAGCGAAACTCCATTAAAAAAAAAAAAATTTTTTTTCATCAATTTTTTGTTTCAGTACATAGAATATGCCATTCCATAGAATACGTCATATTGTTCCCCCATTGTAATGAGTCATTTTTCTCCTATTGCTGTCAATATTTTCCTTTGTTTTTAGCAGTTTGACTATGATACATCTTAGTGTGGATCTTTTGGGAATTTCATCAAATGTTGGCCATTATTTCTCCAAAAAAATATTTCTCTTTCCTCTCCTTCTTGGGATTCTATTACACATATATAAGTAAGTTTGATGTTTCCCTATCAGGTGACTGAGGCTCTGTTCCTTTTTCTCCAGTGTTTTTTTTCCCTACTCTTTAGATTGTTTAATTTCTGTTGATCTCTTTTCAAGTTTACTGTTCCTTCTGCTGTTTCAGATCTGCCGTTAAGTCTGTCTAATGAATTTTTCTTCTGGTATTGTATTTTCAATTAGAATTTCCCTTCATTTCTTGCCAGGCACAGTGGCTCATGCCTGTAATCCCAGCACTTTGGGAGGCCGAGGTGGGCGGATCACTTGAGATCAGGAGTTTGAGACCAGCCTAGCCAACATGGTGAAACCCTGTCTCTACTAAAAATACAAAAATTAGCCGGTCGTGATGACACAAGCCTGTAGTCCCAGCTACTTGGGAGGCTGAGGCAAGAGCATGGCTTGTACCTGGGAGGCAGGGGTTGCAGTGAGCCAAGATTCGCATCACTGCACTCCAACCTAGGCAACACTCTGTCTCAAAAAAAAAAAAAAAAGGAATTTTCCTTCTTTTTTTTTTTTTCTTACAGTTTCCTTACTGAGGTTCCCAATTTGTTGAGTCATTGCAAGTATATTTTCCTTTATTTATATGAAATAATTTAATTCATTGAAATAGTTTTCTGTACTTCTTTGAACATATTTATATTAGTTGTTTTGAAGTCTTAGTAAGTCCACCAACTGGACCCTCTCAAGAATCAGTTTTCTAAGGCCGGGCATGGTGGCTCATGTCTATAATCCCAGCACTTTGGGAGACCGAGGCAGGCAGATCATGAGGTCAGGAGTTCAAGACCAGCCTGAACAACATGGTGAAACTCCATCTCTACTAAAAATACAAAAATTAACCGGGCATGGTGGTGCACACCTGTCATCCCAGCTACTCAGGAGGCTGAGGAAGGAGAAGCGCTTGAGCCCAGGAGGCGGAGGTTGCAATGAGCCGAGATCATGCCACTGCACTCTAGCCTGGGTGACAGAGTGAGACTCTGTCTCAAAAAAAAAAAAAAAAAAAAAAAAAAAATCAATTTCTATTTATTGGTATTTCGGGTTTTTAATATGTATGAGTCCCTCTTTCCTTCTTCCTTCATTCCCTCCCACACTCCCTCCCTTACTTTTTTTCTTTCATTTAGGTAATATATTGTGCTAACTCTGGATTCTCATTTTATTTTCTGAGAGTATTTGAAAAAAATAATTTTCTGGACTTAAGAATCTTCTTCCTCCATGTGTACAGCCAGTAATACATCTGTGCTTTAAAAAAAAAAATTTAGTTTTTACTTTTTAGCCTGGCTTTTTAGGGGTTGCCTCTGTGTCTGTAGTGCTTAGTGATCAGCCAGTTATTTGGACAGAGGTTTTGCTCTGACACTCAAGCCCGTAAGGCTTTCATTCTGTGCTGATTGATCTATGTAGGCTGAGGAGTACATTCAAAGTTCAGACCATTCCCAAGTCTGCTTTGACTTTTACTTTCCTACAGCTTTTCTTGGGTCTCCTGTATGCATTTATCTAGTTTTCTGTTTAGCAAGCGGTGGTAGAGAGCTTATCTAGCTTTTCTGTGGCCCATTCATTTGCATGATTTCCCTTTTAAATTTCCTACTTGTTTATCCTTCACCCAACCAAGACCCCAACTTCAGGCTGCAAGTTTTTTGTTTATTTCCTGCTGAGTTATTGCTTTAGGTGACAGAGCTGTGGGGTTTCAAGTCCTTTTCAAATCGAGTTAGCCCTATTGTCAGTAAAGCTGCTGATTGTCATGGCTAGCCCAGCCCTGGTAAAGTTAACTGTTCTCGAGGAAGCTGGAGATGGGGAATGGGAGCAGCCCTACTCTAGGCAAAGAAAGACACGGACTTCACTGTTCTTACTTAAGGCTTTAGCAGTTTCCCAATAATTTGGTGTCTGCCTTTGGTTGATTTCCAGAGCCCTAAAATGGTTGCTTTACTTTTTTTTTTTTTTTTTGAGATAGGTAGGGTCTCTGTCACCCAGGCTGGAGTGCAGTGGTGGCGCAATCATGGCTCACTGCAACCTCTGCCTCCCGGGCTCAGATGATCCTCCTACCTCAGTCTCCCTAGCAGCAGGGACCACACGTGTGAGCCGCCATCCCCAACTAATTTTTTAAAAATTTTTTGTAGAGACTGGGGTGTTGCCATATTGCCCATTTTGGTCCCGAACTGATTTTGGTCCCGAACTCCTAGGCTCAAGTAATCCATCCGCCTTGGCCTCCCTAAGTGTTGGGATTATAGGCATGAGCCACTGTGCCCAGCCTCGTTTTATGCTTGTGTTTTAAGGAGAAGACTTGCCTACCTCTTTACACCACCATAATCCTCAAGCTTCATTTTATTGTAGATTATAAAAGCATTGGTCTTCAAAGCATTAGAAATTAAAACCACAAAATAACAGCTAGTTCTTTACCCTAGATAGTTTGAATAACACTGAGTTAAATAATGGCAATAGTGGACAGGTCTTTAGACTATAAGTGGCCTGTTTGTTCATATGGCTTACTAGTTAATTAGGTAAAAAATATTTTGCCAAAAATCTCCTGTGGGCCTTATCCTTGGATTATGCATACTGTTTGTCAAGCAACCAGACGTCAAAAATCATGAGATAAATACAAGAACCTTTGAAGAGAACCCATGGCAAATACTTGAGAACCTGTTATATTTATGACATGAATTTATAGGAGGATAGATATGCATAACCTGTTTTTTTTTTTTTTTTTTTTGTCTCGCACTGTTGCCCAGGCTGGAGTGCAGTGGCGCCATCTCCGCTCACTGCAAGCTCCGCCTCCCGGATTCACGCCATTCTCCTGCCTCAGCCTCCCAAGTAGCTGGGACTACAGGCGCCCGCCACCACGCCCAGCTAATTTTTTGTATTTTTAGTAGAGATGGGGTTTCACTGTATTAGCCAGGATGGTCTCGATCTCCTGACCTCGTGATCCGCCTGCCTCGGCCTCCCAAAGTGCTGGGATTATAGGCATGAGCCACCGCGCCTGTCCCAGATATGTATAACTTTTTATATTTTCCTGACTGATCTCTGAGTCTAGCACTGGTTAGAAGAAAGCAGACTTGGGGAGTAATCCAAGGTTGGAAGTGGGCTTGTTTGTGATTCCAACAGATTGCTAATGCACTTTACATTGTTCCTAATTTCCTCTGAAGACAGCCTCTAGAGATTAGGGAAGGATGAGATCAAGCCATTATAACTTTTTTTATATTTTAGGAGTCCTGATTTTGTCAGATGATATTTTTCTCCTGTATCTGACTATATATCAGAATCATCCTGAACATTTAAAACATCTTTTTTGCATCTCTCTCTCTCTGGGGATGGTACACTAGACTCTTTTTTTCTTTTTTTTTTGAGACAGAGTCTCGCTCTGTCGCCCAGGCTAGAGTGCAGTGCAGTGGCGCGATCTCGGCTCACTGCTAGCTCCGCCTCCCAGGTTTATGCCATTCTCCTGCCTCAGCCTCCCAAGTAGCTGGGTCTCCTGCCTCAGCCTCCCAAGTGGCTGGGACTACAGGCACGTGCCACCATGCCCGGCTAATTTTTTGCATTTTTAGTAGAGACGGAGTTTCACTGTGTTAGTCAGGATGGTCTCGATCGCCTGACCTCGTGATCTGCCCGCCTCGGCCTCTCAAAGTGTTGGGATTACAGGCGTGAGCCACCTCGCCTGGCCTTCTTTTCTTCTTTTGCTTTCTTTTCTCTTTTGTTTTTTGTTTTCTTTTCTCTCCTATCTTCTCCTTTTCCTTCTCTTCTCTTCTCTTTTTTTCTCTTTCTTCTTTTTCTTTCATTCTTTTTTCTCTTTCTTTCCTGTTCTTTTTTCTTTTCTTTCTTGTTTTTTTTTTTTTTTTTGAAATGGAGTCTTGCTCTGTTGCCCAGTCTGGAGTGCAGTGGCACGATCTTGGCTCACTGCTTTTTTTTTTTTTTTGAAATGGAGTCTTGCTCCGTTGCCCAGTCTGGAGTGCAGTGGCACGATCTTGGCTCACTGCAACCTCCACTTCCCAGGTTCAAGCAATTCTCCTGCCTCAGCCTCCTGAGTAGCTGGGATTACAGGTGCCCACTACCATGCCTGGCTAATTTTTGTATTTTTAGTAGAGGCGGGGTTTCACCATGTTGGCCAGGCTGGTTTCAAACTCCTGACCTCAGGCCATCTGCCTGCCTCAACCTCCCAAAGTGCTGGGATTACAGGCGTGAACCACCGTGCCCGGCCTTTGTTTTTGTTTTTGTTTTTGTTTTTTTGAGACAGAGTTTCCCTCTGTCACCAAGGCTGGAGTGCAGTGGTGTGATCTGTGCACACTGCAACCTCTGGCTCTGGGGCTCAGGCCATTCTCCCACCTCACCCCCTCAAGTAGCTGGGACTACAGACACGTGTCATCATGCCTGGCTGATTTTTGTAGAGATGGGGTTTCACCATGTTACCCAGGCTGGCCTCGAACTCCTTGGCTCACGTGATCCACCTGCCACGACCTCCCAACGTGCTGGGATTACAGGTGTGTACCATCACACTGGGCCTAGAATTTTTTTTCTTGCTACGTAATTTTGCTGAGCTATAGAACTTTTGAGAACTATAGTAATGTGGTATAATTATTTTTAATAGATGTGTTTGAAAGTAACCATAAGTCCACTTCTTTCTTCTTTTATAAGTTCTATAACCATTTGATTTACATAAAGAAGTACTTAATAAAAATCTTTACAAAGTAAAATAAGGCTTACACCTGTAATCTCAGCACCTCTGGGAGGCTGAGGCAGGAGTATGTATCACTTGAGATCAGGAGTTTGAGACTAGCCTGAGTAACACAGTGAGACCCCATCTCTACAAAAAAATAAAATAAATTAACGGCCAGGCACAGTGGTTCACACCTGTCATCCCAGCACTTTGGAAGGCTGAGGCAGGCAGATCACTTCGAGACCGGCCTGGCCAACATGGTGAAACCCTGTTTCTACCAAAAATTACAAAAATTAGCTGGGCGTGGTGGCAGGCGCCTATAATCCCAGCTCCTTGACAGGCTGAGGCAGGAGAATCATTTGAACCCAGGAGGCGGAGGTTGCAGCGAGCCGAGATTGCGCCACTGCTTTCCATCCTGGGCAACAGAGTGAGACTCTGTCTCAAAAAAAAAAAAAAAAAAAAAAAAAAAAAATTAACCAGGCATGATGGTGTGTGCCTGTAGTCCCAGATGTTTGGGAGGTTGAGGCAGGAGAATCACTCAGGCCTGGGAGGTTGAGGCCACGGTGAGCTGTGATCCTGCCACTGCACTACGGGCTGGGTGACAGAGCAAGACCCTGTCTCTAAAACAAAAAAAAAAAAAAAGAAAAGACAAAGTAAAATAAAACTTTTCATAGCTGAGAAATATGGGCCAGGCACAGTGGCTCACATCTGTAATTCCAGCACTTTAGGAGGCTGAGGCGGGTGGATCACTTGAGGTCAGGAGTTCAAGACCAGCCTGGCCAACATGGTGAAACCCCATCTCTACTAAAAATACAAATTAGCTGAGCGTGGTGCTGCACGCCTGTAATCCCAGCTGCTTGGGAGACTGAGGCAGGAGAATTGCTTGAACCCAGGAGGCAGAGGTTATAGTGAGCCAAGGTCACGCCACTGCACTCCAGCTTGGGCAACAGAGTGAGATTCTGTCTCAAAAAAAAAAAAAAAAAGAAAGAAGGAAAAAACATGCAACTCAACACTCTCTCCCTGAAAAATGTTTGATTTTTTATTCATCTCATTCAAAAAGGTTGAACTGTACTTTTTTGACAACTCAAAGACAAGATTTTATTCTGGCTACTCAAGTTGTTTCTCCTTTTTTTTTTGAGATTGAGTTTTGCTTTTGTTGCCCAGGCTGGAGTGGTGTAATGGCACAGTCTTGGCTCACTGCAACCTCCACCTCCCAGGTTCAAGCGATTCTCCTGTCTCAGCCTCCCAAGTATCTGGGATTACAGGCGTCCACCACCATGCCCAGCTAATTTTTGTATTTTTAGTAGAGACGGGGTTTCATCATGTTGGCCAGGCTGGTCTTGAACTCCTGACCTCAGGAGATCCTCCTGCCTCGGCCTCCCAAAGTGCTGGAATTACAGGCATGAGCCACCACTCCTGACCCCGTTTCTCATTTTTAGGAGTAATTTTTTTCTATGTGAAATAGACTGGTTTATTGATAGTGCTAGAAATGTTTTGAGCCTTTTGTTCACTTCCACCTGAAGTATTTACATTATTTATATACCATTTTAAGTCTATTATTTTCTCTAAAAGTTAAGTTCCAAACTAAATTGTAAATTATATTTGTGGTTTTGGCACAAATTAATAATAGAGATCAGAGAAAGAAAAATGTAACTTAGGAGCAGCTCACCAGCTGGTAAATCAACTGCATTTGCTTCTCACGTACCTTCTGGTTCTTATCTGTTAGCAAGACTTCTTCGGCTGGGCGCGGTGGCTCACGCTTGTAATCCCAGCACTTTGGGAGGCCGAGGCGGGCGGATCACGAGGTCAGGAGATCGAGACCACGGTGAAACCCCGTCTCTACTAAAAATACAAAAAAATTAGCCGGGCGTGGTGGCGGGCGCCTGTAGTCCCAGCTACTCGGAGAGGCTGAGGCAGGAGAATGGCGTGAACCCGGGAGGCGGAGCTTGCAGTGAGCTGAGATTGTGCCACTGCACTCCAGCCTGGGCGACAGAGCGAGACTCCGTCTCAAAAAAATAGATATATAATATAATATTATATTATTCAGTCTCTTTAGAAGTAAGTGAAATGCAAATTGAAACCCTAATGAAATAACTATAATACCAATCTCATACCAGAATCACTAAAATTGAAAAGAATAACAGGGCCAGGCGTGGTGTCTCATGGCTTTAATCCCAGCACTTTGGGAGGCTGAGGTGGTTGGATCCCTTGAGCTCTGGAGTTCGAGACCAGCCTGGGCAACATGGCTAAACCCCATCTCTACAAAAAGTAAAAAATCAGCCAGACGTGGTGGCGCATGCGTGTAGTCCCACTGTAATCTCAGCTACTCAGGAGGCTTAGGTTGGAGGATTGCTTGAGCCTGGGTAGTCGAGGCTGCAGTGAGCCATGATTATGTCACTGCACGCAGCCTGGGCAACAGAGTGAGACCCTGTCTCAAAAAAAAAAAAAAAAAACAACAACAGAATAATGCAAGCAAAAAGTGTATGGAGTGTATGGGGAACAATAGAAACTTGGCTAGGCATGGTGGCTCATGCCTATAATCCCAGCAATTTGGGAGGCCAAGACAGGCAAATCACCTGAGTTCAGGAGTTTGAAACCAGTCTAGCCAGCATGGCAAAAAACCCATCTCTACTAAAAATGCAAAAATTAGCTGGGCGTGGTAACATATGCCTGTAATCCCAGCTACTCGGGAGGCTGAGACAGTAGAATCACTTGAGCCCAAGAGGTGGAGGTTGCAATGAGCTGAGATCACACCACTGTACTCCAGCCTGAGCAACAGAGCAAGACTGTCTCACACACACATACACACACACAAAAATCTCAAACACTGCTAGTGAGAATCTAAATTGGTACAGTGTCTTTGAAAAACTGTTTGACAGTATGTACTGAAGTTGAAGCTACACATGTCATATTTAGTTCTATTTTTGTGTATATTCAACAGAAGTGCATTCCTAGGTACACTGTAACACTTGTACAAGAATATTGAAAACAGCATTGTTTGTATTGTCCCAAAACTGGAAGCAACCCAGTTGCCCATCACTAGCAGGATAAGTAAATAATGGCATAATCATACTGTGAAATATTATTCAGCAATGAAAACGAATAAACTGCCTTTACTTGTAAGAAGCTAACATGAGTCTTACAACATGATGTTGAGCAAAAATCCAAATGCACACCAAAAATAAAATGCATACAGGGTTATTCCTTTTATAGATAAACCATAATATTTAGGGATGTATGCTTAAGTGGTATGAATTCAGTGATTGTATTAGTCCGTTTTCCTGCTGCTGATAAAGAAAGGAAGTCCAGAGAGCGATTACCTTTGGTGAGTGGGAGATGATTGAGAGGGGGCATGAGGAAGACTTCTAAGTACTAGCAGTGTTTTATTTATTCACCTGGGTAGTAGTACTTGGGTATTTTGCTTTGTGATAAATTATCAGACCATAATCCTTTATGTGTTTGCACCGTACCTGTGTTATATATCACCATAACTTTTTTTAAGAGGACATTTCATTTGGCCAGAACAGGCTTAATTAAACAAGTGTGTTACTTACATAGAGTGTCTCTTATCTTCACAAGTTTAACACTTAAAGCTGCCTTGTGATAATTTTAACAATTAGTTGGAGACAGGAATATTTATAATTGAAGTTGATTATTGACTTCTAAGTCGGTTTAAGAAAAAAGAATCTGACAGGTTTAATTCTCATTGACATGAAGGTTAATGAGTGAAGAGTGACAGATTTTGCAGTGCTGTAGTGTTATGAGAAAGGTCATGGTTTAGTTGGAGACAGAAGCATGCAATTAGGATTGACCTATTCATTTCTGTACTTTGAAGCAAGGTAGATGGGTGGAGAGGGAAAGCATTCACTCTTTTACAGTTCTAAAAGGAACATCCAAAGCAAAGTCTTTTATAACAACAAACAACTTCTCTCAGATCTAAACTGGAATTAGTGCTATTATGTATGAAATGAAACACAGATTTAAAATAAGAAATCATTTCCCATTCCTCACTGTCCAGATTCTTACTAGCTATTCTGTACTGATCTTAGTTAACTGGAAGTTTAATACCTGGTTTTCCATCACTGGCAGAATAGATAAATAAATAATGGCATAATCATACAATGAAATATTATTCAGTGATCGGATTAGTCCATTTTTCTGCTGCTGATAAAGACATATCCGAAACTGGGCAATTTACAAAAGAAAGAGGTTTATTGGATTTACAGTTCCACATGACTGGGGAGGCCTCACAATCTTGGCGGAAGGCAAGGAGGAGCAAGTCACATCTTATGTGTATCTCTATTTGCAGCAGGCAGAGAAACTCCTGTTTTTAAAACCATCAGATCTCATGAGAGACCCATTCACTATCACAAGAGCAGCACAGGAAAGACCCGCCCCCATGATTCAGTCATCTCCCACCGGGTCTCTCCCACAACACATGGGAATTATGGGAGCTACAAGATGAGATTTGGGTGGGGACGCAGAGCCAAACCATATGAAAATGAATAAACTGCCTTTACTTGCAAGAACATAAGATGAGTCTTACAATATGATGTTAAGCAAAAATCCAAATGCACGCCAAAAATAAAATGCATACAGGGTTATTCCTTTATAGATAAAGGTAAAACTAAACCGTAACATTTAGGGATATGTGCTTAAGTCGTATGAATTATAACGAAGTATTAAAGATAGTTTAATTTTTTGACTTACAGAATTGAATTTCTTTACTGGTCGAATTCTTGTTGTTGTTGTTGTTTTGAGATGGAGTCTTGCTCTGTAGCCCACAGTGGTGTGGTCTCGGCTCACTGCAAGCTCTGCCTCCCTGGTTCAAGCAATTCCCCTGCCTCAGCCTCCCGAGTAGCTGGGATTACAGGTGCACGTCACCACACCAGGCTAGTTTTTAAAATATTTTTAGTAGAGACAGGGTTTCATCATGTTGGCTAGACTAGTCTCAAACTCCTGACCTCAGGCAATCCACCCGCCTTGGCCTCCCAAAGTGCTGGGATTACAGGCGTGAGCCACCGTGCCCAGCCTGGTAGACTTCTTAAGAATCTGAAAGACAGAGAGGAATAGGAAGGAATTTTTTTAAAACTGCATTTCATTTCGTATGTAGGAAAACAAATTCCAGACTAATGAGAGATGTCCTGGAGACAGAAGAGGGGGCATTAAAGTCAATATCATTGCCTCCTAGCTGTTCTCTAGAGGATAGTACTAATGATAGGGAAGTCGGGAAGGGAAGTGCTGGGAAGGGAAGGGCCGTGGTCCCTTTAAATGACATGGAAGGGCGGAAGGGCGTGGTCTCTGGCTAGGGCTCCATCCCGGGCCTAAGACCTAGGTGAGGATAGGCATTTTTGTTTTCCTGGCCAAATGTTGCATTTCCCACGACCACCCTGGCCTGTCACGCCCCCATCCTGTGCCTATAAAAACCCAGAGACCCTAGCAGGAAGACACACAGGTAGCTGGACATGGAGAGGAGCACGTCAGGGGAGGAACACACAGGCAGCTGGAGGTAGAGAGGAATGCACCCACAGTCACCAGCACGCCAGCAGGTCACCAACCGGCAGAATGACATGGAGTTTGGCTGGGGCAGTAGGAGGAGAGCCTGGGCCGCCTAGTGGCCCGACTCCAGGGAAAAACTGTCTCCCTTCTGGCTCCCCCATCTGCTGAGAGCTACTTCCACTCAATAAAACCTTGCACTCATTCTCCAAGCTCATGTGTAATCTGATTCTTCTGGTACAAGGCAAGAAACCCCAGGATACAGAAATCCCTCTGTCCTTGTGATAGGACAGGAGTCTAATTGACACAACACAAGCTGCCTATGGATGGTAGGTCAGCTTCAGCTGTAAACATTCACCCCTAGACACTGCCGTCCGTATGCTCCCCTAGAGGTTTGAGCAGCAGGGCACTGAAGAAGCGATCCACACCCCCACTGCATGCCCTGTGAGGGGGACAAGGGAACTTTTCCTGTTGCACTAAGGTTTGTGAAAGGTGGACTGACTTGGAGGAATTGACAGG
Source organism: Hylobates moloch (assembly GCF_009828535.3). Taxonomy (NCBI): domain Eukaryota; kingdom Metazoa; phylum Chordata; class Mammalia; order Primates; family Hylobatidae; genus Hylobates; species Hylobates moloch. The sequence goes on along the minus strand of NW_026652297.1, from coordinate 2,569,453 downwards.
ATTATTACCAGAACAAACCTTTTAAACAATGAGACCCTCAATAGTTCTTGGAACTTGGCTGGGCGCGGTGGCTCACGCCTGTAATCCCAGCACTTTGGGAGGCCGAGGCGGGCAGATCGCCTGAGGTCAGGAGTTCGAAACCAGCCTGACCAACATGGAGAAACCTTGTTTCTACTAAAAATACAAAATTAGCCAGCCATGGTGGCACATGCCTATAATCCCAGCTACTTGGGAGGGTGAGGCAGGAGAATCGTTTGAACCTGGGAGGCAGAGGTTGCAGTGAGCCAAGATCGCCATTACACTCCGGCCTGGGCAACAAGAGCGAAACTCCTCTCAAAAAAAAAAAAAAAAAAAAATTATTGGAATTTAACAATTAAAAGCTTATTCTATTGCACCTACTGAAAACTCAGGAAATCTATGAGGGAAAGTAAGGTAGGATTTAATTGTTTGTCTACCTCCTTCCCATAAAAACCCTGATGTTTCCATCAAGCTGTACCTGGAAAATTCAGAACTCATTCTAGAAGTTTGGAAACTTCTTGATTTAAGTGCTTTGTCTCATAAGAAGAGGCACAGCATCCTTCAGAATATAGTTGAAATGGCACTCAAAGGAGCAAAGTAAGGAAAAAATTTCATCAGCTATTGAGACTATAGGCAAATGAAAGCTGAAATAACAGGAAGATGAAAGGCTGTTTTCTTGAATTGAAGCAGATTGACTGGTAATTGGACAAGTGTGGATTTTTTCTGAACCTGTGAGTTGCAGTAGTCATCTGATAGAAGACTGATTGGTGAACCGTCAGTTGGTATGCTTACAACCTACTGAGAGGATATGTGTAGTTTGACCAATGGCAACAAAGATGGCGTTATTCTTAAATAAGTTTTGAAGAATTAAATATGTATAAAAGTGTTAGCATTTCAAAAGGCTACAATAGCACACTATAGTAATGTTAATTAAAGCAGACTAGAAGTCCTACAAAATGGCATTTGAACATATTTTTCTAAATTTCCCTGATATGCTCTGATTTGGCTCCCTTCCGAACTTGATTTCCTGTTGTTTACACATTCTCTTTTTCATAAGTATTTTATTTCCTACCAAAACAATCATATTTCCTCCAATAAGTGGTAAGTTGGCAGAAGATTTACCACCCAGGAAATTAAAGTTAGTGGCATCTTTAGTTTTTGGTTTTTGTGGTTTTGTCTTTTTTTTTTTTTTTTTTTAATTTTTGAGACAGGGTCTTGCTCTGTTGCCCAGGCTGGAGTGCAGTGGCATGCTCATAGCTCCCTGCAACCTCAGACTCCTGGGCTCAAGCAATCCTCTTGCCTCAGCCTCCCAAGTAGTTAGGACTAAAGATGCTTGCATGCCAGCATGCCCAGCTACTTTTTAAATTTTTTATAGAAATGGGGTCTAGCTGTGTTGCCCAGGCAGGTCTCAAGCTCCTGGCCTCAGGCGATACTCCTATCTTGGCCTCCCAAAGTGCTGGGATTACAGGTGTGAGCCACTGCAGCCAGCCAGAATCTTTAATTGTGAAGTTCTGAATAGGCCTTAACTACTAATTCTTGTGACAATAACTTCCTTTTCTTTGCACTTATATTTGTACAGTATAACCCCAGTCCCCACATTTGCCATTAGTGCACATGAAGAAACTGAACTCCACTTGTAATTTTGTTGGTGACTTACATGTGGATTATTCTCAAAGTTGGCATGAGACAAAGCAATTCCAAGCAATTAGTCACTTTCTTTTATGGTCCAATATTGGCTGTGTTCAGTCTGAAGGAGAACTTCAGGTTGTTTAATTGTTTATGAGATACCATTTCTGTAAGAATTGGCACTTACGTAGGCTCTGCTCTTGAGTTTACTTTTTACTTTTTAAGAGAAAGTTGATACCATTAGGGAAAATATGTCAAGTAATAATCATACTTGTCAGGTTATCTAGACTTCTGGGCTTTACCAGTATTTAACTGGATCTTACCTCCTCTGGTCTTTCTTTGGCCGTGGTGAAACTGTTACGGATCTTTGGAGTGTCACTTTTCTGGCCAGAAACCTCTGTGGCCAGTGATGCCTTTGCCTGAGTTCTTGTCCTGCATCCAGGAAGAATGACGTATACAAAGAAGTAGAAGGTGAACAAGATGAAGAGGAGCTTTATTGAGTGTTACAACAGCTCAGCGGAGACCCGCAGTGGGTACCTCCTCTCTGTAGGCAGGTCGCCTCCTACAGAGTGTTCAGCTCTCAGCAGAGAGGAGGCCCTGTAGAGGATGGTTTGCCAGCAGGTCGTCCCATTGTCTCTGCAGCTCTCAGCGGAGAAGGTGGCTCCTCTGTGCAGCAGGTTGTCCCCATCCTCTCTCCATCCCCTGCCCAGCTCTGGCTGAGCCCGGGGCTTTTGTCGACCTCAGAGGGGAGAAAGTACGTGCCAGTTGGTCCGTGGGTGGCCATGGGCAGGCCTGGAAAAGGCACCACAAGTCACTACCCTAGTGTGCTGGACTAGCAGCCTGGCCCCCAGCCTTCAGAAGGCCCTCCCTGGCCTAACAGTGGGGCCTAACCAGGGACCAACCCCCTTCTGCCCAGGAACCTGCCTGCCTCCTGCTGCCATTCATAGCACCCTGGCTCAGCCAACTTTGCTGAGACTGGAGCAGGCGCCGACAACAGGGAGAAGCCAGACAGCAGGAGCAGGCACTTCCTAGCCTGTGACGGCAGGGAGGCCTTCCTGTGGCCTCTAGAGTACAGGGATGCCTGAGTGTGCAGCTATGGTTTGGGCAGCTACAGCTGGGAGATGGGGGGCTCCTGCCTGCTTCATGGAGCGGGAGGCCTGAGTCTACAGCCACAGTTTTGGCAGTGGCACCTAGGGAGTTCCTGCCCCAACTCAGAAGGGGTAGGGCTCCTGCTCCCCCTGCCACCCACTTTCAGGCTCCACTGAGTGTGTATCCCTGCTGGCCTGGTGGTGCCTCCCTGCTGCAGCCAGTGTGATGTGAATAATGTTATTACTCAAACTTACTTGATGTATGTGTAAGGAATATCAGTAGATTATAGCAAGAATCTGAGATCCTTAGAAGAAAGGCTATATATCAAGGTACTGTTAAAATAATGGCAACTTGAGAACTAGTATATTTGATGAGTTACACAGCACTAATGTAAAGCATAAAACCTGGACTCCCTTTTTGATTCTACAGTAGGATTTACTGTGTGACTTTGGGCAAGGAGTAGTACCATGACCGATTTTCTCATCAATATGAGATTAAGAGAGGATATTCTGGGAGGGATTATAATTCCACTTTTCTCCTTGCTTGTCAGAGGGAATAATTTGCCATTATGTTAACAAAAGAAAGATACAAGCAATCCCAAACTGTAAGTTTTTGGTTGTTGAATTCAGATACAAATTCAGTAACCCCCATGAGAATCCTTAGACTTACTCCATACCTGGGTTCCACCCCCTCTACACTTGTCTCTATAGTGAGCAGCCTAGAATTTGGGCACAGGCTTTTCCATGATGGAGATAATCTGTTCATGGATAATTGTATCAAATTGACTTCAGTACCTCTAAGAGCCTTACTGTGTGTTCATATTAGCTCTGCCAAACCTCTTTAGATAGGACCCAAGGTGGTAGAGCTTTTAATAATTTTCACTCCATAATAGTGTTATTGTGGAGGTCTAGCATATGTATTTGGTATTGTACAGTTTGATAAATTAATGCATTGTTGTTATATTGAGATGGTTATTCATTTTTTTGTCAGTCTCTTGCACTAGACAGTAAAACTCTAAGAGGGCAGGAAACGTGTCTTGTTCACTGTTGTATCCTAGTGTATCTCAACGCTGACAGCAGTATATGGATGTACAAAACACCTGTTAGAGACCTTGGTGACATTTCTTTTGTGTGTATACCAAGAAGCAGAATTGCTGCATCGTGTGGTAGTTCTATGTTTTATCTTTTAAGGAACCAACATGTGGTTGTTACTGGGGCTGTACCATTTTACATTTCCACTAGCGGTGCCCCAGAATTCCAGTTTTTCCACATTCTTGCCACACTTGTTGTTTTCTGTTTTTTTTTTTTTTTAATAAATAAATATGCACCCTGGGTATAAATATAGTCAGAACTTTAAACCAAATTAATTCTAAAACACTTAGTACAGTATGATCTTCAGGTTAAATTATAAATTAACAGCAGAATGAGACTGTGTTTTAAAGCTTGTCAAGACACCTGTTCAAGGTTGATTTAATACATGGAATAATCAGGCTCAGCTATTTCTATGTCATTCTTAGTGCCTAAAAACAACTTTTGCCTAATTTTTGAAGCCAGCAAAAACAATAATAACAAAACCTGTAGTATTTACAAATATGTCATTTGTACTGTAAATAACACTTCTTCTAAAATATACCTGAATGTGTGCTATTTGAAATAATTCCAACCAGCCTGACCAACATGGTGAAACCCTGTCTCTACTAAAAATACAAAAATTAGCCGGGCGTGGTAGCGTGTGCCTGTAATCCCAGCTACTGGGAATGCTGAGGCAGAAGAATGGCTTGAACCCTGGAGGCGGAGATTGTAGTGAGCCAAGATCACAGCATTGTACTCCCAGCCTGGGCAACAGAGCGAGACTCCGTCTCCAAAAAATAAAAGAAATAATTCCAAAAAAACTTCTGAAATGGTTCCTGATAGAGTGAAATACGTAAGAAAGCTCAAGCTCAAGGCTTCCTCTTTTTTTTTTTTTTTTGAGATGGAGTCTTGCTCTGTCGCCTAGGCCGGAGTGCAGTGGCTCATTCTCGGCTCACTGCAACCTCTGCCTCCCGGGTTCAAGCAATTCTCCTGCTTCAGCCTCCCCAGTAGCTGGAATTACAGGTGCCTGCCACCATGCCTGGCTAATTTTTGTATTTTTAGTAGAGACGGGGTTTCACCATGTTTGCTGGTCTCAAACTCCTGACCTCAAGTGATCCGCCCGCCTCAGCCTCCCAGAGTGCTGGGATTACAGGTGTGAGCCACCGCATCTGGCCTAGGCTTCCTCATATTCTTTATGAATCTTGCCTGATAATTTTTTTTTTTACCTGAACACCCAGGATTAGAGAATATTTAACAGCACTTTTTCCTTAAAAATGTGTTTCTGATAGAATACATGCTCTTGTATCACAGCTAAATATTAATAAAAAGATGAAATCCTGCCTTATTTCTTACCAATAGAATTAGGTAAATCTTAAACTTTCTTTTCATGAAAAAATAAGAGTTTAAAAATCACTAAGTATTGTTGATGGGAATTAAAAATTACTTTCTGTATAATACTAAGAGACATTTAGGTTCCAACTGATTAAAGTAAGGTTTTGAATGTACTTGAGGTGTTGGTTTAAGTTTAAAAAGGCAGTATCAGCTAGTGAGTAGACAAATTAAGATGTTAGATTATTGCTTTCTCTTTTTGGTGACCTCATGTCATAGAATATAAATGCAAAATTGTCATTTGTGCCCTCCTGACCTGTGTAGACCATCTCAGTGCCTCCCATGCCCTCTGGCTTACTTAAGTTTGGCAGTTGGGCAGCATTAGCAGGAGATTCCGAGGAAGGGAGGAGAGTAAGGTAGGGACATTTATTCCTCTAATCTTTCTCTGAGGGGTAGCTGTGGGCTGAGTGTGTCCTTTGGCCAGAGGTCACAGCAACTGTCTGATGACGCCCTCTATACCAGATGAAACAAAAATAAAAGGACCCTTTCTGTCTTTGGCTCCTGTAACTGCTCCCTCCTCACACTCAAGTCTCAAGTAGCAGTGCACATTGCTTAAAAGCCAGCTACAGCCCTATCTTGGGTGGTTTCCCTACTCTTCGCTAGCAGCTTTGAAAATACTCCTGTTATTAAACTCTATTAAGATTGCCCAATTTGAGTATGCCATTCACTTCCTCTTTGGGATCGTGACTGAAATAGCTGCTTTATATATTTTTAATCATTATCCTAGCAGTTTTCCAGATAAACCCTAATTATACGAATTTATTTTGGCCAATAATTGAGTGTTTGCAGAACTACCCTTTGTTTTTTTGTTTGTTTTTTGAGACAGGATCTCTCTGTGTCACCCAGGCTGGAGTGCAGTGTCGCATTCACGACTCATTGCAGCCTCAGCCTCCCAGGCTCCAGCTGTCTTCCCGCCTCAGCCTCCCAATTAGCTGGGGCTACAGGCAAGTGCCACCATGCCTAATTTTTCTCCTTTTTATAGAGGCAGGGTTTCACCAAATTGCCCAGGCTGCTCTTGAACTTCTGGGCTCAAGCGATCCACCTGCCTTGGCCTCCCAAAATGTTCAGATTATAGGGGTCACTCATGGACACAGGAAGGGGAACATCACACTCCGGGGACTGTTGTGGGGTGGGGGGAGGGGGGAGGGACAGCATTAGGAGATACACCTAATGCTAAATGACGAGTTAATGGGTGCAGGAAATCAACATGGCACATGGATACATGTGTAACAAACCTGCACATTGTGCACATGTACCCTAAAACCCTAAAGTATAATAAAAAAAAAAAAATTAAAAAAAAAAAAAAAAAGATTATAGGGGTGAACCACCACACCCAGCCTATCCTTTGTTTTCCTTGCAGTTTGTGTCATCTACTATGTTGTTAAAGAAAAAAAAAAAAAAGCAGAGCTAGATAAGAGGCTAGTAATGGAATCCAAAATGCTGTTTTGTGTTCCCTCTTTTCCCTAAAAGAGATTGGTGGTTTGATTTACTAATAAGTGGATTATTGATGTCCTTTGTATCATCCCACTGCTCATTAATACCTCTTTGGGGGAGGATACATTAAAACATTCGAGTTATATCATTTGGCTGATCTATAGGAATTCTGAGAAGGTTCTGAATAGTGCTTTGGTTCTATAAGATCTTCGTTTTTGTAGACTGTGTCTCTTTTCAATTAATAAAGATAATGGGGAGTTAACCATATTATATAGTCATCTAGAAAACTCAAGCTTAAATACTGAGTTTGTATAAGTGTTACCTGATTTTTCATTTGAGTAGCAGTCTAGAAATGACCAGTATTAACAAAAGTTAAATCTAAATTAATTCAAGGTTCAAGATTAAGCCGTGAAAGAATCTTTAATTGAAACATATCTGTAATAACAGCAAAATAATTTGGAAAGTGTACTAGAGTATTACCGTGGTGTCTTTGTACCCCTTTTCTCAACATTTTTCCTTTTACTTGCCTTGTTGAAATTCTAACTCCTAGGCCGGGCGCGGTGGCTCACGCTTGTAATCCCCGCACTTTGGGAGGCCGAGGCGGGCAGATCACGAGGTCAGGAGATCGAGACCACGGTGAAACCCCGTCTCTACTAAAAATACAAAAAAATTAGCCAGGCATGGTGGCGGGCCCCTGTAGTCCCAGCTACTCGGAGAGGCTGAGGCAGGAGAATGGCGTGAACCCGGGACGCGGAGCTTGCAGTGAGCAGAGATTGCGCCACTGCACTCCAGCCTGGGCGACAGAGCAAGACTCTGTCTCAAAAAAAAAAAAAAAAAAAGAAATTCTAACTCCTGAGCTACTTCCAAGTAGAGTGCAGAGATCAGTAATATTGTTATCACCTGGGAGTAAAAATCTGCCACAGGCCAGACTGCTGAATCACAACCTACATTTTAACATAAGATTCTCTAGGTGGTAAGTATGCACATCAGAATTTGAAAAGCACTTTAACCATTTCCTGAGATTGTATCTTACTGGGTTAAAACAAAGCTGTTGAGTGTTAAAGCTGAAGTAATTTATTGATCACATAGGGGTAAAGAAACTGATTAAATTTGCACATAGCCTTTTTCTTTGTAAGTACAGACAAACCAGAATCTTTTTTTGTAATCAATCATATTGAACTGTTTTTCCATAACCTACAACTTGGATGCCTTGCTTCATCAAGCATTATATTAGGGACACACACATGAATGTATTCACGGGTTTATAGTCTACAAACATTAACATGTATGGTTCTGGCTAGAAGAGGCAATTACTTTGTGTTATTAATGCTACAGAAGCTCCCATCCCACTCACATTTTCAGATTCTTTAGTGTTAAATTTTACCGTGGGGAGCTATTTACTTGTAACATTTTTAGAGGGCCTTAAGGTGGGATAATCAACAACGATATCAAGGATTACAGGACAGTCTAATATAGTTGATGTATTTAGTGTTTACCTCAAGCTGTGACAGTTTTTATTAAAATTAAATTTCTGTATTATAAGTTTAATTCAGAAGGCAGTTATAAGTTATCTATGTAACAGAATTTGCCAAATAGTAACTAAGTTGCTGTTAATTGTTTTATGGGACAAAAGCAGCCAGTCTTGGCCCTTCTGTCTTAGGGATGGATTATATTTGGATCATGTTGAATATATTTTTCCCTTCTTATTCTTTCAGATTCATCAGGATTCATTTTTGATTTGCAGTCCAATACTGTACTGGCCCAGGGAGGAGCTTTTGAGAACATGAAAGAGAAGGTAAGACTAGTCACTATGGATAGTAAACTTAAATGTCATAGGAAAATTTAGGTACTAATACGACTAGTGGCTACCACAAACTCATTATGAGAGTGAAATTTTACAAATAAAACAATGCCACTATATATTAGAGAGTGACTGCCATAAATAGGTTCTGATTGCGCAGAACCTACTAAATGCAAGCATTTTCTTTGCCTATCTCCATGTATATTCATTCTAAATTCTCTTGAAGATATTCAGTATTAATTAGTTTATTAATGTTTATATGGCTGAGTGTATCTCATTTGGCAACATTCCTTAAGGAACAATCTGAATAGGATCTTCCCAAGTACTTGAAGAGCATTCTTAAGTCCAGGAGGCTTCAGAGCCAAGACAAGAAATAAGTCTTTTTTTTTTTTTTTTTTTTTGAGACGGAGTCTCACTCTGTCACCCAGGCTGGAGTGCAGTGGCCGATCTTGGCTCACTGCAAGCTCCGCCTCCCGGGTTCACGCCATTCTCCTGCCTCAGCCTGTCCAAGTAGCTGGGACTACAGGTGCCCACCACCACGCCTGGCTAATTTTTTGTATTTTTAGTAGAGACGGGGTTTCACCGTGGCCTCGATCTCCTGACCTCGTGATCCGCCTGCCTTGGCCTCCCAAAGTGCTGGGATTACAAGCGTGAGCCACCGTGCCCGGCCGAAATAGGTCTTTTGTGGGTTTTTTTCGAGACAGAGTCTCACTCTGTCACCCAGGTTGGAGTGCAGTGGCACGATCTCAGCTCACTGCAATCTCCGCCTCCTGGGTTCCAGTGATTCTCGTGCCTCAGCCTCCTGAGTAGCTGGGATTATAGGCGTGCGCCATCACACCCAGCTAATTTTTGTATTTGTAGTGGTGACAGGGTTTCTCCATGTTGGCCAGGGTGATCGCGAACTCCTGGCCTCAAATGATCCACCTGCCTCAGCCTCCCAGAGTGCTGGGATAGCCACCACACCTGGCCAGAAGTAGATCTAAGGAGCATTCTTTTGGAAGAAAACCAAGTGGTTTTAGTAATGTAACCGTCAATGAGCTATATTGAGAAAAACATAAAACAAAAGCTTTATGGGATTTCTCTCTTTTTTTTTTTTTTTTTCTGAGACAGATTCTTACTCTGTCGCCCAGGCTGGAGTGCAGTGACGCAATCTCGGCTCCCTTTAGCCTCCACCTCCTGGGTTCAAGTGATTCTCATCCCCCAGCCTCCTGAGTAGCTGGAATTACAGGCGTCTGCCACCATGCCTGGCTAATTTTTATATTTTTAGTAGAGACGGGTTTTGTCATGTTGGCCAGGCTGGTCTCAAACTCCTGACCTCAGGCCATCTGCCCACCTCAGCCTCCCAAAGTGCTGGGATTATAGGCATGAGCCACTGCACCTGGCCTCTCTGTCTTATTTAAAAAAAAATTGTTGACTATGGAGTCCTGTACAGTGGTTGAGTACTATAAATACATGTATTTTAAGTTATCAGAATCTTACCTTTATCGTAGTCTGTAAGTTTGGTGGCTTTTTTTGTTGTTGTTGTTTTGTTTTCTGTTGTTTTGAGACGGAGTTTCACTCTGTCGCCCAGGCTGGAGTGCAGTGGCGTGATCTCAGCTCACTGCAAACCTCTGCCGCCTGGGTTCAAGTGATTCTCCTGCCTCAGCCTCCCATGTAGCTGGGGCTACGGGTGCATGCCACCACGCCTGGCTAAGTTTTTATATTTTTAGTAGAGAGGGTGTCACCACGTTAGCCAGGATGGTCTCGATCTCCTGCGTGATCCGCCCACCTCGGCCTCCCAAAGTGCTGGGATTACAGGCATGAGCCACTGCACCCAACAGAGTCTGTTAAGTTTTGCCTAAACTTCCATTTTTTAGGGATCATTGCTGTGATTGATACATATGAAGTTGCTCATCTCAAAAATGTATTAACCTTCGTTGAATTACAGACTGTATACCTTCTCACTTGTATGATTTTTTTATTTTTATTTTTTGAAACAGTCTCTCCCTCTGTTGCCCAGGCTGGAGTGCAATGGTGCAATCTTGGCTCATTGCAACCTCCACCTCCTAGGTTCAAGCGATTCTCCTGCCTCAGCCCCCCGACCTGAAGACATTTTTTAATATAAAATACCTAGAAATATCCTGGGCGCAGTCGCTCACACCTGTAGTCCCAGCACTTTGGGAGGCTGAGGTGGGCAGATCACTTGAGGTCGGGAGTTTGAGACTAGCGTGACCAACATGGAGAAGCCCCATCTCTACTAAAAATACAAAAAAGAAATTAGCTGGGCATGGTGGCGCATGCCTGTAATCCTAGCTACTTACGAGGCTGAGGCAGGAGAATCGCTTGAATCCGGGAAGTGGAGGTTGTGGTGAGTCGAGATCGCGCCATTGCACGGCAGCCTGGGCAGCAAGAGTGAAACTCCATCTCAAAAAAAAATACGGGATGAAAAATAATATACGTCATTTTGAATGTATAGCTGAACATAAGAAGTAAGGAAAATCCCTAGAGGGAACTAAAGAACCCAGAATAGTGAGCCTGAACTATTAATAGGTAACTGTGGCATGTTTTGCCAGTCTCAGTAATACACGGGTTTTACCACACAATGCCATTAAGCCCAGTTATGTCAGCACTTTTGGGAGGCTGAGGTGGGAGGATCCTTTGATCTCAGGAGTTTGAGATCAGCCTAGGCAACATAGTGAGACCTCATCTCTACAAAAAATAAAATTAGCCAGATGTGGTGGCACATGCCTGTGGTCCCAGCTACTCAGGAGGCTGAGGCAGGAGGATTGCTTGAGCCTGGGAGGTTGAGGCTGCAGTGAGCCGAGATCACAACACTGCACTCCAGCCTGGGTGATGGCAAGACTGTCTCAAACAAAACCAAAAAACCCAAACAAAAAGATTGGAACTGAGATCTTATGTAAGCTTGCCCTTTTAAAAATGTTGCACCTTCAGGGAAAGGGTGAACTAGAATAAATCTTCCCACTGACCGTTTTTTTTTTTTTTTTTTTTTTGGAGGCGGAGTCTCACTCTGTCAGGGTTGGAGTATAGTGGCGAGATCTTGGCTCACTGCAACCTCTGCCTCCCAGGTTCAAGCAATTCTGTCACAGCCTCCCAGGTGGCTGGGATTAGAGACATGCACCACCACGCCTGGCTAATTTTTGTATTTTTAGTAGAGACGGAGTTTCACCATGTTGAACAGGCTGGTCTCGAACTCCTGACCTCACTCAAGTGATCTGCCTGCCTCGGCCTCCCAAAGTGCTGGGATTACAAGCATGAGCCACCACGCCTGACCCCACTGACTTTTGAACACAGTATTCTTACTATGTGGGTTTAGAGAGATACATTTAAAGGGTAAAAAGAATTGCAAATCTTAAATTTTATTCAGTGGTTTTACCATTAGTAATATAGTAGTAATATTATATTGTAGGGTTGTTATTATCTTATGAGTATTATCAAAATAAAGCAAATCAGTGAATAATGTTTTTAGGAACTAAAAATTTGGTTGAGAAGAGATACATGTTTAAAATAAGATGAGAAAAGATCTTTTAATAGTATATTTGAATTGAAGATGTCAATGTGAACTCATTTTTTAACAAAAAAAATCTCCTAGTTTCATCCACAAAAAAAATCTGAAAACAATGACTCCCCAATAGCGATAAGCACACCTAGCTCCTAGATACTGGTTTCTCTCTCTCTCTCTTTTTTTTTTTTTGATGGAGTCTCACTCTGTCGCCTAAGCTGGAGTGCAGTGGCACAATCTCGGCTCACTACAAGCTCTGCCTCTCGGGTTCACGCCACTCTCCTGCCTCAGCCTCCCGAGTAGCTGGGACTACAGGTGCCTGCCACCACACTTGGCTAATTTTTTTTGTATTTTTAGTAGAGACGGGGTTTCACCGTGTTAGCCAGGATGGTCTTGTTCTCCTGACCTCGTGATCTGCCCACCTCGGCATCCGCCCACCTCGGCCATCTAAAGTATTGGGATTACAGGTGTGAGCCGCCGCGCCCAGCTACTCCTAGATATTGGTTTCTAACTACCATTCCTCATCAAAAGGAACCAGAGCTTCTTTGAGAAATAATCAATTTTGCATTCTGCAGTAAGACAAGAAATAAAAATTGTAAGAATTGGAAAGGCAGAAAAAAACTGCTGTTATTTGGCCAGGGGCAGTGGCTCATGCCTGTGATCCCAGCACTTTGGGAGGCCGAGGCAGGAAGATCACTTGAGGCCAGGAGTTCAAGACCAGCCTGGGCAACAAAAGAGGACCCCTACCTCTACAAAAAATCTTTGTAGCCAGGCCTGGTGGCACCTGCCTGTAGTCCCAGCTTTTCAGGAGGCTGAGGTGGGAGCATTGCTTGAGCCCAGACGTTCAGTATTGCAGTGAGCTGTGAATGCACCACTGCACTGCAGCCTGAGTGACACAGCGAGACCCTGTCTCAAAAAACAAATGAAACCCCTTCTGTTATTTATAGGCAATACAATTATCTACATAGAAAATCCAAGAAAGCTACAAATTAATAGGACTAATAAGAGTTCATCAAGGTTGCTGGATATAAAATGGATATATAAACATGAAAACAAAATATACAATTATTGTAAATTGTGCGTGTGTGTGTGTGTGTGTGTGTGTGTGTGTGTATTTTTTTTTTTGGAGACGGAGTTTTGCTCTTTCGCCCAGGCTGGAGTGCAGTGGCACAATCTTGGCTCACGGCAACCTCTGCCTTCTGGTTTCAAGCAATTCTCCTGCCTCAGCCTCCAGAGTAGCTGGGATTACAGGCGCGTGCCACCATGCCCGGCTAATTTTTGTATTTTTAGTGGAGACGAGGTTTCACCATGTTTGCCGGGCTTATACTTCTGACCTCATGGTCTCGAACTTCTGACCTCATGATCCACCCGCCTCGGTCTCCCAAAGTGCTGGGATTACAGGCATGAGCCACTGTGCCCAGCCCTTTTTTTTTTTTAATTGAGACGGAGTCTTGCTCTGTTGCCTAGGCTGGAGTGCAATGGCGCTATCTTGGCTCACTGCAACCTCCGCCTCCCGGATTCAAGCGATTCTCCTGCCTCAGCCTCCTGAGTATCTGGGATTACAGGCGTGCGTCACCATGCCCAGCTAATTTTTGTATTTTTAGTAGAGACGGCATTTTTCCACCTTGGCCAGGCTGGTCTCAAACTCCTGACCTCGTGATCTGCCCGCCTCAGCCTCCTAAAGTGCTGGGATTACAAGTGTTAGCCACCATGCCCAGCCATATATTTTTAGTCTCAAAAAAATATGAAATACAGGCCAGGTGTGGTAGCTCAAGGCCTGTAATCCCAGCACTTAGGGAGGTGGAGGCAGGCAGATCACTTGAGGCCAAGAATTCGAGACCAGCCTGGCCAACATAGCAAAACCCCATCTCTACTAAAAATACAAAAATTAGCTGGGCATGGTGGCATATGCCTGTAATCCTGACTACTCAGGAGGCTGGGGCACGAGAATCGCTTGAACCTGGGAGGTAGAGATTGCAGTGAGCCGAGATCACATCACTGCACTCCAGCCTGGGTGACAGAGTGAGACTGTCTCAAAATAAATAAATAAGAGATGCATTTATCAACATGAAAAAAATCTGAAACAATAATGCTATGTGAAAAAAACAAATTGAAGATAAATATATATGATGTAATATTTATGTATTTATGTAATGCAAAATAATAGTGTATATTACCTATGGATATATGCACATATCATAAAAATGCAAAAGCACGTATGGAAATAATACCAAGTTCAGGGTAGAAATCTCTAGTGAGACGAAGAAGGGAAATAGGACTTATTAGGTGTTCATGGGGGCTTCAATTATATTTATTTTGTTTTAATAAACTCAGTGTCATGCAGTGGGTGTCATTATGTTTTATATGCCTGACATAATTTATAATTTAAATTGTATGAATTATCTTTATTTTACAGTTAAATGATACAAGGTAAAATATGTTTCAAAAAATCTTACACAAAAATCTAAGTTGTTATTGTTGCTAGTTCATTTACCTTTCCACCTTTCTCTACGGTATGCTAAAAATGAGGAAATATTGATACCACATTAATACCTGATACTGAAATTAAACCGCTTTTTCTTTATATGAAATCTAGCATATAACTTCTATTTCTAGCAATGTTCTGCATTTCTAAGTTTTGAAATTAATTTTTCACATGCTGTTATCTCTCATCTATTAATCATTCCCAGTGAGATGGTTGTATGTGCTGTCACTGACACTAAAGAGTGATACATATTGTTAAAAATGAAATATCACTCTTTTCGTTATTCTCTGTATAGGCCTCAGCTGCCTAGTGACCTACTAATGTTAGAATTAAATGACCCTGTCATCTTTTCCAGATAAATGCGGTACGTGCAATAGTTCCTAATAAGAGCAACAATGAAATCATCCTGGTTTTGCAGCACTTTGATAACTGTGTGGACAAAACAGTACAAGCATTCATGGAAGGTAATCCTGACTTAGTTTTAAAAATAAATTTATATTTGCTCAAATAGAATTTGCTTCAGACTTTTATAACATTCAGCAATTCAGTGATTCATAGATGATATAGCAGACCCCATGAAAACATAACATACCATGTACATTTGACGATACCTCTTTCAGCCCTAGAAGCTGAAACAAGCTATGTGGTGTCTGTAATAAGAGACAAGCTGAGGAGACTCCATTGTTTCACGCTAAATGTTCTCTAATGGTATTTAAGAGGAAATCATGTGGCCAGTGGTATAAGGGACTTGATTGGACTTGGGTTGAATAAGAATTTAAGAGACTCTTAATAACAAAGTAGTGATTCAGTGGCTCACCAACAGATGGCAAATTCAAGGACTCAGTATTGTCTTCCGGATTCTAATATCGTTAGTTTGGCTGTGGCAAGTGACTCAAATGTGTGGGTTTGAATTTCCTTGTCTAATATGTAGAAGAATGGCAGGCTTAGTCAACCCTTCAGATTTATAACATTGAGAAGTGTTTTATAAACTTCCTTCCATGTAACCTGTTGGAGAAAAACTATCTGAAGCTATTGCGTCTTTGAATAGCAACATCAGGTTAGGTCTCCCTGTTTTTATTTTCCTGAATCTGCCAACATAGGATACACAAGTTTGAATATTGTAAAGTTTTTCTTTATCTTCATCTTTTTAAAAAATAATGTTAGCGTTTTGGTCTAGGGTAATGTACAGCTGTCTCCAAAACAACATAGCCAAGGTGGGTATGTAACTGGAGGGGAAGGGATGGCACACTTGGCTAAAACCAGTGTGCCATCCCCTTTGTATTTAGTCTAAGATGTATGGATAAGAGAATCTTCAAAATGGCCCAGCTACATTAGTCTCTTCTTAGAAGAACTTACCGAGGAAATTACTTGGAGAGGAGGGGTCTAAGTAGGCAGGTATTCCAAAAGGGAAGCATGGCATGATTACCTCATTACATCACTTTAGACCTGATCCTTAACTTTAACTTTCCATTAGGATCTTTGTAAATTCTCCAGCAATTACAAAATGGGAGGACGCTGACTCCTGCTTGACTACTGTGTGTGTGGTAGGAGACAAAATCTGTAATTGGTTTCTCTTACAGGTAGTGCCAGTGAAGTACTCAAAGAATGGACAGTAACAGGCAAGAAAAAGGTAAAATGAATTACATTTAACCGCATGATGATGTGTATATTATTTTTAAAAATTTAGACTCTGCAAAAATATTTGAAAGAAAAGGTTTACATACATATCTTCAGTTTACCTGGTTAAAAAACGTCTTTGGCCGGGTGCAGTGGCTCACACCTGTAATCCCAGCACTTTGGGAGGCCAAGGTAGGTGGATCACTTGAGGTCAGGGGTTCAAGACCAGCCTGGCCAACATGGTGAGGCCCCGTCTCTACTAAAAAATAGAAAAAATTAGCCAGGTGTGGTGGCACGTGCCTGTAATCCCAGTTACTCAGGAGGGTGAGGCAGGAGAATAACTTGAACCCAGGAGGCAGAGGTTGCAGTGAGCCGAGATTGGGCCACTGCACTCCAACCTGGGTGACAGAGTGAGACTCCATCTCAAAAAACAAAAAAATTCTTTGACACTGAAACATAGCTGTGTCTCGCAGAGTACCACACAGTCCTCTCTGTGTGATTTAAGGCAGGAAACAATGACTTTGCCATGGTGCAGTTATTAGACAGGGGTGAAAAAGAGAGCAAATCAAGGAAAGCAGGAGAAAGCGATCTCATTGAGTGGTTTTCAACCATATTCATACTATAAATCAGTTAAAACAGTTCAGATTTTTGGTCAGACAACTGGGTTGTAGTCCTGATATTAATGAGCTTTGACATAAAGCTGTTAGATACTGGCCAGGCGCGGTGGCTCATGCCTGTAATCCCGGCACTTTGGGAGGCTGAGGTGGGAGGATCACTTGTGCCCAGGAGTTCAAGCCTGGGCAACATGAATGAGACCCGATCTCAAAAAAGAAAGCTATTAGGTGCCTTGCAGAGGGGTCTGATGTTTCACTTTGGGAGGTAGAAGGCACTCAGGCTGTGAGATCAGTCAGAACTGGATTCCTTCCCTGTTCCACTATCTACTGGCATTGTGACTGGTATTGCTTAACATTTGTGCCTTAGTTTTCTCATCTCTAAAATAGAAAAATAGTTCTAATAAATACAAATACATAATACAATGCCTAACATATTAGTTCTCGTTCCTTTCTCCTTATTTACTTAAAATCAGATGCTTTTCCCAAAGGATACCAGCTAGTCTCAAAATTCTTCCCACAGCTCTGCACCGTAAAGGTAACCCCTTTAGGAAATGCTTGAAGTATGGATTTTAATCAAGTATCTCTGTGAAATCTGTTTGGGGTGTTCTTTTCTTTATTAAGTCAGTGCTGGAGTTCTGAAATGCTTTCTTGATGACTCTTACATCACTTTTTAGGAGTCCTGTCAGGTCTTGAACAAAAACCAGGCTTGGCCTCAGCGACGCTTGAGAATTTTTTCCAAGGGTTACCTAATACTACACACATTCTCCTGAAGCTCTTCATACCTGTAGTTTTGAATATTTGTTTAACTTCTTCCCGCTGCTTTCAACCTACATAGATAACTGTGAGTGTCCTGGAAAACACCAGTTTCTTCTTTTTTTTCTTTTCTTTTTTTTTTGAGATGGAGTTTTACTCTGTCGCCCAGGCTGGAGTGCCATGGCGCGATCTCGGCTCACTGCAGCCTCCGCCTCCTGGGTTCAAGCAATTCTCATGCCTCAGCCTCCTACGTAGGGCGGGACTACAGGTGCGTGCCACTGCGCCTGGCTAATATTTGTATTTTTTAGTAGAGACAGGGTTTCACCATGTTGGCTAGGCTGGTGTTGAACGCCTGACCCCAAGTGATCTGCCCACTTTGGCCTCCCAAAGTACTGGAATTACAGGCATGAGCCACCACACCCAGCCAACACCAGTTTCTTAATTTATTAGCCCAGGATTATAAGTTATTAGTGATATAAGATGTGCATGGAGCTGGAAGAGGATGTGTGTTAGAGACACAGACATTCCTTAAAATTTGGAGAAAGAAATATGGCTTCAGTTTAGCAGTCCCAAATGCACAAATCCAGTCCAGTCCACTTAACTGTTGGGATTAGTCCAATAGGATGTGACTGTGAGTGGGATAGTTATGATATACATGACCCAATGATATGAAAACTTAGCCAGTTCACGTGGGGGAAAGTGAGAAAAAGAAAGATGAGGCCGGGCACGGTGGTTCACGCCTGTGATGCCAACATTTTGGGAGGTCGAGGCAGGTGGATCACTGGAGGTCAGGGGTTTGAGACCAGCCTAGCCAACATGGTGAAACCCCATCTCTACTAAAAATACAAAATAATTAGCTGGGTGTGGTGGCACATGCCTGTAATCCCAGCTACTCGGGAGGCCAAGGCAGGAGAATCGCTTGAACCTGGGAGGTGGAGGTTGCAGTGAGCCGAGATGGCACCATTGCATTCCAGCCTGGGCAACAAGAGCGAAACTCCGTCTCCAAAAAAAAAAAGAAAGAAAGATGGGAGCTGTTAAGGAGAAAAGTTTATCTAGAGTTCAGTCATGTTTCCGCTGGAGAGGGCCACAGAAGGGACTTGGGGAAAAATTGATTCAGTTATTATCAGCCTAGCCTTAGGAATAGAATTAGGTGTTGCCAGTGGAGCTACGAGTTTGACAAAACAAAAGGTAAAGGACTTTTGTTTGTTTATTTTAACTTTACTATTTGCCTGTGCAATATACTCACATGGCTCAGAATTCAAAAGTACGAGAGTTAATACACTGAAACATCTTTTTTTTTTTTTGAGATGGAGTGTCACTCTGTTGCCCAGGCTGGAGTGCAGTGGTGCAAGCTCAGCTCACTGCACCCTCCACCTCCCAGGTTTAAGTGATTCTCCTGCCTCAGCCTCCCGAGTAGGTGGGATTACAGGCATGTGCCACCACATCTGGCTGATTTTTGTATTTTTTATTAGAGATGGGGTTTCGTCATATTGGCCAGGCTGGTCTCGAACTCCTGACCTCAGGTGATCCACCTGCCTTGGCCTCCCAAAGTGTTGGGATTACAGGCGTAAGCCACTGCACCCACCCAATACACTGAAACATCTTTATCCCATCCCTGTTCCCCAGCCATTTGGTTCTCCACCCCCAAAGCAAACAGTATTTTCAGTTTCTTATATATCTTTCAAGATATTTTATGCATATATAAGTAAATAAGACCATTCTCCTCTTTGCCTGCTTCCTTTTTTCATGTAATATATCTTGGAGCTTATTCCATGTCTCAATATATAAAGAGCTTTCTTGTTTTTATGGATACATAGTCATCCTACTGTTCGGATGTGCCACAGTTTATTTAAGCAGTCGCCTATTGATCAACATTTGGGTTGTTTCTAATCCTGTGCTATTAATAGTGATACTGCAATGAATAACCTTGTGTATATATAGAAATCACTTTGCATATGTGTTATTCTCATCTTGAATAAATTCCTAGAAGTAGAATTGCTAGTCAAAGAGTATGTGCATTTGTAATTTTGATAAGCATTACTAGATTGTCATGGAGAGTACCACTTTACACTCCCAGAAGTAATACATGAAATGGCTGTTTCCGTATACCCTCAACCTTTATCAATTCTACAGTGTTAACATACTTTTTGACCTTTGCTAATCTAATAGGTGAAAAATGATAATTGCAGTGCAGTTTTAATTTATATATCTCTTATTAGACTGAGGTTGCATATCATTCTATATACTTACAGCTTATACTGTTTTTTTTCTATGGGATTATTTTGCTTTTTCTGAGAACTCTGTATATATTTAGCTTTTTGACTATAAGCTGCACATATTTTTTTCACATTTTGTAATCTATCTTTTGATTTTGTTTAAGGTAGGTTTCGTCATGAAGAAATGAAATGTTTTATATTTATGTGTTTGAGTTTATCTAAAGTATAGGATTTTACATAGTAAAATTTTATTTTAGGCAATAGTTCAGCATATGTGAAAATATTAAATTTCTGAAAGAACATACAAGAAATTGGTAACACTGGTTACCTTTGAGTAGCTAGAGTTACCTCTCTAGGTTGCAGGGGAATCTTTTTTTTCTTTTCTTTTTCAAATTCTTAATAACTTTAGAACAAAAAGAAGAAAAACAAACCGAAACCTGCCGCAGAACCAAGTAACAGCATCCCAGATTCCAGTAAATCAGTTTCCATTCAAGAGGAACAGTCTGCGCCTTCCTCAGAGAAAGGTGGTATGAATGGCTACCATGTCAATGGTGCCATCAATGACACTGAGTCTGTGGACTCACTCAGTGAAGGTTTGGAGACACTTTCAATAGATGCCAGAGAATTGGAGGATCCCGAGTCTGCCATGCTAGATACACTGGATAGAACAGGTGAGTTTATTAACAGATTTTGAAAAAGTTGCATTCAGTTGATAAACAGGGGTCTCCTCGTTGAGAAAGCAATCAATTAAATCTAGTTAGTCTTTTTTTATCCAGTGCTTGCTGATTAGTCTTTTTACTTTTTAGTTTTTGTTACTTTTTGTCTGAGTCACATTTTGTAATTATCAAAGGCCTAGAAAAAAATACAATTTTTTTTTTTTTTTTTTTGAGACGAAATCTCGCTCTGTCGCCCAGGCTGAAGTGCAGTGGCGCGATTTCAGCTCACTGCAAGCTCCACCTCCCGGGTTCACGCCATTCTCCTGCCTCAGCCTCCCGAGTAGCTGGGACTACAGGCGCCTGCCACCACGCTTGGCTAATCTTTTGTATTTTTTTAGTAGAGATGGGGTTTCACCATGTTAGCCAGGATAGTCTTGATCTCCTGACCTCGTGATCCGCCTGCCTCAGCCTCCCAAAGTGCTGGGATTACAGGCGTTGGCCATCACGCCTGGCTGAAAAAATACAATTCTTGTTCCATTATATTTTAACTCCTGTCTAAATCAGTCTTGTGGAAATCATCTAACTTGAACTCTAGTGTTCCATTATTGGAACACTGAGCATGTGGGAGTTACTCATATCCTACTGCTCAAGGTCATCGCCAAGATCTGATTTTTCCACTCATGCAAAAATTCAAAAAATTGCAGCCTCCGGCATAAATGGGTTAATAGCAGAGAAATACCTCAGTATTTAGAGACTATAGAAGGTGACTTTAAGTTGTTTTTTAAAAATTGTGGACTTATTCAGGAAGATGATGATGTTGTTATTATTATTCTAAGACCCAACACAGTGAGAAATATATAATAATAATGAAAATTTCAGCTTTTGTGAGAACTAGGTTGTTGGTTTTTATAGTCTCATTTGTTTTCTAGTGAAGAATTAAGATTAGTGTTAGTTGTAAATTCACATATCTTGTACCTTTCTTTGTTAACCATTTTTTTGAGGGTAAGATACTGGAAATTTCTCTTTTAAAACATTACTTGTTAATCCAGTTCCCCTGCCCTGCTGCTCCTGGCTTTAGAAGTGTAATGCCAATGTAACATTTATGCGGTGCTGTTTAGGTGTTCTTTTATTGATTAGTATACACACATACACAAAAAAAGACTTAGAGAAGAACATTGCACTGTCTCAAACCAACAATAGCCAGTGGTTTCCATTTTTTTCTGAACTAGCTTTCCTCTCATTTCCTAACTCTTCCTAACTTATTACACTTCTGTCCCCTAGAGTGTTGTTGTTTGTTTGTTTGTTTGTTTGTTTGGAGAGACCCGGTCTCTCTCTGTTGCCCAAGCTGGTCTTAAACTCCTGGGCTCAGGTGATCCTTCTGCCTCAGCTTCCTGAATAGCTGGGATTACTGGAGTGAACCACCATGCCTGGCCCCTAAAGCTTTTTAAATTCTTCTTTCCTCGAGAGAGTGTAAAACTCTTTTTTTCTTAACATGGAGGCTTGCAGAAGTTGGTGATACTGACTTTCTTTGATTCCTTGTGCCAGTTACAGAGAAACTACCAAGCTACAAAGAAGCCACAGAGCCACAGGGATTGAGCTCCCTATCTAAAGATGTGTTGCCACAGACTCTTCTCTTCATTCCGGATGCCACTTAAGGCTAAGCCCGAAGCTGCCGATAGCCATACCCAGCTGATTCTGATCTTTGTTCTATTGTTTCAGTTGATTTTGTTTACAGTCTTTTAAGAGGCATGGTTTTGCCTCAAACATTTTTACCTGTTTTCTTTGTGTACTTAAGAATGATTGGTTTACTCCTAAGTTGTGCTCTAAAGTGCAGTCCGCTTTCTTGGACAGGACCCATGCTGCAGAATGGTGTCTCTGATTTTGAGACCAAGTCTTTGACTATGCACTCTATTCAGAATCCTCAACAACCCAGGAATGCTGCCAAATCTCTCTCAAGACCTACCACAGAAACTCAGTTTCCAAATATGGGGATGGAAGATGTTCCCCTCTCCACCAATAAAAAGCTAAGTAAGTCAGAGGCTCACCTATGAGAGAAAATGAAAAATCTGTGTTTTTGGCTAAAGAGGGCAAATTATCTCTGTTGCCATAAATAAGGTTTCAGAAGGGCATCAGTTAATACTTTTTCCGTTTTCCAGACGGTGACTGACTACTCAGCCCTTCCCCTAACCTTTGTGTACACAGTTGGAGTCTGAAAGTAGTTTAAATGCTGTACAATCTACTTATGATGACCCGTTTTGTGAATTAAAGTCAAACTCTACTGCCAGAATGACTTATCTGCTAACATTAACCTGTTTCTTTATTTGCTTTATTGCAACGTTTTTGTGCTATTTCTTTCATTTTTATCTCCTGGTTGACCCAACAAGTAAAAGCTCTACCTTCTCTGACATTGACTTTTTTTTTTCCCCGAGACTGAATCTCACTCTGTTCCCCAGGCTGGAGTGTAGTGGCGCAGTCTTGGCTCACTGCAAGCTCCACCTCCCAGGTTCATGCCATTCTCCTGCCTCAGCCTACCGAGTAGCTGGGACTACAGGCGAGTGCCACCATGCCTGACTAATTTTTTTGTATTTTTAGTAGACATGGGGTTTCGCGGTGTTAGCCAGGATGGTCTCGATCTCCTGACCTCGTGATCCGCCTGTCTCGGCCTCCCAAAGTGCTGGAATTACAGGCATGAGCCACCGCGCCCAGCCAACATTGACATTTTAAAGAAATATTTTCACTCCTCTTCATAACTTCATGCTCTTACTGAGCTAGAGTCCTCTGACAGACTCTAGCTTTAAGTAAGATCATTTTCTCTTAAGTATGTGGCATTGACTGGTGATAGCTCTTTGCTTAAAAAAAAAAAAAAACTACAATAATCATTTAAACAAACAGCCAGTAATTCAGCAGACAGAGGTAATAGCCTGTGTTTCCTATATCTGAGTTTCATACATCTAAGCATGGTGGTCCACTCCACTAAACAAATGAAACATAGAAATATAAAGGACACTTGTAATCAGTAGCTCTTTATGGAATTATTTATTACACATGAGCCAAATTTTAATTAGGTAAGCTCCCCTTTTTCGTTGTTCTGGTAGCCCTCAGCCTGTTGCAGATCAGCAAGTTTGAGACTATCCAATCAAGCCTATATATATATATACATATATATACATATATATACATATATATACATATATATGCATAAGGCTTGAAAGCTTTTAGGTAGATTCTAAAAAAATCAAGTTGAGATGAAGAAGAATTTAAATTAAAAAATTGGAAATGCGTATCTTGGCATAGTTACAAACTTTTTAGATCCATGTTTCCAGCAATCAATTATATATGTAATTTGGGGATTGGTGAATATAGAAAGGTAAATAGAACTCTTGGAAATTGGTTAAAATGTGTTGAGTAGGTAAATGCAGTCCATCTTTTTCTACAGAGCTGGCTTCCTCATATATACAGTGCTTCGAAGTGTACTATACAGAGAGAACATTTTAATTTTGTAATGTCCACATGGTGAATTATATTCTATTAAATCCTGTAACTTAGGGAATTTTGAAAATTTGGTACCTTTTTTAAAGTCTTTTTTCTCTGTTTCATTTCATTTTGGATAGTTTGTAAAATTGCTGTCTTCAACTGTATTCATCTTTTAAGTTTCTATTCTGCTGTTAATTCTATGCAGTATATTTCTCATCTCTGGCATTGTTTTATTTGTCTCTAGAAGTGCAACTGGGGTCTTTTAAGATATCTTCCATGTCTCTTCTTACCATGCTTATGCTTTCCTCTACCTTCTTGAACATATGGTATCTTTTTTTTTTTTTTTTTTTTTTTTTTTGAGATGGAGTTTCACTCTCGTCGCCCAGGCTGAAGTGCAATGGTGTGATTTCAGCTCACTGAAACCTCCACCTCCCAGTGATTCTCCTTCCTCAGCCTCCCGAGTAGCTGGGATTACAGGTGCGTGCCACCACACCCAGCTGATTTTGTATTTTTAGTAGAGATAGGGTTTCACCATGCTGGCCAGGCTGGTCTTGAACTCCTGGCCTCAGGTGATCCACCCACCTTGGCCTCCCAAAGTGCTGGGATTACAGGCGTGAGCCACCACACCTGGCCCTATGGTATCTAATTATAATAGCTGTTTGATGTCCTTTTCTACTCAATTCTATCATCTGTGTCATTTCCGCATCTGCCTCTGTGATTGATTTTTTCTCTTCCTTATAGGTCATATTTTTCTGTTTCTTTTAAGCTTTTTTAGGTGGGACTAGAGCAGCCTTTTGTTTAGAGCTAATTTTGCCCTGTTGCTGAGGCAGTATCCTTCCAACTACTCTGCCTGCCATGTATTGTGAGGTTTTTCCACTCTGGCTGGTGTGAGCACAAACTGTCCCTGGCCTGGTGAGCTCTGGGGATTGTTCTGCCTAGTTTTTTTGTTTTGTTTTGTTTTTTTGGTGTTTTTGTTTTGTTTTGTTTTGTTTTGTTTTGCCTGTTGTCTTTCCAGTCTTGGGTAGTTTCTTTATACTCATGCACTGGTCCACACTCAGAGTCCTCTGTGGATCTCTGTGCAGCTCTCTTGTGTGTAGCTCTTTCCTCACCAATACTCTGCCCCAGAATTTCAGCCATCTTGGCCTCTCCAAATTTCCAACTTTGTCCCTTCAATTCAGGGAGCCCACCAGGCTGTTTGGGATTTCTCCTCCCTGCATTGTAGCCTAGAAACTATTGAGGCAGCAAGTTGGGGCAATCATAGGCCTCACTTCATTTGTTTCTGTTGTCTCGGGAAAAGTACTACCTGTTACACATTGTCTGAAAACCATTGTTTCATATATGTTGTCTTTGTATGTTTTTAGTTGTTTAAGATAGAAGAATAAATCCAATTATTATTATTCCATCTTGACCAGGATCCTTTTTTTTTTTTCCAAAAATCTATAAAAACATGTTTTTCTCGTTGGGGAAGGTGGTTATTTAGGGAAGATTCTTAGTCTACATGACATTTGGCTTTGGTGTTCAGATCCAACTTTCAAGTTACCTATATAATTATTCTTTTTTTTTTTAATCTTTCGGTTTTTTTCCCCAAGGTTCCAATATTGAAAAGTCTGTAAAAGACCTCCAGCGCTGCACAGTGTCTCTTGCACGGTATCGAGTAGTAGTTAAAGAAGAGATGGATGCCTCCATTAAGAAAATGAAACAAGCCTTCGCTGAATTGGAGAGCTGGTAAGTTAAGCTGCATTTGATATCAGTAGCATAAAAATGATCATATATAAATATAAAGATGGTCAGCCATTCCCCAAGTTCTTTCATTCGTGACTAACTACATAGTGGGAGAGACTTATAAATCCTATGGTATATTTAGCTTTCTGCTTTGTTCTATTTCTCTTGGTCACAGTGTGAGAATGGTACAGATAACTCAACAATGCTATAGAAATGAGCCGGAGTTTAATATTGTTTGAAAAGGGACACATAATTATAGAGTAGATCATATACTGTAAAGTCTCCTTTTAAACCAAGATCCTATAACAAATGACATGATGTTTTTAAACAAAATTATAAAGTAGAAAAAATCTGTCTTTGCTTTCCTACCTTCTTCCATCCTTTTTAATGTATGCCACTCCAATAAAGTGCCCTTTTATTAATTATTATTATTATTGTTTTTTGAGACAGGGTCTTGCTCTGTCTGTCACCCAGGCTGGAATGCTATGGCATGATCACATCTCACTGTAGCCTCAGCCTCCTGGGCTCCAGCAATCCTCCCACCTCAGCCTCCCAAGTGGCTGGTACTATAGGCATGTACCACCACACCTGGCTCATTTTTTAATTTTTAAATATTTTGTAGAGATGTGGTCTCACTATGTTGTCCAGGCCAGTCTTGAACTCCTGGGCTCAAGTGATCTGCCTGAAGCTGGGTAATTTATAATGAATAGAGATTTATTTTTTACAGTTTTGGAGTCTGAGAAATTCAAGGTCAAGGGGCCCACATCTTGGCAAGGACCTTGCTGTGTCATTCCATGGCAGATGGCAGAAGGACAAGGGAGCATGCATGGGACAGCCAAAGAGGGCCAAACTCAATTTTCTAATGAACCCACTCTCTCAATAACAAAATTAATTTATTTGTGGGACTCTCCCCTCATGACCTAATCATCTCTTAAAGGTCCCACCTCTCACCACTGTAGCATTGAGGATTAAGTTTCCAACACACGAGCTTTGGGGATCACATTCAAACCATAGCAATATTCTAATGTTTCCTGGAACACTAAAGCTGTTTTAACTGTTAGATATTAAGGTGTTAACTGATATTTATTTTTTTGTTTTGTTTTGTTTTGTTTTTTGAGACGGAGTCTCTCTCTGTTGTCTAGGCTGGAGTGGAATGGCCCAATCTTGGCTCACTGCAACCTCCGCCTCCCAGGTTCCAGCGATTCTCCTGCCTCAGCCTCCCAGAGTAGCTGGGACTACAGGCATGTGCCACCATGCCTGGCTAATTTTTTGTGTGTTTTTAGTAGAGATGGGGTTTCACCATGTTGGCCAGGCTGGTCTCGAACTCCTGACCTCAGGTGATCTGCCCATCTCTGCCTCCTAAAGTGCTGGATTACAGGAGTGAGCCACCGTGCCCAGCTGGTGTTAACAGATGTTTAAACTCTAGCTTCTTTGTGGGAGGTATTTTATAAGGGATTTTTTTGAAACTAGAAAAGATTTAAGGACCATATTAAAATGACAGGAAGACAAGCAGCTAGGTTGATGTTTTGAGACTTAGAACTTGTTCATTATATGTATTTTTAGTAACTGTCTAGATCTGAAGTATGACAGGAAGTGTTCATGAAAAGAACAAACAAACCATCCATGCTTTCTTGCTGCCTGTAGACTGTTCCCTCCGGTTATACCTAACTGTGTCTCTGTTCACAAATTTAGTCTAGTCACTTTTGCCACAACATATAAGAGACAGAGGAGAGTGTAGGTCCCCTCAGTCCTCCTGGTCTCTGGAATTGCAGAGGAGTAATTAATCAAAATGAAATAATGCCTCCAAAAAGTTAAATCATCAGAACCAAAACTTACTTTGGGGCTAGATAATTCATCTTAGTCTACCCATGCCTTGTCCTGAACTCTAAGTTTTACTTTTCAGGTTTTATGGCTAGGAATTTAATGTCATGTCTTCTGTTTTTCTCTGTTTAAGACAGGGTCTGGCTCTGTCACCCAGGCTGGAGTGCAGTGGCACAGTCATGGCTCACTGCAACCTCCACCTCCTGGGCTCAAGCCATCCTCCCACCCTCAGCCTCCCTAGTAACTGGGACTACAAGCATGTGCCACCACACCTGGCTAATTTTTTAATTTTTTGTAGAGATGAGGTTTCACCATATTGCCCAGGCTGGTCACCAATTCCTGGGCCCAAGCAATCCTCTCATCTAGGCCTCCCAAAGTGCTGGGATTACAGCCATGAGCCACTGCGCCCGGCTGTCTTCTGTTTTTCTTGACACGTATTTTTGCTCCTGCCAGATTACTCATCGTCTCAAAACTTAACATTCACGTTTCCTCTTCCATCTACGAGTTAATGCCACTTTCCCAGCCTGAAAATGTTCTCCTATTCCTCTGTATTTATCTAAATCCCACCATTTCTCCAAACTCTCCTTAAATCAAGGTCTAACTTCTGGAAATTCTTTTAGGTAACTATTTTTCTCCTTTCTGAACCTCTAGGAGGAAGCACCATGCCCTTTGCACTGCATTCTTGTCATATAAGATATTGTTGGCTTGTTTAGAAAATAAAGAGCTGGCTGGGCACAGTGGCTCATGCCTGAATCCCAGCACTTTGGGAGGCCAAGGCGGGCGGATCACAAGGTCAGGAGTTCGAGACCATCCTGGCTAACAAGGTGAAACCCCATCTCTACTAAACATTCAAAAAGTTAGCCGGGTATGGTGGCTGGTGCCTGTAGTCCCAGCTACTCGGGAGGCTGAAGCAGGAGAATCGCTTGAACCCAGGAGGAGGAGCTTGCAGTGAGCCAAGATTGCGCAACTGCACTCCAGCCTGGGCGACAGAGCAAGACTCTGTCTCAAAAAAAAAAAAAAAAAAAGAAAAAAGAAAAAAGAAAGAAAGAGCTAAGTGTCGTAGGTCATCACAACTTTGCTTTGATAAGCCTCTGGTCTCCATGATTGTTCAGCTTACTGATTACTTAGTCACAGGATCTGATTCCATTCGGAACAAGCTTGAACCAGGAAACACAGTTCCGGGAGAGAGATTTGTGAATTCCTGCTGACTTGGAACCCAGCCAGGAGGAGCCTCCTTCAATGAATGACAAATGAAATGGTTTCCTACCTGGGAACTGTGTATTTAGGATTGATTAGCTGACGTAACAACCAGGTCAATTTAACTTGAGGAAAGAGATTACCTACCCTTTCCTGCTAGTATAAAGCCCTTTGCTCTGGTTGATTGAGTTTATAAACCACCTTATTTCAATGTTCCTTGTAGCCGCTACTTGAAGATATAATTGGCAAGTGAGCTAACTCCATTTGGCACCAAACCACAGCTTGGAGTTAATGTCAATTAGAAAGACATTTCTGTGTTGGTTATAGCATAAAAGAAAAGCAAACAGTTCTAACAGATCTGCCCCAGTAAAAGTACATTACCCCTGACAGGGCACTAGGGAAATTATACAGATAACTCCTTTCACTTTGATGTGGAATAAAAACTGACACACCTATAGAAAGGTAAACTCAGAAGCATTCTAATGTATAAAACTTAAAATTTCTTCTTATTGGTGACTTAGCAATAATCATCCCTAGACCCAAGTTTACTTGACCCAACTTTACTTTTCTTGTTAATTAATAATATTTGTCTGCTTTTCATTGTTGGAGCTGCTGGTTGACTTAAGTTTAAGGATATTAAGGAGGCAGGATATGGAGTGGAACATGAAGCTAGAATATATAAACTCCTTTGGAAGACTGTCATATAATGTGTTGATGAAAAATGCCAACGGGATACACACTCAGCTTCTCTTTTAAATAAAAAGTTTCAATTTTATGAAAGTCAAAAGGTATTTTTTAAAAGGAGAAATGGGTAAGAGAAAAAGATTATCAAGAAATTTGACATTATACATCACAGAAAGTCATGTAAGTTTATGGTTAAGATTTTGAAATTTTTCCTGATTCCTCTATGTCCTTTTATTGGCTTTTTTTTTTTTTTTTCTGTTTCTTTTCTTTTTTTTTTTTTTTTTTTTTGAGACAGGGTCTCTGTTGCCCATCCTGGAGTGTAGTAGTGCCATCATGTCTGACTACAGCCTCCCAGGCTCAAGGGATCCTCCCACCTCAGCCTCTTGAGTAGCTGGGACTACAAGGTGGGTGCAACCACGCCCAGCTAATTTTTGTATCTTTTGTAGAGATGGGGTTTTGCCACATTGCCCAGGCTGGTTTTGAACTCCTGGGCTCAAGCGGTCCTCCTGCTTCAGCCTCCCAGAGTGCTGGGATTACAGGTGTGAGCCACCTTGCCCAGGCCAGAGCTTTTTTTTAACGTTAAATCAAGCTTAGTCTTACCAAAGGCTTTTAAGTCCTTACACTTAAAGGCCACATATAGTTGCTGAAAACTTAGGAATCATTTTATGAACCAAACTACCTCCAAAATGTTATCTCCGAAAATATCTAAAATGTGTAGAAATAAAGGAATGTGCTAATGTAATATGTATTATCAAAAATGTACATAGCACTGTAGTTCTAAATCATTCTTTGGTTTTTGAAGCTTAGTATGTTGATGTCTTGTTTCTACTAGTACTTGACACCATGGTTCTTGATTTTTTTTATTTAAAATTTAACTCTAACCATCTGTGAAAATAATTACAAGTTGAGTATCCCTTATCTGAAATGCTTAGGACTAGAAATGTTTTAGGTTTTTTATTTTTATTTTTTTCAGATTTTGAAATGTCTGCAGAAACTAGTTGAGCATCCCTAATCTAAAAATTCAAAATCCAAACTGCTCCAATGAGTATTTTCTTTCAGTGTCATGTCAGTGCTCAAAAAAGTACAGCTTTTGAAGCATTTTGGATTAGGAATGCTCAACCTGTAATAACATGAAGAATATTTTACTGAACCTGTTCCGTTATATTATTGGATTTTTTTAATCCTGATTTCTTTTCCACAAAGTAGGTATTGCTAATTCTGTTTTACTGAAAATAAATGTATGTCTTAGGTTAAGCAATTTGCCTAACATAAGTTGCAGATCCAATATTTGAATGTATATATTCAGACTCATTAACCTATGATTTTCATCTCATACCTCATTGATGGCTCACTTCCCCCACTAAAGCTTGGCAAGGCTAGAGACTGTTGGCACATGTTATATTACAGACAGTTCCCTACTTATGATGGTTCAACTTAACAATTTTCTGACCATATGATGGTATGAAAGTGATACACATTCAGTAGAAAGCATACTTTGTATACCCATACAACCATTTTGTTTTTCACTTTCAGTGTAGTGTTTAATAAATTACGTCAGATATTCAACACTTCATTATAAAATAGGTGTTGTGTTAGATGACTTTGCCCAGCTGCAGGCTAATATAAATGTTCTGAGCATGTTTAAGGTAGCCTAGGCTAAGCTTTGATGTTCAATAGGTTAAGTATATTAAATGCATTATCAACTTAAGATATTTTCAATTTGCACATCCCTGTAATCCCAGCACTTTGGGAGGCTGTATTCGTCTGTTCTCACACTGCTAATAAAGACATACTCGAGACTGGGTAATTTATCAAGGAAAGAGGTTTAATTGACTCACAGTTCTACATGGCTGGGAAGGCCTCACAATCATGGCTGAAGGCAAAGGAGGAGCAAAGTCACATCTTACATGGTATCAGCCAAGAGAGCTTGTGCAAGGGAACCCTCATTTATAAAACCATCAGATCTTTTGAGACTTACTACCACAACAGCAGTATGGGGGAACCACCCCTATGATTCAGTTATCTTCACCTGGCCCCACCCTTGACACTTGGGGATTATTACAGTTGAAGGTGAGATTTGGGTGGGGACACAGCCAAACCATATCAGAGGCCAAGGCAGGAGGATTACTTGAGTCCAGGAGTTCAAGACCAGCCTAGGCAACATAATGAGATCCCATCTTTACATAAAGTAACAAAATTAACTGGGCGCAATGACACGTGCCCATAGTCCAGCTACTCAAGAGGATCACTTGAGCCCAGGAAGTGGAGGCTGCAGTGGGCCATGATCGTGCCGCTGTACTCCCACCCTGGGTGACAGAGCAAGACCCTGTCTCTTTAAAAAAAAAAAAAAAAATTGCGATTTACAGTGGGTTTATTGGGACATAACCCCATTGTAAACTGAGGAGCATCTGTATTGTTTACTCTTCAGCTTAAAGGCTGTGTAACAGAGAAACCCCAATGTAGGAGAATTTAGGGACTAAGGAACTTAGTCATTATGAAACAGGTTAGGATGAGAAGCACCAGGATTTAGGCTGAGCCTATGAAAGTATTTTTTAAATTCAATAAAGCAAAACTATAAGCATACTCCATCTGAATATCCAATGTTCTTTTGATTATGTGATTCAGAAGGTCCTAAATCACTATTATTCTTAAGTCACAACTTGTAGTGCCTTGTGATTCTGGTATTCTTCAGGTCAGATCAGAGTAGCGGGAAAGGTTTTAAGATTAAAGGCAGGGTCACTGTAGGGTGGGGTTAATTAGAAAATATTTCTTTGGGGAAATGAATCATCATCAAGCCATGTAAAAAGCATGGTATTTACACTGGCGGAAAGTTTGGGGTGGAACACTGCATTTCAGAGATATGAGCAGAGGCATAGAAGGGACACATAGGGACCACACACAGTCTAGCTGTTGCTATGGGGCAATAGTGAAAGTAGCGAGGGATGAAGTCAGACGCTGAGGTATAATGAGAGCATTTGATGGCGGGATCTGAATTTTGTTTTTTCCTTTTTTTAAAGATTTCATTATTCCCTCTTATTTTTACTATATTGCCCATAATTATAATCGTTTTATTAGATATAAGTAAAACTCAAAATTCTACCACCTTAACACATAAGTAATTTTTA
This sequence comes from Hylobates moloch, assembly GCF_009828535.3. Taxonomy (NCBI): domain Eukaryota; kingdom Metazoa; phylum Chordata; class Mammalia; order Primates; family Hylobatidae; genus Hylobates; species Hylobates moloch. The sequence continues at coordinate 2,537,163 of NW_026652297.1, read as the reverse complement.
TTTTCTGCGTTCCCTTGTGTTCCTTATGTATATTCATACATATTCTTGAATAGTTGTAATCGTAGTGAGAGTGTAATTTCAATGTGTTCTTTTCACTTAAAATTAGTTTGATTCATCACTTCATAACTGCCTACACTGTGTTAGTGTGTATACATGTTTATTTAATAATTTCTGTACAATGAATCTGGAATGTATAATGATTTACCAGTTAATACGATTGCATTTTACTAAAGAGATATTCTGCTGAAACTGAGAAATCAACGATTGCATTTTACTAAAGAGATATTCTGCTGAAACTGAGAAATCAAGGTGAATACAGGAATTAAAATAATTGCTGCTGCTATTTACTGAGCTCACTAAGCTTTTATTGTATGTCAGTAACTTTTATGTACAGTGCTTCTAATCTATATAACATTATCACTTGTGGTATTATGTTCATGTTATAGGTGAGAAAGATGGGCACAAAAATATTTTACCCAAAGATACTTTTACACTACACCATTATTTTGTTTTCTGTCTTACCACATATTCCTGTTTGCTTTATTCTGCAGTGTTTACCTTCCTACGCCACATGTTTTCACCTTTCTGTGGTTTCTGGAGCTTTTAGACATTGGTGTCATAATTCCAGTTTCTTTTTTTTTTTTTAGACTGAGTCTCATTCTGTCTCCCAGGCCGGAATGTAGTGGCGCAATATCGGTTCACTGCTACCTCTGCCTCCCGGGTTCAAGCGATTCTCCTGCCTCAGCCTCCCGAGTAGCTGGGATTACAGGCGTGTGCCACTACACCTGGCTAATTTTTGTATTTTTAGTAGAGACAGGTTTCACCATGTTGGCCAGGCTGGTCTCAAACTCCTGACCTCGTGATCCGCCTGCCTCGACCTCCCAAAGTACTGGGATTACAGGCATGAGCCACCGTGCCCAGCCAAAATCACAGTTTCAAATGAGGATCTGGTCAGCCACTCACTAAGGGGGCTTAACACTCCAGCCATTTTTATTTTGTTTTATTTTAATTTTTATGTTTTTGGAGAGACAAGATTCCACTTTGTTACCCAGTCTGGTCTTGACCTCCTGGGCTCAAGTGATCCTCCCACCTCGACCTCCCCAAGTGCTGGGATAGCAGGCATGAGCCACTGTGCCTGGCCCTGGCTCAGCAATTTTTTTTTTTTTTTGTAACCAACCTAAAACTTGAGGCTGGGCGTGGTAGCTCATGCCTGTAATCTCAGCACTTTGGGAGGCCAAGGCGGGTGGATCACCTGAGGTCAGGGGTTTGAGACCAGCCTGACCAACAAAGTGAAACCCCGTTTCTCCTAAAAATACAAAAATTAGCTGGGCCTGGTGGCGTGCGCCTGTAGTCCCCACTACTTGGGAGGCTGAGACAGGAAAATTGCTTGAACCGGGGACGCAGAGGTTGCAGTGAGACGAGATCATGCCACTGCACTCTGGCCTGGGCAACAGAGTGAGACTCTGTCTCAAAAAAACAAAAAAACTTGAACAACATACTCCTTAGCAATACAGATTGTTACTGGTTCTTTTACCTTAAGCAGAGTATAAAATATCATCGAGTCACATGATCTCCTGGATTAGCTTGTAACTGAGGTGCTTTTGACCATTGGAAAAGAACAGAAAGAAAGGTTACTCCGTTGAAAGCCTGTCACATGAGAACTGTGGCTTATGTTCACATTCTAACTTCCTTTTTTTTTTGAGACAGAGTCTCCCTCTGTCACTGAGGCTGGAGTGCAGTGGCACGATCTCGGCTCAGTGCAACCCTTGCCTCCTGGGTTCAAGTGATTCTCCTGCCTGAGTCTCCCATGCAGCTGGGATTACAGGCACATGCCACATTTTTGTACTTCTGGTAGAGACAGGGTTTCATCATATTGGCCAGGCTAGTCTCGAACTCCTGGCCTCAAGTGATCCTCTGGCCTTGGCCTCCCAGAGTGCTGTGATTATAGGCGTGAGCCACAGCGCCTGGCCTTTTGGGGAGGTTGAGGTGGGTGGATTACTTGAGGTCAGGAGTTCAAGACCAGCCTGGGCAATATGGTGAAACCTGTCTCTACTAAAAATAGAAAAATTAGCCGGGCATGAGTAGTGCACACCTGTAATCCCAGCTACTTGGGAGGCTGAGGCACGAGAATCGCTTGAACCCTGGAGGCGGAGGTTGCAGTGAGCCAAGATTGCGTCACTGTACTCCAGCCTGGGCGACAGTGAGAACCTGTCTCAAAAAAAAAAAAAAAAAAGATTCTAGATTTTGAGCAAATAAAATTGAGTACAAATGTTTTCTGACAATATTATTGAATGGTTTTGCGTATTATTCCTTGAAATAATTGACCTGTGGAATTGTCAAGAGTTGCATTTCCATTTTAATATTATTTTTCCAATGCAACAGTCATAAACAAATAATTAACAATTTTTTGGTACCAATAAATTATTGAAGGCAAGAGCTAGAATCTCTAACTGCGTGTTAGATATCTGTATATTAATTAGAGGACTTGCTTCAAATGATGGACACAATATGTGTTAGAGATATGAATGGGGATGCTTCAGTAACAACTATTCTGAGCAACTAAATTATGCAAAAGCTTTAGAATAAATTGGCTGGGTGCAGTGGCTTATGCCTGTAATCCCAGGCAGGCAGATCACTTGAAGCCAGGAGTTTGAGACCAGCCTGGAAACATGCCAAAACCCCATCTCTGCTAAAAACAGAAAAATTAGCTGGGCATGGTGCTGCGTGCCCATAGTCCCAGCTACTCGGGAGGCTGAGGCAGGAGAATCACTTGAACTCAGGAGGCGGAGGTTGCCATGAGCCAAGATCATGCTATTGCACTCCAGAGCGAGACTCTATCTCAAAAAAAAAAAACAAAAAAAACACATAGAATAAGTCGAGCAAACGTCAACGTGGTAAGGAAGTCCTGAAAAGGAAGGAAGGAAATATAGAACATTTAGTTACCAGTCTTTTTCTTTAGTAGCAGGGAGCAGTCATCCAAATCTATCTTTCATGATTGAAGAAAGGATATGGAAGTTCTCAACACTGAATAAGGCCCAGGCTTAATAAGAACTAGTGTTGTTCCAAACAGGTTCCCAGCAATATTTAGCTGAATTTCATTAGCAATTTTAGAATCCAGTCTGCCAGATGCTTGGTGCTTATTATGGCATATTTCCATTCAAGAAAGCCTTGAGAGAAGCTTAGTACCCTGAGGTATTGGAGTGAGCAAGGTAATAGAGAGTCTGCATGAGCCTTTCATCACTCTCTGGGAGGACTCATTGCTTGCCGTTCTGGCATCTAAAAACCATTACCTCACACCACAGGTACTTTTGAACCTCTTGGCCACACATACGTACTGGGACCATTGTTTAGCTCAGAAACAGATGGAAAACTTTAGCTTAAGTTTCTGTGTTAAAAGTTGTGTTACAATAGATTATTGTTTTTAATTGTAAAAAATGCCTATGTTGTTATCCTTCTACCTAACCTACTTTCCACTTTGAACTCGTCCCACCTTCTCCATTTATTTTGTGATGCCAACATTTCACTTTTTATTATGAAAACTTTCAGATATATAGAAAAGTTGAAAGGATGGTACAATGACAGTGTATTTGCTGTGTGTGTGTATAATATTTTGGTGGAACCATTTGGAATTTGCAGATGTAGACGACATGTCACCCCTAAATGCTTTAGCATAAATAACCTAAAAATAGGTCATTCTTCTATAAAACTATAATGCCATTATATAATTTATTTACTTTTTTGATGTGCTTTTAATGAGAAATTTACTATTAAATTTTGACATTTATTTTTGTATTTTAAAGATGTAAACATTTTAATGGAAAATTATAAATGCTGATCAACCTTTTCTCTGAGAAATATATCAGCATCAGTTAACTAGCAGATTCTCTTGTTTAACCCTGGGTTGACATCATAGGACCTTTCACTAGATGTTATCAATAGATGGCAACATGACAAACAACAAACAAAAAGAAACAGAAGTTCTTACTGCTTTTCATTGTTTTTTGGCATGAAGACATAAGCTAATATATGTATTTTAATTTTAATTTTTGTGGGTACATGGTAGATGGATATATTATAACTAGTTTTTTTTTTAATGGAGGGGTTATATGGTTGTCCATGCACTGTCCTATGAATTTCTTGTGATCACCACTGAGTTAATCAAAAAACAAAGTTTATTTAAATGAACACTAGTCATTCTCACAGGGAAAAAAAAATGCTATCAGAATGTACTAGCACAAATTGCCACAAAAAAGTCTGATTGTGGTGATGCAGACCTTGCTAAAAGTGTCATCTGACGTTCTACTTCTCATAATAAAGATTGTAAGCTGCAAAAGGCTTCATTGTTTGCTGTAGTCTTTTAATAAATATTTTACAAGCTTTGTCAGAGACAAAGGATTTGTCATCTGATGGACACAGCGTCTGCATCTTAAGGTGATTTGGCAACAGAAGAGAGGTAATGTCAAACTGTAGGCCTGGCAGCTCCTGTCTCAGTTGTGCTTTTGTTTTGTCTTTTAGGTATTCCAATGCTGCTAGAGTTCTTGGAGCAAAATATTGCCAAGGTTTGGGAAATGCTTTCTTAGCAAAGTATTGCTACCCCACAATAATTGTATCTTCTCTCCAGTTTGATGCTTTTGGATTAATGTGCCAACCAAATTTGTTTAGTTACAAGTCTGTTTATTAACATCATGCATAACGATTATCAAACCTATGTTCTCTGGCACTTCCATATAAAAGATTTGCTCCTTGAGGAAATGACCCTGCTTTAGACATTTTTGTATGTCTCACACCATAGTCTCCACATTAACTACTTTGTGCTAACATAACTATGTATTGAGCTAAATTGAATTAGAGTGAGAGAGAAAGAGAGTGTGTGTGTGTGTGCGTGTGTGTGTGTATGATTACAACCAGAAACAAGAGTGGAACTTTTATTTACCGTGTAGTTATATTCCCCTTCAAAAGGAGAAATCAGAATGAACTCCAAATTTGAAGAAAGTTGGAACATTCCATGTTTGTGCAAGTATTAAAATTCTAGATTTTTTTTCTTTTTGCCACCACAAAGCAAAACCGATATGGTAAGGAAAATTATTTTCATCCAGAGGTTGAATACTAGGGTACTACTATCTCCTTATACATTGAAGGCTGTGGGCTCTTTTATAACAACATGGAAAAGCTTTATGTGCCTATAAACCATTTACATTTGCAGTGGAAAAAAATCTAATTGCCTATTTAATGTTCTTTTTCTGTAAAAAGCCTACCAGAAATCTGTAATTCCATCCTTCCTCATTACTAGTATATGTTTCTCAGAAACTAGCACACTATATGTCTATCTTTTGACTTCTTTGCATTCTAAGTACTAAAATGTAAGTGGACTTGGTGCAACCATGGTCAGCTGTTGAAGATATACAAGTCCTAATCATGGATAAACTTACTATGCCCTAGTGGGGATATTGCTTGGTAAAAACTAATTAGATGCAAAGCCATCAAATTTTATAGACCAAAATATAAATATAAAAAGTATGAGTACAGGCCGGGCACGGTGGCTCACGCCTGTAATCCCAGCACTTTGGGAGGCCGAGGCGGGCGGATCACGAGGTCAGGAGATCGAGACCATCCTGGCTGACACGGTGAAACCCCGTCTCTGCTAAAAATACAAAAAAAATAGCCGGGCGTGGTGGCGGGCGCCTGTACTGTAGTCCGAGCTACTCGGGAGGCTGAGGCAGGAGAATGGCGTGAACCCGGGAGGCAGAGCTTGCAGTGAGCCAAGATCGCGCCACTGCATTCCAGCCTAGGAGACAGCGAGACTCCGTCTCAAAAAAAAAAAATGTATGTGAGTACATACATGGTTAAGTAAGTAATTTCCACACGGACTTTTGCTTTAGCACAGCCTACTAAAAAATGTGTTTTGTAGCTTGCTACCGCCATCTGCTGGTTCTCAACTCTTAGACTTCTAGCGATTGGTGTACTGCAATGTACCAATATTGCAATATAAAAGGGAATTGGGTCTATTTATTTTATTTATGGGAAAATCTTAAAATATTCTTTGTTGTGAGTAAGACATCAGGATTTTTATGTGGTCCATGCAATATTATTTTTTAGTGTGCTTTTAGCAAACAAACTCACCGGTCTTTCTCTACTATTAATAATGTGCTAATTTTGTATTTGAGTGTCTGATCAAACCTTTTATTCCTTTGTCATCTTTTCCTAGTTTAATGGATCGAGAAGTGGCATTGCTTGCTGAAATGGACAAAGTGAAAGCTGAAGCAAGTAAGATGATTGATCTTTTTTTTTTTTTTTTTTTTTTTTGAGACAGGGTCTCGCTCTGTCGCCCAGGCTGGAGTGCAGTGGCTCAATCTCGGCTCACTGCAAGCTCCGCCTCCCGGGTTCACACCATTCTCCTGCCTCCGCCTCTCCGAGTAGCTGGGACTACAGGCGCCCGCCACCACGCCCGGCTAATTTTTTGTATTTTTAGTAGAGATGGGGTTTCACTGTGGTCTCGATCTCCTGACCTCGTGATCCGCCCGCCTCGGCCTCCCAAAGTGCTGGGATTACAAGCGTGAGCCACCGCGCCCGGCCAGATGATTGATCTTTAATTAAAGCTATTACCTTCATAAATAGTAGATACCTACTTCCCAACCCTTATAACAAAAGTTCCATGTAAATACCATAATAAGAGTTTATATATTTAAATAATCTTAAACAGTTGCACTGTACTGGCATATGAATCCTTTCGGTGAAATAACTTTAAAGAGCCTGTTTTAAAAGTATTTCCAAATCTTAATATTTTGAATGCAGAGTTCAGTGTATAAGAGACTACATCATGGTATCTGCCACCAGTTTTTTATTTTATTTTGTTTCTTCCTCCAGTGTTTAAGCAATTCCACTGGGATTTTTTCTACTCGGAAAAAAACCTTTAGCATAATCAGAGAAGACTTCGTTAGGTTGCCTACGATTGAATGTATATACTCCTATCATTACCTATCTCAGAACTTTCTTTGCTTTCTCAGTTTATAGAACAGTCTTCACTCAGTGTCTGTTATCAATGGGTAGGGGAAAAGTTAGAGAATTGAGGGTTCAAGATACCAGGTTTCTTGAAAGCTTACTAAAATAGATTCTGGAGGAATGAAGTCTAACTTTGGTGATTTATGGGGTTTATACAGAAAAAAAACAGATACCTATTTTTTGATCATTTCTGTTAAGTGTTAGGTTAAACATACACAGCTACATGAAGACAAGGGAATACCAACTGCAACTTGTACAATGGCATTGATTTGAGGCATTTCGGTGGCAGGTTTTATCTTCCTGCATTGAATGTCAGATTTATTATTAGGAAGGTTGTTTATTTTAACCCACCCTCAAACTGGTAAGAATAGAAATGCTGGGCTAGGTCGAGATCATGACTCACAGTTAAATCACTTGTGTGTGTGGTCATGGGCCAGAGGATGCAGCTTTGAAGCACTGAAATGACTTCAGCTTTGGTCCATTTTAACTTCAAAATTTGAGAATGTAGCAGAGATGCCTTCCACTGTTTTTCAGAGGTGAGATTTCGTTACATTGAGCAATATATTTTGAGTTTCTAAATTGGACATTTCAGTCCATTATTTGTATATTCTCTTTTTGAAAATGGAAATGCAGATAAACTAAAACCACTCAGAAGACATGTTTCTTACTTTTGAGAAGAAGGTCCTTTTAGGCCAGGCATGGTGGCTCACGCATATAATCCCAGCACTTTAGGCAGATCACCTGAGCCCAGGAGTTTGAGACCAGCCTAGGCAACATAGTGAAACCTCATCTCTACAAAAAATAAGAAATAAGGCTGGGCGCAGTGGCTCATGCCTGTAATTCCAGCACTTTGGGAGGCTGAGGCGGGCAGATCACGAGGTCAGGAGATCGAGGCCATCCTGGCCAACATGATAAAACCCCGTCTCTACTAAAAATACAAAAATTAGCTGGGCATGGTGGCACACGCCTGTAGTCCCAGCTACTCAGGAGGCTGAGGCAGGAGAATCACTTGAACCCAGGAGGTGGAGGTTGCAGTAAGCCAAGATTGCACCACTGCACTTCAGCCTGGCGACAGAGCAAGATTCCGTCTCAAAAAATATATATACATATTAATCAGGCATGGGGTCATGTGCTACATGTAGTCCTAGTAGTATACTTGAGAGGCTGAGGTGGGAGGATCACTTGAGCCTAGGAGGTCGAGGCTGCAGTGAGCTGTGATTGCACCACTGTACTCCAGCTTGGGCGATAGAGCAAGATCCTGTCTTGAAATTAAAAAAAAAGAACGTGCTTTTAAAAATATTAATACATCTTTTATATTAATAGAAAATTTTGGCCGGGTACAGTGGCTCACGCCTGTAATCCCAGCACTCTGGGAGGCCGAGGCGGGCTGATCACAAGGTCAAGCGATCAAGACCATCCTGGCCGACATGGTGAAACCCCGTCTCTACTAAAAATACAAAAATTAGCTGGGCATGGTGGTATGCGCCTGTGGTCCCAGCTATTCGGGAGGCTGAGGCAGGAGAATCACTTGAACCCAGGGGGCAGAGGTTGTAGTGAGCCGAGATTGCGCCACTGCACTTCAGCCTGGCGACAGAGCAAGACTCCATCTCGAGACTAAGAAAAAAAAAAGAAAAGAAAATTTCAAATAGCGAGGCTAATGTAACAAATTCCCGTCACTCATCTTCAGCCAATTATCAATTTGTGGCCAATCTTATTTTATCAAATTCAGAGCTCAGAGTTTTACTTAACTTCATCAGTTTTATATCTTTAGCTCTTTTCTCCCTGGAAATCCTGGTTCTCAATGACATGATATAATTACTCATTTACCAATGCTATCAAGAGTTGCTTTTTGTTTTTTACATATTATAATTTTATTAAGTAACTGATAGGTTTGTAGTATTTCAGTCTTTTCCAGTGTTGTATAATTAGGTCCTATGAGTTATCTGTTATGTGTAGAAAGCTTTTTATTCACCTCATTTTCGCCATTTTGAGAGCTATAATTTTGTCATAGAATCACTGAATGCTAGAGCTGAGAGAAACTGAAGTTGATACAAGTGGCAAATAGGTTTTATCTTGGGACCTAAACCAATAAATCATGTGTGACTGTTGGGCTTTGGTGTTAAGGAACTTTTGTAGGCATGCTCCTGACTCCTGAGAAAGTGGGCCCTGACTGATTAGTGTGACTTGGGTCTAGGCAGCCCACGTGTGCATCTCTGTGGCAGTTGGGCTGAGTAAACTTGCTAAATACATCCAGCTCTCTGTAATACCTGGTGTAACTCTTTAAAACTTCTGTTTTTTTCTGACGTGAATTTGGCTAATTCCTCAGTATGTTACAGGATTCTATGTATATCAGTTAGGGATCGAGTTTGACTACATGGAACAGAGTGGCCTAAATAAATGTGAGTGTCCTTTTTTCTCAGAAAATGAAAAGTACAGAGGTAAGCAACCCAGGGCTGGCAGGACATTTCCCAGATGACATTAGGAACCCAGGCTCTTCTATCCTTCTGCCCAGCCATTCTGAGAGTATGTTTATGGTCAAAAGACAGCTCCCTAGGTTCCGGTCAAGAAGGAGTAAGACGTTACATGCGAAGACTCCTTTAAAACACTTTCCTGTGAAGCCTGCCCTTTGAGTTCTGCTTATATCTCAATGGGGAAACTATATCACATGACCATTTCATGTGTAGCAAAGCCAGAAGATACAGATTTTTTTAACCCAATTATGTTGGTACCCAACAACATTGGATTTCTGATAGCCCTGAATGTTCCTGAATATAGTTGGAAAGACTGTGTTCCATCAACTAATGGTCTTTGCTACAGTCCTCCCCTACCCAGTATCCCTCTTTTTTCCAAAATGAGAATATGTTCACCACCTCCTCAATAGCAATACCTCCAAAGTCTCATCTAGTTAGTTAATATTCAGCTGAAAGGCCAGGTCTTCAGAGTGATTTCAGATCTTCCAAGGATGGGGTCTCATAAATTAAAAGAAAGGCGAAATGCCTCCTTCTCCAATATTACATAGTTGGAGAAAGAAAAGGATAATTATAGTAAAAATTCCCACTTGGAAAAGCAATGATCAAATCTTGCTGGACGGGAAGGAATAGCAGAGTCCCTTCCCTGGTAGTAGAGAACATTCGTTGGGTAGTTTATCTGCTTCCTGGGAGGATTTCTTTGGTTTAGTTTCCACTGTAGCCCCTGTCTCTCTGGGAGATTTTTATTGCATGTTCTCTGCCATGACCGTATCCAAGTTATATATCAGAAAGCATGCCAGAGAAGGTGGTTCTTAAAAGGGTGTAACAATCTAAATACCCATCACTAGGGAACTCGGTAAATAATTGTGGTATATCCACATACTGGGTGGCTGTTAAACAGAATGAAGGTGATCCAGATGTATTAATGAGGAATAAATTTAAAGATATATTAAGTAAAAATAGCTAAGGTAAAAGAAAGACCATGTGTATGATATACTTCCATTTGTGAGAAGGGAAAAAGGAGAGCTACATATGTATGCATGTTGTATGTACATACACAATATTTGGAAGTGTACGTAAGAAATGGTGAACAGTGGTTTCCCCTGGAGAGGAGACCACAAAATCAGAATTAAGAGAGATGCTCTTTTCATTTTATACCCAGCTTACTCTGGATGAATTTTTTTTTTTTTTTTTTTTTTTGAGAAGGAGTCTCGCTCTTTCACCCAGGCTGGAGTGCAGTGGCACGATCTCGGCTCACTGCAGGCTTTGCCCCCCGGGGTTCATGCCATTCTCCTGCCTCAGCCTCCCACGTAGCTGGGACTACAGGCGCCCGCCACCTCACCCGGCTAATTTTTTGTATTTTTAGTAGAGACGAGGTTTCACCGTGTTAGCCAGGATGGTCTCGATCTCCTGACCTCGTGATCCGCCTGCCTCGGCCTCCCAAAGTGCTGGGATTACAGGCGTGAGCCACACCACGCCCGGCCTAGATGAATATTTTTTATTATGTGTACATATTTCCTTTTTAATTTATATGCATCTTGATACAATTTTTTTGACTGGAAGGAGAAATAACAATGATTTTTGAGTGTTTGTGATTTATAAAAAATGTTTACCACTTAACTGCCTTCAGAGACCCAATGGAAGGTAGAGACCAGACTTTTGATATTTTCATTTTCTGGGTGGATAGGCAGCTAAGCCTTTGGCTGACCAAATACCTACTGCAAGGCTTATATTTCTAGTTCTTCTTTATCCTATTTAGCAGCAACATAAGGTTCACACTCACTTTTCCTCTACAGTGGAAATTTTGCTCAGCCGACAAAAGAAGGCTGAACTTCTAAAGAAGATGACTCATGTGGCTGTTCAAATGTCAGAGCAGCAATTGGTTGAGCTCAGAGCTGATATCAAGGTAAAACTTCTTTCTGCTTTCTGCCTTTCTTCTTATCCTCAGGGGCTAAAGTAAGAAATTTTCATAATTCATGGCCATATCTAATATATTAAACTCATGATCTTCCTTTCCCAAACCTGGCCCTCTTCCAGGTCCCTTTCTCTGGAAGTGGTATTGTCATCTACCCAGTTGTCCCAGCTGGAAACCGTAGGAAATTTCTCCATTTCCCACCTTTATCTATCAGCACACCTCGTCCATTTGACTAAATCTCAGATCTGACCTTATCTCTTCATCTGCACCACCACCATCATGATCAGGTTACCACCATCTCTTGCCTGGACTTCTGTAAGAGCCTCTTAACTGATTCTGTTCATCCATTCTGTCTCTGCCCCCCCCCCCCCCCCCCCCATGTATGTTCCCCACACTACAGCAGTCTGCTTCAAACTTTCTGTTGCTTTTAGGATGAATGCTATAATCCTTAATCCGGTCTGAAGGACTGTGCAGTCTTGCTCTGCCATTACCCTCAGTTCATACCATCCTCCCGGTCCTCTGCCCTCAAGCAGAGGCTGGAGGCTTCTACACTCCACAGACACACCTGCTTTTCCATCTGTCCAGATGCTCTTCTCCCTGCCTCCAACTACAGTTACCACTCTTTTTTTTTTTTTTTTTTTTTTGAGACAAAGTCTCGCTCTGTCACCCAGGCTGGAGTGCAATGGCATGCCATCTCGGTTCACTGCATCCTCCACCTCCTAGGTTCAAGCAATTCTCCTGCTTCAGCCTCCCGAGTAGCTGGGATTACAGGCGCCTGCCACCAAGCCTGGCTAATTTTTTTTTTTTTTTTTTTATTCGGAGTTTCACTCTTGTTGCCCAAGCTGGAGTGCAATAGCACAATCTCGGCTCACCGCAACCTCTGCCTCCCTGGTTCAAGTGCTTCTCCTGCCTCAGCCTCCCGAGTAGCTAGGATTACAGGCATGCGCCACCATGCCCAGCTAATTTTTGTATTTTTAGTAGAGATGGTGTTTCTCCATGTTGGTCAGGCTGGTCTCAAACTCTCAACCTCAGGTGATCTGCCCGCCTCAGCCTCCCAAAGTGCTAAGATTACAGGCATGAGCCACCACGCCCAGCGGCTAATTTTTATCTTTTTAGTAGAGATGGGGTTTCATGATGTTGGCCAGGCTGGTCTTGAACTCCTGACCTCAGGTGATTTACCCACCTCGGCCTCTCAAAGTGCTGGGATTACAGGCGTGAGCCACCGCGCCCGGCCCAGTTACTACCCTTGACCTCCTCATCCTTCCTGACTTCCCCATCATATCTCCCCATTCTGTGCTTTCAGAGCATAGTTATGATTTTATGTGCATTGGTTAATTTGTCTCCCCCACTAGATAGTGAACTTCGCAGTGGCAGGCAGGAGCTCCTGTCTCTCCAGGTGCCTAGCACAGCACCTTGGCATGTAGTTGGTCTTCTGTAAATAGTTGGTTGATCAATTCTGATTTTATAGAGAAAAATTATCTTTGAGATGTTTGTTATAATCTGTAACAATTACTTGGGTTCAACATTTATACCTTTTTAATTTTTTTTTTTTGAGACAGAGTCTCGCTCTGTCATCCAGGCTGAAGTGCAGTGGCCCTGTCGCCACTCACTGCAACCTTTACCTCCTGGGTTCAAGCGATTCTTGTGCCTCAGCCTCCCAAATAGCTGGAATTACAGGCGTGTGTCACCATGCCCTGCTAAGTTTTGTATTTTTAGTAGAGACAGGGTTTCACCATGTTGGCCTGACCCCAAGTGATGCACTCATCTTGGCCTCCCAAAGTGCTGGGATTACAGGCATGAGCCACCACGCCTGGCCAAATTCTTATATAAAGAACAGTGTTTCTGAGACTAAGCATGTGAACCTGAGGGAAATTGGGATATTCATGGGTAGTTGTGGTCATTGGCATTCTAAATAATTGCTTATAAACTGCAAGCTGTAACAAAGGGAGTTGGCCTTCTCCACACCTGTGCCCTTTACCTCTTCTCTTTCTGAACACGTAAGATTTATTGTCACACTGAGAGAACACTTGCTGCAGAGGCTGTACAACAGTCTCTATAAAATAAAAACAGGTGGGCCAGGCGCGGTGGCTCACGCTTGTAATCCCAGCACTTTGGGAGGCCGAGGCGGGCAGATCACAAGGTCAGGAGATCAAGACCACGGTGAAACCCCGTCTCTACTAAAAATACAAAAAAAATTAGCCGGGCGTGGTGGCGGGCGCCTGTAGTCCCAGCTACTCGGAGAGGCTGAGGCAGGAGAATGGCGTGAACCCGGGAGGCGGAGCTTGCAGTGAGCTGAGATTGCGCCACTGCACTCCAGCCTGGGCGACAAAGCGAGACTCCGTCTCAAAAATAAAATAAAATAAAATACAAAAATAAAAACAGGTGGAGGGTCATCCAGGACCTTACAGGGATCCTTGCTATCATCTGACCCAGTGTTAGACCTGTGGAGTATTGTTGTTCTCTCACTGCCTCCCCTTTAATTCTATTGGGGTGAACTAGCCAAACCATGCAAATGTTCAGTTACTGTTTTCTGTTTAACTAAGACGGTATGATTAAATTTTATAGAAAGGCCTCCTCACATTGATGCTAGTCAGTCTCATTCAACTCTCTGGGAGAAGCCGGAAACCCCTTTGCAATTAGATGAGAATGCTGGCTCTCACAGGCTTCATCTGTTCCTCTTCCCACGTGGCTGAAAAGCTGCTAGAAATATTTCTGCAGGCTGACTAAGGATCTGTTTCTCTCCACTTTTTCAGTGTACTGAAGTGGGTGCTGTGCAATTTAAATGTCTTATTTCCAGATCATTTTATTTCCGTCATTCCTATTATGTCTTTGACTCAACAAACCCTAGAATTTGTTTCAGAATTAATCTCAGACTGATATTACATGTCTGAAGGCTTTGTAACAAGAGGTTCGTGTGCTTTCCTAAGCCACAACATACTCTGAAGCTTTAGGAATTCAAGGCCGGAAGGTCATTTTTCTCTCTCCTTTCCCTTTCAGTGCTTCTGGTTGCTTCCCAAGAATTCTGATGCAGAGTGGTATTAGCCCACCCCCAGTTAAGAGGAGTGCTCTGAGAGGTTCAGTTCTTCCAAATTATATCTAGGCCTTTCACTTTTCTTTTTTATCTCCTTTTCATCTGAAAAAAAAAATGATTCCAGTCTACCTTAGACATTGTTTAATGAAATAGATCCCCAGAAGCACTTTATTCCTGACGTGTTTCTAGTCCCATGATTTTTATAGCATGGTTAGTTTTTGACTCAAGGGTTTGGTTACTTCTCAGCTCAGTCTGCTTAAAAGGATTAAATTACTTGCAGCATAAACTTCTCATTTGCAAAGTTGACTTTTCACATGAATGATTTTCCATCTCAAGAAATTGTTCCTATTTCAAGGACTAAGGAATCCTACTTTATTATAAAGAGATGAAGTAGGTTTCCTAAGGAAGTTCCTATTAACACCAAACCATCTATCTAAATGGTATCATTGTAGTACCTTGTAAAGATTTTTGCTGCCTCTGTTTCTATATAAAATGGAAAGACGTGGAGAATAGCCAATAGTAGAAAGATGGCCCTCTACTGTAAATTCTTCCTCCTTTTTTCTTTCTCTATAGTTTCTCTTGATTATATCTAACGGGCTTTAGCCATCATGTAGCATTTCATAAACTTACAAACTTATCTGTGGGCTCTTGAGAAAATGAATGAATTATTTAATCATCCGGCGTTGGTCATGTGATGGCCATTTAATAAACTTTGAAGAATAAAAAGACAATTGAAAATGATTGTTTTATCTGTATAGCAAGTTATAGATCCCATGGATGATGTTTGTCTAACCTGGAGGCCTTTGTCCTTTCTCCAGCACTTTGTTAGTGAACGTAAATATGATGAGGATCTGGGACGAGTAGCCCGGTTCACCTGTGATGTAGAGACCCTGAAGAAGAGCATTGATTCATTCGGACAAGGTGAGATGGTGAGAGGGTCTGGACACTACAGGTGGTGATTATTAATTAGAGACTGACATGCTGATTGTTTTCACCGCTGATTCCTCATTAGTGCCTCTTGTTTGCTTGTTTATATGAAAAGTAACTCTAGGATGCTTATGAAGTCTGTGGGTGCAGATACTTTGAACTCTGAGGACAAGTATTTGCCAGCTCCCTAAATGTGAAAGACTGTTTTTTCATGCCGTATTGAGAGGTGCATGATATGTGGTATAAAGAGCACAGGGCCCTACAGTCAGACCAAGTTTGAATCCCTGCCCCTACAGTAACCTCATTTTACTCCTCTCCAAAGTGGAGATAACAGGCCACGCGCCAAGGCTCGTATCTATAATCTCAACAACTGGAAAGGCTGAGGCCAGAGGATCACTTTAGCCCAGGAGTTCAAGACCAGCCTGGGCAACATAGCGAGGTTCCATCTCTTCAAAAAATTAAAAAGAAAAAATTAGCCAGGTGTGGTGGCACATGCCTGTAGTCCTAGCTACTCAGGAGGTGGGGTGGGGGTGGGTGAGAGGGGGAAGATAGCTTGAGCCAGGAGTTTGAGGTTCCAGTGAGCTATGATTGCCACTGCACTCCAACCTGGGCACCAGGGCAAGACTGTGTCTCTAAAAAAATTAATAAATAGGAGAAAACAATACTTGTCTGGCACATAATAGATCCTTAAAGAAAGCATTAAAGGGTAGGGGAGTGCCTGTGAGGTGAGAGTTTCTAGTGACCTGTTCGTCAAACCCTGAACTGAGCCTCTCTGTTCTTTCTGTCTAGTATAAAAGTGAAATATTGCCAGGCACGGTGGCTCACGCCTGTAATCCCAGCACTTTGGGAGGCTGAGGCGGGTGAATCATGAGGTCAGGGAGATTGAGACCATCCTGGCTAACATGGTGAAACCCCATCTCTACTAAAAAATACAAAAAATTAGCCGGGAGTGGTGGTGGGTGCCTATAGTCCCAGCTAATCGGGAGGCTGAGGCAGGAGAATGGCGTGAACTCGGGAGGTGGAGCTTGCAGTAAGCTGAGATTGTGCCACTGCACTCCAGCCTGGGCGACAGAGCGAGACTCCATCTCAAAACAAAAAGTGAAATATTTAACCTATGGCAACAATTATAAACTCATCATTTTAAGTCCAGCTTAAAGCCAAGAAAAAATCTAGAGGGTAGTTTTAAACCATTGGAATTCTAACACAATTTGAACTGAAAATATTAATATTTTTTTCAGTTAGATAGGTACTTTGAATTTGGGATTAATTTTGCAGAAAGAAATTTGGCAATATACATGTTTGTTGTAAAGATTAGTTCTATTCATACTTAACTGATCTTGATTATTTATACCTTGTATCATTCAAAATTCTTTAAAAAGAATTTAGTAAAGATTTTTATTTATGTACCTTTTTCTTTCTTTGCAAAGGCTGTACTTTAGAATGTTTCTTGCATAGAAAACTGAACATATGGTCTGTACTATTGTTCCCAGGCTTAGTCAGCTGCTAGAGCCATAGTCAGGAGTTTAGGTAGTACTAGATGCAATCCCAGGAAGTCATTAGTTGGTGGGGAATGGGTAACTTTGATTTTAACTGTTCTCTTGTCTAAGAATTCCTTTATAAAGCAGTGGGGCTTTGGAGGAAGAGGGCAGAAGGGAGATTTTTCTCCCTGTTACCAGTTTTATTGGTTTTTCTTTATTCGAATAGACAGTTCTTTGTCTTAAATTGCTCATTGTGAAATTGAGAAAGTAGAAACCTTACCCATTGTGCCGTTCCATCGTATGATCATATATTCCTCATATTTCTGTTTCAGTGTCTCATCCAAAGAACAGCTATTCAACCAGATCCCGATGTAGCTCAGTTACATCTGTGCCCTTGAGTAGCCCAAGTGATGCCTCTGCTGCTTCCTCTTCCACCTGTGCCTCTCCTCCCAGCCTTACAAGTGCTAACAAGAAAAACTTTGCACCGGGAGAGACTCCTGCAGCCATAGCAAACTCCAGCGGCCAGCCCTACCAGCCACTTCGGGAGGTAACCTAGCTTCTACACTGAGCGTGTTAGGAAGAAAACCCTCCAGATTGTCAAAGCTTAAATGCTGTTAGCTCAGTATATTATCTTCCTCTCTATTCCCATTCCATGCCTGTTTTGAATCCCTCCAACCCAAGTTAGTTCCTGAGAAAGCATTAGATACGTATGTTCCAAACTGCCAGCCAGTTTAGATTTCCTGTTGCCAAGAACTGCTGACTTTCTTGTGTTGGCAGTGATCCCTGCTGTTGTAGATAGTATTGCCTGGTAATTAGTCACACTGGGAGTCGTGCACCCATCTCAAGGTAGACAGGCACCACAAGTGGCAGTTTTACCAGTGTGCATCTGAAAGCAGCAACTCCCTAGAAGCACAATGTGGAATTTACAGGGAAAGCGAGTGACCTGGTGGGGATGGGGGGAAAACACTAGAAAGCTGAGGAGTAATCCATAGGTTCTTCTGTTTGAAGAATAAACGCAAGAGCAATCCAGGCAGTACTGTCGGTAATTCTTCAGAACTGGTATGATGTTTGGAACTGAAGGACAAAAATAAAATCCCATACCATAAGCTTTCCAGATTATAATGCGAAAGATGTGCGGAATGCCACAGCAGCATACTTGAATCTGTAGTTCATGACATTTAGCACAGCAGGCCATAGTGATGTTTACTTTATTATTCCAAATGTTTATTATCTTTACCAATGGCCTTTTATCTGCAGAGTTCAGACATAATATAATATACTTGTCCAATTGAGGGCTTGTAACAACCCAGAGAATGTTCTTTCTTCCTTATCTTTCTTCTTGCATCCAGCTAAAGAAAAGTAAATTCTTCAGTGGAGAAGAGCCTGGGCATGAAGAGCAGGGAAAGATAGATTAGTTCTGAAGTAGTGGCTAGGTTGGATTGGCTGAGAGAATTCTTTGAGTCTTGAGAGATAACTGAGTCCTAAGCATGGAATACCACAATTCTGCTTTCAGAATACTCCTGTAAAGTGAACAAATGGGGTACCATAATGCTAGAGCACCTTGAACGTTGTATTCTTTTATCTTTAGGTATTGCCAGGGAACAGACGAGGAGGGCAGGGCTATAGGCCACAAGGCCAAAAGTCCAATGACCCCATGAACCAAGGGCGGCATGACAGTATGGGTCGTTACAGAAACAGCTCGTGGTATTCATCTGGTTCCAAGTATCAGAGTGCTCCATCTCAGGCACCAGGAAACACCAGTGAAAGAGGCCAGACTCTCTCTGCAGGGACCAGTGGAACTGGAGTCAGCATGGAGCCCAGCCCTCCCATGCCTTCATTCAAAAAGGGGCTCCCCCAGCGCAAACCCAGGACCTCTCAGACTGAAGCCGTGAACTCTTGAGAGAAAATCCAGTTGGCCTCTCTCCTCTATCCACACAATTCAACTTGATAACTGGACTTTAGGAAACTTATAGTTAGATTTAATAACAAAAAGAAGTTTATGCATATCACTTTTTGTGCCATTCTAAGTATTTTTGGTTTCTTGTCTCCTTGTTTCCTCTTTACCATTTTTGGAGGGGAAGCTATTTTTTTCCTTGATCTTTCCCAGTGATATGGATTGGATCTGGTTGGTCATTTCCACCAGGAATCAGAGGCAGCTGTTAGCAGGTTTCGGCCTTCCAGTTGACCCCTCCACTGTTCAGGCTGTCTCAGGAGGAGGTGAATCAGAGCTAGTCTGTCACCTTTCCAATCTAAGCAGAAGCCACAGGTGCCTGACAGTTTCCCTTCAAACAACTATTTGACCAGTAGAGGCAATGAGGGGATTGTATACTGCACTGGATTTGCCAGAGAAGGGAAAGTTTAATTAGTGAAAAGGAAAGAACACTAGGAAACATTTGAGAACCTGCCTCTATCCCAGAATATGCTGGAGATTTAACACTCAAATCAGTGTTTAGTCTTCTGCTTGGCACCATAGCTTAACCTGCAGTTTCTTCGAAATGTCCAATGCCTTGTTTCCTATTACCTTAGATTGCAAACCAGTCTAGGGAAGTCTATGAGAAAGTAGCATTTAATTAAAGTTTTTATTTAAAAAAAAAAAAAAAAAAAAAAAGGTCGGGCGTGGTGGCTCACGCCTGTAATCCCAGCACTTTGGGAGGCCGAGGCGGCTGGATCACTAGGTCAGGAGTTCAAGACCAGCCTGGCCAACATGGTGAAACTCCGTCTCTACTAAAAATACAAAAATTAGCTGGGCATGGTGGCGTGCACCTGTAATCTCAGCTACTCAGGAGGCTGAGGCAGGAGAATCGCTTGAACCCAGGAGGCGGAGGCTGCAGTGAGCTGAGATTGTGCCACTGCACTCTAGCCTGGGAGACAGAGCAAGACTCAGTATCAAAAAAAAAAAAAAAAAAAAAAAAGCATTTTTCTGTTTCAATGTTTGGAGACTTTTTTTTTTTGTTCTCTCCCTTTCCTGAACCCTATTCTGATCCTGAACCAAATTTATAGCAATATAATTAGTGTTAATCTAAGGCATTACTCATCAAAAAATTGCTGCAATCTTTATAGTTGAATAAATAAAAACAGCTGCATAAATATTCCCACTTTTGTTTCATAGCAGCAAGTGGTTTCATTTCATTATGTTTTTCTTTGGGCCTCATGGGGGTGGAAGTCACTCAGCTTGTTCCAGGATTAAATGAGGGTATCTGATTCCCAAGTCATTTGTCTGCCACCAGTGTGTAGCTTCAGAACCAAATTAAAATGTGAAAGCCAGGAAGAACAAATGCAGTTGTTCCTAGTGAGAAAGGATCATAGGATAGGGAATGGTGACTTTCCAAAGGAGAACTTAACCACTTTAGGAAAACCACAGCTCTCCAGGCTCTCCCAGGTAACCAAAGGTTCTAATGGCAGTGCTCTCCGCAACTCCCTGTCTCTTGACTGAGTATTGAACGTAACCGTATAATTGAGTTCCTGCGTGTAGCAGGTGGCATGGGTGTCAGACCCTTCCACCCTGCACTCACCCCCAGCATCTGTGATTTAATCACAGCAGAGCTTTTCTTTCTCTGACATGTGTTCTCCCAAGTCTGAAGCCCAGACTGTAAGTGGCAGCCATGCAGAACGTAGCTGCCTCAGGGCTTCCCTTGCCTCCTTGGCTGAATGAAGCTGAGCTGCCAGGGTTCAGGCTGGTTGAACACATTCAGAGAGAGAGAGAGTGTGTATCTGTCGGTCTTTCAGTAAAGAAAACAGTAGTCAAGGAGCTCTGGGAAAGCAATTTTCCAAGAGCACCTCATTTTGGGGAATTTGTCCAACGACACCAACAGCCTGCTGGGTGTCAGGAAAAAGCCCTGCATTTCTGATTAATTGCTTACCTATACTTTATCAGAGATTGAAGTGACCTTGAGGGATTATGAGTTCTGTCCCTGTATCCAGGCAAGACTGTACTTAACCACTCAGACAGATGGGACAAGGCATGTTTATCAAAAATGCCTTGAAGTTGAAATTAAAATCTCCTTATAGAAAAATATTTGAAAATTTTTCATGACCACAAAAAGTTTGAAAATTATGAATTAAAAATTTTTTGTTACGAAAGTAGTATTTAAAATATCAGTACAGAAATATAAAAGGAAAAAAAGTTATCCATCTTTCCACTTCTCAGGGATAATGATTGTTAATTTGGCATATATCCTTCTACACCTTTTTTCCTTCTAGAAATGGGGTCTCACTGTGTTGCCCAGGCTGGAGTGCAGTAGCTATTTACGGATATGATTAGAAGAGACTCTTGGGCTTAAGCAATCCTCCTGCCTCAGCCTCCTGAGTAGCTGGACTACAGTTGTGCACAATCACTCCTGGTTAGACTCTTTTTAAAGCATGTATGTGCATATACACATGGGTATATGGGTTTTTAATTTTTTTTATACAAAGATCATACTGGGCTGGGTGCGGTGGCTCACGCCTGTAATCCCAGCACTTTGGGAGGCTGAGGTGGTGGATCACCTGAGGTCGGGAGTTCAAGACCAGTCTGACCAACATGGAGAAACCCCATCTCTACTAAAAATACAAAATTAGCTGGGTGTGGTGGTGCATGCCTGTAATCCCAACTACTCAGGAGGCTGAGGCACAAGAATCATGTGAACCTCGGAGGCAGAGGTTGTGGTGAGCCGAGATCACGCCATTGCACAGCAGCCTGGGCAACAAGAGCAAAACTCTGTCTCGGCCGGGCATGGTAGCTCATGCCTGTAATCCCAGCACTTTGGGAGGCCAAGGCAGGCAAATCACGAGGTCAGGAGATCGAGACCATCCTGGCCAACATGGTGAAAACCTGTCTCTACTAAAAATACAAAAATTAGCTGGGTGTGGTGGCTGGTGCCACCACCTGTAATCCCAGCTACTCAGGAGGCTGAGGCAGGAGAATCACTTGAACCAGGAGTCGGAGGTTGCAGTGAGCCGAGATTGCACCACTGCACTCCAGCCTGGGCTACAGAGCGTGATTCCATCTCACAAAAAAAAAAAGGTGGGGGGGACCGGGTGCGGTGGCTCACGCCTGTAATCCCAGCACTTTGGGAGGCTGAAGCCGGCAGATCACCTGAGGTCAGGAGTTTCAGACCAGCTTGGCCAACATGCTGAAACCCCGTCTCCACTAAAAATACAAAAAAAAATTAGCTGGGCATGGTGGCGGGCGCCTGTAATCCCAGCTATTTGGGAGGCTGAAGCATCTCTTGAACCCGGGAGGCGGAGGTTGCGGTGAGCTGAGATCACGCCACTGCACTCCAGCCTGGACAACAGAGTGAGACTCGGTCTCAAAACGAAAAACAAACACAAAAAAGGGTACATAGTAGAAATTTAAAAGCTTTCTCTACCTTGTCCCACTCGCCCGAAGAAATCACTGGTAAGTTTCTTACATGTCTTTCCAGCAACTTTCTAAACCCAAACATGGAAGTATCTTTTCTTCTTTCTTTTGCATAAATGGGATTCATACTGTGCATACCCTTATACAAGTTGCTTTTTTCACTTGTCCTCACTTTTTGTAACTCATTTTTTGGTTTTGTTTTAAGAAAAATCAAGTATATTTCTACTTACTGACATGGATGGAGGTCTACGAGGTATAGACCTCTGTTCTGTGGCTGCACAGTATTCCATTATATAAGTTTGTTGTTATTAGTTTAACCAGTCCCTAATGATGGTTTTCAGTTTTTTGCTATTACAAATATTGCTGCAATGTGCATTCCATAATGCATATATCATTCCTCACTTGTGAGAATATCCCTGTAGGATAAATTCCTAGGAGTGGAATTACTGGGTCATATAGTTATTGATAGAGTATTGTTTTGATAAAGTTGCACGGATTCACACATGCAACTTATTTATTTAGAGATATGGACTGTCTGTCGCCCAGGCTGGACTGCAGTGGTGGGATCATAGCTCACTGCAGCCTCAAACTCCTGGGCTCAAGGGATCCTCCTGCCTCAGCCTTCCAAGTAGCTGGGACTACAGGTGCACGCCACCACACCTGTCTAATTTTTTATTTTTATTTTTTGTAGAGATACGGTCTTGCTTTGTTGCCTAGGCTGGTCTCAAACTCTTAGCCTCAAGCAGTCCTCCCACCTTGGCCTGCCAAAGTGCTGGGATTACAGGTGTGAGCCACTACACCCAGCCACCGGGTTTACATTTTCTACCAGTGCTTGGCAATGCTTTGTACAGTTGCTGAGCCAGAAGCTAAGGAGAGAAACAATCCCTGACTTCACATGGCTGATAAGCCAGTTGATGCAACTGAGAATACCAATAAATAATACAAGGAAATAGTGTTGCTTGAAAGTGCCATGCTGTCTTCGAGGTGGAGGGAGCACGACCGAAAGGGCTGGGTCCCATGCTTGAGCCAGAACTGTACCAGCATGTGATCAGGCAGTTGTGCAGTGGTGTATGGAGATAGTGACATTCCATTATATTTCAGAATCCCAAACCAGGGTACAGTCTTGTGAGTATGAATGTATGTATGGGAGGGAATAGGATAAACTAGTTGAAGTTAAGAGTGACCTGAAAATTCGGGATGCATGTCACTCATCTTTGTACTAACCTGTTCTCTTGGAGAAGGTCAGTAGAATAATGTCTTGTTGCTCCTGAAAATTCTACCATCTGACCCAAGAAAATGAGGTTTTGTCTTGCCTGATTTGTAGGGTTCATCCCGCCTTCTGGTCCCATTTGGTGAGGATTGTATCCTTATGGCAGTACATTTCTTGGAAGAAACAGGTATACATGCTGGGAGGCTGCCAACTGATACAAGAAACTATTTTATCACTAGTTTAACCAGTGAGTTCAAAGTACCGGCCCACAATGCTGGTAGCCAGAACAACATACTAAACATACTATAAAATCAAGTTTCTGGTTGTTGTAGCCACTTGGGCACATTTTCTCTCCGTCATACATTGAGGTACCTACTGTGTGCTAGGCACTCTGCTGAGTTCTGAGCCAGAAACTATTCTAGCTCATTTTTTTTTTCTTTATATTTTTTGAGACAGGGTCTCTGTCACCCAGGCTGGAGTGTAGTGGGGCCATCTCAGTTCACTGCAACCTGTGCCTCCCTGGTTGAAGCAATTCTCTTGTCTCAGCCTCCTGAGTAGCTGGGATTACAGGTGCCTGCCACCACCCTCAGCTAATTTTTGTATTTTTGGTAGAGATGGGGTTTCACCATGTTGGTCAGGCTAGTCTCAAACTCCTGACCGCAAGTGATTTGCCTGCCTCAGCCTCCCAAAGTGCTAGGATTACAGGCGTGAGCCACCAGGCCCAGCCCTAGCTCATTCTTCAACCGCTTTACAGGTAAAGGAAGTAGAGCTCATCCTTAAACCCTTGGGAGCCCTGCCTGTTGGCCAGGCAGTGTGGTAGAGTACAAAGACTCAACTTGGATTTTAATTCTGGCTTCACAGCTTGGTAGCTGTGTGACCGACTGCCCTTGGACAGATAACAGCTTTGAGCCTCCTTCTGAACTGTGAAGTGGGACAATGGCAACGACTTTATGAGACATCTAGCCAGGTGCTACAAAACAGTCCCCTGCGTGTCTAGGCTAACCCATGACAAGTTGAGTGTTCACTCCCCATAGCCCCTTTCCTTTTCTGTCTCTCCTGCTTTGTTAAAAAGTATATGAAAAAGGACTTCCCCTATATCCAGCCAGACAGACCTTATTAATCACAAAAATACTAGAAATCCAGCTATCCTATTCCTTCCGTAAATTTTCTTCCTGAGTGCATGCCCCTCCAGCATGGTGAGCCCTGTGCCCCTCTTGTCTGTCTGCCATACCGATCAGAAAATGCACCCCTACCCAAGTTTCAGAGCTATGTGGGTGTGGCAGGCGGATGCTGATGGAGCTGACCTCAGCTAACACAGTAACCACTGCAGCAGCACACAGGTGAAGCTGGGGCCAGGGTTTCCCAGGGGAAAGTCAGGGAACATTATTTCCATACAGGTGATGAGGGAGTTTTATTACCTACCTTGATACTCAGTTCCAAGGAGGAAACTATCCAAAAAAGATGCTTCTGGGTTAAGAAACTCACCCAGCAGCACAACTATTCTCCTGCCTGTCCCTTCACTGCTGTCAAAACAGCAGGAACAAATACCACCCACTCCAATTCCTCAGGGAAAAGTCAGGTCTCCTTTTCATGTCTCTTCAACTTAACCGAGTTAGGCTTTCTCTGTAACTCGATTTCAAACACACCTGTTTTCTGGTGCTGCTAGAACACACGGATTGAGAGGATGAGATTTCTCAGGAGACTGGGCACACAGTGGCTCGCCGGCTCCCGCAGGGCTGGCGGCCACCTTCCCTGCGGGGCCTGCAGTTGACTGCAGTGTCTCATCTGGCGTGGAGTCCAGGTGTTGTTCCCAATGGGCATTCACTACAGGTCACTGACCATCTGTCAGAAGTAACCATGCCGTTCCCTTTTCGTAGGCTGTTTACCAAAGGAGAAGACAAAGTGGCTCCGCTGCATGGCATAGACCTGAATTGCCATCATCCTAGTCAAATCTTGGTTCAGACCTGATTCTTTTTCTTACTAGCCAAGCAATATGGGCCAGTTTCTTTATCTGTAAACACAACCGTGTACCTCCCAGGATTCCCTTGTTTGAAAGTTGATTGTGGGCCGGGCGCAGTGGCTCACACCTGTAATCCCAGCACTTTGGGAGGCCGAGGCAGGTGAATCACTTGAGGCCGGGAGTTCAAGGCCAGCCTGGCCAACATGGTGAAACCCCGTCTCTATTACAAATTAAAAAATTAGTTGGGCGTGGTGGCACATGCCTGTAATCCCAGCTACTCAGGAGGCTGAGGCAGGAGAATCACTTGAACCCGGGAGGCGGAGGTTGCAATGAGCCAAGATCGCACCATTCAACTCCAACCTGGGCCACAAGAGCAAGACTCCATCTCAAAAAAAAAAAAAAAAAGTTGATTGTGGTCTGTTCCCACTCTACTCTAGCCAGGGTCTTCCACTAAAAGAAAAGGAATCTCCTAGAATGAGACAGCCAAGGTGTGGTCAAATACTAGAGGCCTCAAAGAATTCCAAAATCTTTTATTTTGGTGGGGAGGGGGAACCCTCAGTCTTCATCCTGAGCTCATTTCTCTGGTCCCAGCACCGAGGGCCAGAGATTTTTCGTTGTTGTTTTTGTTGAGACAGAGTCTGGCTCTGTCACCCAGGCTGGAGTGTAGTAGCACGATCTCAGTTTACTGCAACCTCCACCTCCTGGGTTCAAGCAACTCTCCTGCCTCAGCCTCCCGAGTAGCTGGGATTACAGGCGTGTGCCACCACGCCCTGTTAATTTTTGTATTTCTAGTAGAGATGGGGTTTCACCACTTTGGCCAGGTTGGTCTTGAACACCTGATCTCAAGTGATCCTCCCGCCTCGGCCTCCCAAAGTGGTGGGATTACAGGGGTGAACCATTGTGCCCAGCCAGGCCAGGGCTTTTAAAAAATAACAACTGGAGGCCAGGTGCGGTGGCTTACGCTTGTAATCCCAGCACTTTGGGAGGCCGAGGCGGGCGGATCACGAGGTCAGGAGATCGAGACCACGGTGAAACCCCGTCTCTACTAAAAATACAAAAAAATTAGCCGGGCGTGGTGGCGGGCGCCTGTAGTCCCAGCTACTCGGAGAGGCTGAGGCAGGAGAATGGCGTGAGCCCGGGAGGCGGAGCTTGCAGTGAGCCGAGATTGCTCCACTGCACTCCAGCCTGGGCGACAGAGCGAGACTCCGTCTCAAAAAAAACCAAACAAACAAAAAAAAACCAGCTGGCTAAGGTTCATTTCACAAATCAAAAGACCCGATGCTCTGCAAGATAAAGTACCTTCTGCCCACCCCAGGCCTCCCAGCTGGCCAGTGGCAGAGCTAGATTGGAACCCCAACTAGTCTGACTTGAAAGCCCAAGATTTTCCCATCATACAACACAACCTTAGAAGCGGAGCCTGGCCATGCTGGCTGAGAGCCAGGCTCAGGCCTGGGGACCTCCAGAGAGAAAGGTGGAGAGAGTGGGAAGAGACGGGGAGGTGGGAGGGGCCCCTGGGCTCTGTTCCTCGACAGCCGCCTGTTCCCACTGCCGCAGCACAGTGTCTGACTCCGCCTGCGCTTTGTGGTTGCCGGGTGGGGGGACTTTTTCCATCCTTTGTGTCTTGAGCGGTTTTTTCCTTGCTTTGCGCTTCCCTACTCTATCTCCATGTTCCTTTTTGTAGCTAATACTCCCACAGGCCTCCCACGGCAGCTCCAAAATGCAGCCTCCTGAGTTTCTTCTTGTTGACAGAGGCTTTGAGCATCTCTGAACACGGATCCTCCTCAACATTCCCCTCCCTGTGACTCCCCACCACGGCCAAATGAGTCAAGAGCTGGCGGAAGGGGAGAGGAAAAGGAGTTACAGTGAGGAGGACTATGGTGCCCATCTCCCAGGGCCCTGCTCAATTTTCAACTCCCCAATCCCCGTCTTACTGTCTCCTAAATGTGGGTCCCTGCCCTTTGTGCATGTGGGTTGGGGGCTGGAGGAAAGATGGAAGGAAAAGATAGGGAATTAAAAGAATAAAAGAGGACCGGGCAAGGTGGCTCACGCCTGTAATCCCAGCATTTTGGGAGGCCGAGGCAGGTGGATCACTTGAGGTCAGGAGTTCAAGACCAGCCTGGCAACCCTGGTGAAACCTCATCTCTACTAAAAATACAAAAACTAGCTGGACGTGGTGGCAGGCACCTGTAATCACAGCTACTCGGGAGGCTGAGGCAGGAGAATCATTTGAACCCAGGATGCAGATGTTGCAGTGAGCCAAGATCATGCCATTGCCCTCCAGCCTGGGTGACACAGCAAGACTCCGTTCAAAAAAAAGGAATAAAAGAAAAAACATAAAAATTAAAAAAAAATAGAAAAAAAAGATAGGGAATTGTGACTAAGAGCTGGGGGAATCCATAGAAACAAAAGCCAGGTCTAGCAGGAAGATCTGAGGGACTGAATAAAGGTGAAGAGAGAGGATAGTGGGCTGAGATCCTGTGCCTGATCACGCTCATCTAAAACAGGCCAGATAAAGGCAAGGGTCGGTGGTGGTACCCCCACCCAGTGCGCATTCACAGGAGTCCTTTGAGGGGCAATGGGGGAAGGGGTTTAAAGGCCCAAACGGGCCTTTGACTTTTCACTCTGCAATAAGAATGGTAATAACATTCCATAAATATTAGTGTATTTTCTTCTCCTGGAAGTGGGAACCAGGGCAGCAAAGGGTGACATGGGCATTGTGCCTGGAGCTGCTGGAGGAGGCAGTGCACCTTAGACTAGGGACTTGACCTCTTTGCCCCAAGTTTTTCATCCGTGAATTGGCAGCTATGGCTAATAACTAGCTCATAGCGTTATTATGAAGATTAATGGGATAATCCAAGTAAAGCATTTTGCACAGTGCCTGGCACAAAGTTAATGCTCAGTAAGTGTAAGCTGCTGTAATCCTCAGGGGCACCCCACGCATTCCATGCATTTTGTTCACCCTAACCCAAGGTGTCTGGTTTGGCTTAATGCCCAAAACCAGCCCCAGCAGGTGAGCTGGAAGCCTGAAAGTCTAAACACTTAGGCCTTACAGGGATAATAAGTGTAAGGCCACCCAGACATGCTACACAAGCCCAGATGACCAGTCCCCTGAGTGCCCACACAGTTAGGCTAGAGAGAGGCAGACCCAACGACCTAGGGCTGGGAGACTGTCAGGATTCTAACCCTGGCTGTGTCATTTACCAACTCTGTTACCTTGAGCAAGTTTCTCTCTCCCTCCTCCTCCTCTTCTCCCTCCCCCCCCCCCCTCCTCCTCTTCTTCTCCTTCTTCTCCCCCTCCCCCTCTTCCTTCTTCCTTCTTCCTTCTTCTTCTTTTCTCCTTCCTCCTTTCTCTCTTCTCCTTCTCCTTCTTCTTCTTCCTCTCTCTCTCTCTCTCTCTCTCAGCTCTGGTTCCTCCTTTGTGAAATGGAGCATAAGGAGCCCCCACCCTGGCTGTTTCACAGGGCTCCTAGGAGACTCAAAATCAGACAACAAACATTTACACGTTGCAGGTGTCACACACTGTTCTAGGCCCTCTACACATACTCACTCATTGAATCCTCATTACAACCCTCTGATGTTATTATTAGCATCCTCATTTTACAGATGAGAAAACTGAGTCAGAGAAGGGTTAATAACTTGCCTTTAAAAATCACGCCGACAGGCTGGGTGTGGTGGCTCACGCCTGTAATCTCAACACTTTGGGAGGCTGAGGCGGGCAGATCACCTGAGGTCAAGAGTTC
Organism: Hylobates moloch; assembly: GCF_009828535.3. NCBI lineage: Eukaryota > Metazoa > Chordata > Mammalia > Primates > Hylobatidae > Hylobates > Hylobates moloch. Next base: position 2,508,097 of record NW_026652297.1, on the reverse strand, counting down.
GAGATGAGCCTGGCCAACATGGTGAAACCCAATCTCTACTAAAAATACAAAAATTAGCCGGGCGTGGTGGCGCACGCCTGTAGTCCCAACTACTTGGGAGGCTGAGGCAGGAGAATTGCTTGAACTTGGTAGGCATTGGTTGCAGTGAGCAGAGATAGCTCCAGTGCACTCCAGCCTGGGCAACAGAGGGAGACTCCGTCTCAAAAAAAAAAAAAAAAAGAATCACACAGACCAAAATTAAAAAAAAAAAATTTAATCACAGGGACAGCAAGTGGCAGACCTGGTTCCCAAGTGGGTGGGTGAAGTCACCTGTGGCCTTACTCTGTCCCAGAGTGAACTGACTCCTAAAATGTCCTTCTTTTTAGTAGGCAGCTGGACCGGCGCCTGGAGAGGAAGCCTGGAACGGCTGGGGGAGGGGGTTACTTTACAGCCGGGATCCATCCACAGCTGGGGATGAGATGGGAGTAGGATCTCCCGACTCCTTAGGGTCACTCCTCGTCCTGGGGACCAGATTCCAGGCTTCACAGGACTGGAGAAGGGGGAGCGCGTCCTCCCTTCCCAAAGTGCCAGCTCATTTAGATACAGGTGCCTGGGGCTTTGACTCTCGTGGTTGACGAGAGGTAGCATCTTTCCGATGCTGGTGACTGTGAGTGCGTCTCGAGGGATGGGGGTGCTGAGCCTACCGCTTCGCTCGTTAGGGAACAAATTTCTGTTTTGGCCCTGGCGGCTCCTCTGGGCGCGGGCGGCAGCCGCGCTCGCTGGCAAATCGTGGGAGGGAGGAGGAGCGGCGCTGGCAGGCAAGTCCGGGGGACCGTCGCAGCGCGGGAGGCCAGGAAGAGACGGCCGCCCCGGGCCCGGTTCCGCCCCGCCGGGAAGGGGCCCCCTGCAGCCGTCCCCGGGCAGCTCCCCGCGCGGCGCCGCGCGGAGCTCTCCAGGACTGAGCTGCGTGAGGCGCGGGGCTCGGCCTTCCTCGCTCCCCTGGTGCCAGGACCCGCACGCACAAGGTTCGGAAGTTTTTTCGCAGTGTCTGACCCCTGCCGATCCCCTGTATTTACCACCTGACCCTCTTGCGCGCTTAGGAGAGGCAAGAGGTGACAAATGCCGGAGGGAAATGGAGGGGCAGGAAAAAGGGGCTGGCGCTCCCCTCCCCACCACACACCCTTTCCACCCACGGGGTCACACGGAGGACGTCTGACCCTTACTCTTAGGGCTACCCACCCTCTGGTTTCCCAGCAGCTCCTGCTTGCGGGGGACACCTCATAGGAGCAGCTGGATCCATTTTCCAGAGGGTCAAGTTGAGGATGAGAAAGTTTCGAACGCCGGGCAGCTGTGCGCGCAGAATCCCCGCCCCATCTGCTTTTAGATTTCCCGGGTGCAGCTGGTGCCCCTCTAGAGCGCCGGCCTCCGCTGGCCGCAGGGCCTTCACCTGCGCCTGTCGCCCTGTCCCCTGTCCCCACTGCATTTTCCTCGGGGACAGCATCTTCCATAGCATGCGTCCCCTGCCCCCCACGCCCGGAGCCCCCCTCCCATTCCGCCGGGGGAGGAGAGGCTGCTAGGAGGCTCTCGGAGAGTCCCCGGGCTGCAGAGAAAGACGCCTCCCCTCTGCGGCTGAGGCCGAGTGAGCCGGAGGGGGCCGGCCGCTCGCCAGTGGTTCTCCGAGGGACGGGCGGGGAGGCCCGCGGGGTAGGATCAGGTCGGCCGCCACCTCCCCGCCCCCGCCGAGGTCCCGAAGGGAGGGGAGCCCTCGGCGGGAGGCCTGTCCCTTTAAGGAGGCGGCGCTGGCTGGGTGTGCCCCGTCTCCATGGTTACCCCGGTGCAGGCGGCGGGCGCGGGAGGGAGGGAGGGAGGCTGCAGCTTCTCCCCGACAGACGGAGGGAGCTGCCGAGAGCCGGCGCCGAGCGGAGCCGAGCGGAAGCCCACCCGCAGCCGACACGCGAGCCGCTGCGGCGGCGGGAGGTGCTGAGAGCGCGGCGGCCGCGGGGCCTGGAGCCCGGGATTCGTGGGCGGCGAGGGCGCGAGGGGCCGCGCGCCATGCTCCGGGCCCCGACGGCGCGGACGCCCCCTCGCGCGCCCGCGTCCGGCGCGACCCCGGATCCCGGTCTGGGCATTGCCCCCCGACGGCTGCACTAGGGAGCGCGGGGCCCGGCGGGGGGCGGCCGAGCTGGGCGCCCTCCCCCGGCGCGGAGTCCCCGCACCCCGGAGGGATGGGGCGGGCAGCCGCGGGCGCCTAAGATGCCGGCCATGCGGGGCCTCCTGGCGCCGCAGAACACCTTCCTGGACACCATCGCTACGCGCTTCGACGGCACGCGTGAGTCCGACCCTCGCCCACTTGCACCTGGGCCGCCGGACCCTCGCCAGGGCTCCCGCCTTCCCCGAACCCCCAGCAGCCCAGCTTGGCGCCCGCCTGTTCTCACCCTCTCCTCCCTACCCGCCCCTCTTGAGGCTGGGGCCATCGTCTCCTGCTAGGCGCTGCTTCCCCGAAGGTTTGGGGTCAACACTGCTTCAGGCGAGGCAACAAGGCCAGAAGTCCCTGGGTGTGGGTCCTGGGATGCTCTGTTAGCCGGGTCTCGAACCCGAACCTAGTCAGTCTGACCCATTCCACCCCTGCGTCTGGCGCTGTCGCAGCAACTACCCTCGGACTGGTGGCGTAAGGCGAGGCGGGTGAACAGTGCTCAGGGACAGCTGAGAGGGCTCAAAAACAGATTTAGAAAAGAGATTTGCAAACGGAGATAGAGTAGGCGGGACTCGGGAGAGCACGGTGTGTCCAAGCCCCGTGTCTCATAGCCTGAACCCCCTAGACTTGGGGAGGCCATCTAGCCCCAAGAAGATTGTTTGGGGACTCCCATCAGGACTGGGGAAGTTTGGAGAAGGCGCCCCGAGCTCTGGATCCCCGGTTCTGGGGGCTCTGAGCACAGGGGAAGTGATGAAAGCCCCTCCCTCCTCCTCTCCCTCACATCCCCCGTGGGGCTTCCCAGCTCTCTGCCTAGGTCCTCCTTGGTCTCCGGTTCCTGATAGGGGGTGGGAGCCCAGCACTGCGCTCTCCCCGCTCTGGGCTCCTCCATCTGCTTTGCCAGTGTGCCTGGCTCCTGCAGCCTGCTGATTCAGTGCCCCCCACTCCCCAATACATTCCTGGCTCCTGGCTCCCGTGCTCAGTCACCATTCTTACACCCCCATTCTTGATCACATTCACTAATTCCTGAGCCAGGTCAGGCAGCTAGGGCTAAAACACAGACAGCAGGATGTATGGTGGTCTGGGGTTGCCTCCCAGTCTACGTGTGTCCCAGTGGGAGAAGCCAGACAGCCAACCTGGGTACCTGGCTAGTGGGTGAGCCTGGCAGAAGTAGAGGTGGGGCTGAGGCTGGCCCAGAGCTGGCAGTGCAGTCCTCATTAGGGATTCCCCAACCCCAGCCCTTACCCCACATTGCTCAGGACACCCTCCAGAGGGCACAGTGCCCGCACAGCGCTTCATTCACCGACCTCAGTTCACACGTGCTGATCCTTGAATGTACTCACACCTGCTGCAGAGCACTGACAAACAGGTGACACACACTGATTGCCGTTCATAAACAGCCCTGCTCTAACACACACAGGATTCTTGGGGTTTGGAAAACCCACTCTTTGGTTGCGGGCATTTGGGAAAGGAGGGGTGGTAGGCCTCCTGCCCCTTCACCCCACGCCTCCTCTGAGAGGTGCTCTCTTGCAGACAGTAACTTCGTGCTGGGCAACGCCCAGGTGGCGGGGCTCTTCCCCGTGGTCTACTGCTCTGATGGCTTCTGTGACCTCACGGGCTTCTCCCGGGCTGAGGTCATGCAGCGGGGCTGTGCCTGCTCCTTCCTTTATGGGCCAGACACCAGTGAGCTCGTCCGCCAACAGATCCGCAAGGCCCTGGACGAGCACAAGGAGTTCAAGGCTGAGCTGATCCTGTACCGGAAGAGTGGTGAGGGGCCACCTGGCCAGCCTGCCTCACCTTTGCAGTCTCACCCAGCCTGGCACCAGCCCCATCCACTGTCCCTCCTCCTTTCTGTTGCCATCTTCTCCATCTCCCCACCTCATCCCATCTTCCCATCCCCCCATCCAACCCCTCTTGCTCCATCCCACCTCTTGCCCCTGGCTCCCCATCTCTACCTGCCTCACCCTAGCCTCAGCCTGCATTCAGTTCCAACCCTGGCCTTCCCGCATCCAACAGAAACACATCCGCATTTCGGCAGGGCGGATCTACCACACGACAGGTCTGACTGTCATGTTTGCTCTCCCTTGCCTCCTTCCCCCAATTCCATCAAGCCCTGCCCTCAGGGAAACTGGACTGCCAGCCCTTCCCCCAGGAAACCGCTAGATCCTGCCTCTGTCTTACCCGGGATGTCAGTGGGGCCAGGGCCTCTGTCACCTCAGGCAGTGCCGAGAATGGGAGGTGGGCTGAGTTTGTTTTTGTGCCCAGGGCTCCCGTTCTGGTGTCTCCTGGATGTGATACCCATAAAGAATGAGAAAGGGGAGGTGGCTCTCTTCCTAGTCTCTCACAAGGACATCAGCGAAACCAAGAACCGAGGGGGCCCCGACAGATGGAAGGAGACAGGTAGGTGCATGTAGGTGCTGTGGTTGGGGTGTTGGGTGCTGCAGGCCTGGGCGGGGCCTTGGCACCCAGTCTGAGTATGGGGGTCCCCCATGCCCCCTGCATTCATTTCACTCCCACTCGGGCTGCCTGAGAGGCCTGTGCTGCTCTCATCTCCACATTCCTCGGTATGGGAATATTTTTTCCAAATAGACAGATTGAGACAAAGTTGGAGTTTTTAAGTCAACTTTATTAAGAAACTGAAAGCAAACAAACCCCACTGTACCTGTGAAGCAGCTACTTTCTGACCAGTTAATAAGGTTGAGCACAGACCCACCAGGTTCCTCTTTCCTACAGCAAACCTGACTGGGGGTGGAGCTCTGGGCAAAGCCTGCTTTTAAAGTGCTTCGAGTCTTTCCCCTCTTGTGTCCTCCAAGGCTGGGGCAGGCCTTTGGGCAGGTTACAAAGCTGTCAAGGCCTCTTTGCCATTCGGGGATGCTGGGGGTACTCTCCATTCCCACTCGCGTACTCCCAGTGCTGGGTCTGCCTCTCCATGATGTCAGCCTTCATTGTCACCCTCTGGTCCCTGCACTAGCTCCTGGGCTCCTGCTGTAAGTTCCCACACCTCTGCTGACGGCCTCCTGCTAGTTCTCCACCCTGGCCCTGTGAGGTACCTCCTCGCTTCCTGTCCCAGGCCTTTCCCCGTAGAGATCCTCTGGTCCAAACCTCCTCTTCCCGGAAGCAGACCCCAGAGGTGGTGTCCTAGGACTGCCCATTGCTGGGCTGGGCAAGTGAACCCAGGAAGTGAGGAATACCTGAGCCCCCAACTCTAAACAGTCTAAGTGGTCAATGAACCAGACTAGCCCATGGGCCAGCAACTGTGTCCTACACCTGACCCGGAGCTAGGGTGTGTGGGCACACACCCATCATCTTCATGGGCCCCTCTTCTTTTGCAGGTGGTGGCCGGCGCCGATATGGCCGGGCACGATCCAAAGGCTTCAATGCCAACCGGCGGCGGAGCCGGGCCGTGCTCTACCACCTGTCCGGGCACCTGCAGAAGCAGCCCAAGGGCAAGCACAAGCTCAATAAGGTAGACTCAGCCCTGGGATGTGTGGGAGAGGGGAGGGGCAGACACAGGAGATGGGGAAGGGGAACCTGATCTACCACAGAAAGAATGTCCAAGGGGCCAACCCAGGCCTTGCCAGCACTTTGGGTGTCGGGACTGAAGGAGGGAAGATCACATGCCTGATCCATCAGAAGAAAGTCCTGGCCTGGGAGGCAGATGGGCCTTGGTTCAATCCTGGCTCCTCCCCTAAGCAGCTGTGCGGCCGCAGCTAAGTCACTTAACTTTCCTGATCTTCAGTTTTCTGATCTGTAAAATGGAGACGCTAAAGCCATCTCGAAGCAGATGTTGCTTCGATAATGCAGGGATAGAAAGGAGGTGGATGCGGGTCCCAGACTCTATCCAAACTCAGCCTGTGCCAATATTCTTTCCTCTCTGCCTGGACCTGCCCTGCCTCACTCAGGGGGTGTTTGGGGAGAAACCAAACTTGCCTGAGTACAAAGTAGCTGCCATCCGGAAGTCGCCCTTCATCCTGTTGCACTGTGGGGCACTGAGAGCCACCTGGGATGGCTTCATCCTGCTCGCCACGCTCTATGTGGCTGTCACCGTGCCCTACAGCGTGTGTGTGAGCACAGCACGGGAGCCCAGTGCTGCCCGCGGCCCGCCCAGCGTCTGTGACCTGGCCGTGGAGGTCCTCTTCATCCTCGGTGCGTGCACTCTGCCCCTTCCACCCCACCCTTTGCTGGCGCCCTGGGCCTTTGCTGGGGATAGTCCACGTGGCTTCCAGGGCCCTACAGTGCCCCCCTCGCTCTCTCTCATTTGTAACCTGTGAGCTTTGAAATCAGACCTAGGTTCCAAACATCTGCCACTTAGAAGTTCTATGACCCTGAGCTGGTCAAAGCCTCTCTGAGCCTCCATAAAATAGATTCCCCCTTTGTGAAATAGGCAAAATGATGTCTACCTGTTACAGTTACTGTGAGAACTGAGTCAGATGATGTATGGAAAGGGCCGGGGACAGTGCCAACTGCTGAGAAGGTGAGCAGGTGTCCAGGCAGGAGTGGCTGCCCCCCAGCCCCAGTGCTGACTCCCACCTGGGTTCCCCACAGACATTGTGCTGAATTTCCGTACCACATTCGTGTCCAAGTCGGGCCAGGTGGTGTTTGCCCCAAAGTCCATTTGCCTCCACTACGTCACCACCTGGTTCCTGCTGGATGTCATCGCGGCGCTGCCCTTTGACCTGCTACATGCCTTCAAGGTCAACGTGGTCAGTGTGGCTGGGCTGGCTGGGTGGGTGGGCTTGGCCGGGGGACAGGCAGGGCCAGCCCGCTGACCTCCCTCCTTCCCTCCCTCCCCGCATCTCAGTACTTCGGGGCCCACCTGCTGAAGACGGTGCGCCTGCTGCGCCTGCTGCGCCTGCTTCCGCGGCTGGACCGGTACTCGCAGTACAGTGCCGTGGTGCTGACACTGCTCATGGCTGTGTTCGCCCTGCTCGCGCACTGGGTCGCCTGCGTCTGGTTTTACATTGGCCAGCTGGAGATCGAGAGCAGCGAATCCGAGCTGCCTGAGATTGGTACTGGACGCTCCCTCTGCATGTGGTGGGGAGGGAGTAGTCAGAGGAGTGTGAGTGCCAGTGTGAGCGCCAGTGTGGTGTCAGGGACCTGTGCAAGTCTGCACGTGTGCAAATCAGGTGTGAGTGTGACAGCCAACACCACGTGACAGGCCTGTTCTCCAGCAGCTGGGCCTTGTGGAGAAAGCCCAAGGAGTCCCATTCGCCCATCCAGGTCTCCCGTGGCCACATGTTGGTCACATTCCTTAAACCCTTGCCCCGCTGGGAAGGCCAAGCAGGGAGCCACTGCCCTCCAGGGTTTCTCTGACACCCGGCACTCCCCACCCCTCCCCCCCGCATCCTCTCTGAAGCTTGTCCCCACGACCTTGGCTTCCAAGGCCCCTGCCTTTCTCTTGTCACCTCCAGTCCACATTTCTCCCCGCTGCATCTCTGCTCTCCCCTGGCCTAAAAAGCAGCCTTTCTGCGTCCCCAGCATCTTCACTCTCCTTCATGTCACCTCTTCTCCTTCCACAGCTCCTCCCTCTGCTCACCACCCACTCACATCTTAACTCCTGCTGGGAGGGCTTCCACCCCCAGCTCTGCACCCAAAATGTCACCTAGAAGGTCACAGTGACCTTCTGGGACCAAACCCTCATCCTCCTTGAAGTCCCTGTATCACCTGACCCTGCCAGCCATAGTTCCTCTCAGCTGTGGGTGATGCAGCCCTCAGCTGGCCTCCTCCCAGCTCCTCCAAGTTCCAGGGTCCCCAGACCTTTCCTCAGAGCTCTCTCCCTTCACCTTGCTTTCCCTCGGCCATGCCACTGACACCACTGAGTGAGCGTCTCAACATCCACCCTTTCTCTGGCCAAATCATTCCATTCCAGCTGTTTTTAACTCTCGATGCGCCACCTCAGGTCCAAAATCAAACCTGACTTCTTCCTCCCCAGCCCTCCAGCCCTCTGTCAGCTTCCAGGTAACTGACATTTAGCCGGGTTTCCAGGTGCAGGTGGCTTTTTTTTTTTTTTTTTTTTTTGAGACGGAGTCTCACTGTCTCCCAAGCTGGAGTACAGTGGCGTGGTCTCGGCTCACCGCAAGCTCCGCCCCCCAGGTTCACGCCATTCTCCTGCTTCAGCCTCCCAAGTAGCTGGGACTACAGGCACCCCCCAGCACGCCGGCTAATTTTTTGTATTTTTAGTAGAGACGGGGTTTCACCGTGTTAGCCAGGATGGTCTCCATCTCCTGACCTTGTGATCCACCCGCCTCGGCCTCCCAAAGTGTTGGGATTAGAGGCATGAGCCGCCGTGCCTGGCAGGTGGCCTCTTGTGACTGTCTGCTCCTTGGCGGAGTCACCAGGTGTCCAGGTCAGCCTTAGAAACCCGATCTCATCAGTTCCCTGTGAATCCTCTCTCCCTCTGCAAGCTCACGGGAGGCCCATGTGTGTTACAGAGGACCCATTTGAAATTCCCCCCAAGTGTTCTCGCTGCTGAGCAGGTAGAAACCAGGACACTCAGGGCAGTGACAGCTCCTTGGTGCCTGCTATTCCCAGAGGAAGCCTGTGGTGGCAGCTGCTCTGGGGTCAGACGGCCACATGGCAAACACAGTCAGAGGGCCACGAGATGGACAATGGTGAAACAAAGTCTGTCTCCACCACCCCCAGAAGTGGGCTGAGACACCAAATCCCCAGGTCCACTCCCGCCCCCTGAAATGGGACACAGACACCCTTGGTCTTGTGTCCACGAAGCTCCTCTCTTCCAACCACCTCACAGGGGTTGCTGATCTGACATTAAGAACACCTCTGGCTCCCAAGAGTCTCTGAGCTCCACAGGGTGGGCAAGGGTGGGTCGATTCTTGCAGATACACATTATATTCTTGCAGATACACATTATATTCTTGCAGATACACATTATATTGACCCCTGAGTTCCAGGGTGGTTTCGTTCCATTGGAGCCAGTACTAGTCTACATTTAGAGACTTTCCAAGTTCTTCACACCATCATCTCCTCTTTCTCCAGGGAATCTGCCCCCTAACCGGGTTGGCACCAAACCCAGACCTCTCCAAGTCCAGCCCTGGCAGGAGAGTTCCTTGTAGGGGAGGTGAGGCTGAGGTGGGTGGGTGGGCGGCTGGCCCAGTTCAGTCCGGTGGGTGGCACCTTCTCCATGCTTCCTTGTCTAGGCTTTCTTTTCCACTGCCCATGATGTGGACAGAGTTCCTTCCCCAGGTTCCCACTAGCCCAGTGGAGGTGGGCTGGATTTTCACAAGACTGTGCTGAGTACTGAGGGAGAGAACTCAGGGCACTCCTTGGTGTACGAGCCCCCAGCCTCCGGGACAACTCCTGCTGGCCTGACCCCGCCCACCTGGAGGCAAAATCCTGGCCCCAGCTTCAGGGGCTGCTGATGCCCCATGGCCAAGACTGAGAGATCAGAGGCCTCCCTGCCACCCTCCCCTGTGTCCTGCTGCTTCTCCCCACCTTCCCTATCCTAGGCATCTGGCTTTGGGTGGCTTCACCCTCAGAGGCCAACTAAACAGTGACTGTGAAGAGTTTTACGTACTCCAATTTTTTTTTTTTTTTTTTTTTTGGAGACAGCCTCACTCTGTCACCCGGACTGGAGTGCAACGGCGCAATCTTGGCTCACTGCAACCTCCGCCTCCTGTGTTCAAGCAATTCTTCTGCCTCAGTCTCCAGAGTAGCTGGGATTACAGGCATGTGCCACCACGCCCGGCTAATTTGTATATTTTTAGTAGAGATGGGGGTTTCACCATGTTGGTCAGGCTGGTCTCGAACTCCTGACCTTGTGATCTGCCCACCTCGGCCTCCCAAAGTGCTGGGATTACATGCATGAGCCACCGCGCCCAACCATGTACTCCACTGCATTCTTATAGCACATCTCAGATAACGGGAAGGTGAGCCCCCACCTTGGTGCAGGTGTCAGTACATCCTCCTAAATTCCTTAGCCTGGAATGCAGTGCCCTCACTGTTAACCCCACATTCTAGCCAAACTGAGCTATTTGCCTGTACTTGTCTTAAAATACCAGTCTCCAGGTTTGGCTTGTGCCTGCCCCTCCACCAGGAATGACCCCCTCAGTTTCTTTGTATCAAAACTCTAACTACCCTTTGAAACCAAGAACAAATGTCCCTTCTTCCAGAAGCCTTCTAGCCCTAGCCCATGGCACTTAGTTCGAGCCCCCCTCCCTTCCTGTCGTGTGGCCCCTCTGAGATGTAGTTCTGGCCCTATGTCACCTGCCCTTCGGAACTGGAGCCCTCAGGGAGCTCCTGTGGGGCCCCCAGCTCCTGGCACGTAGTGTGTGAGGTTGCTGAATCAATGAGTGGGTGGATGACAAGTGTGTGGGGCCACAGGACCCATATGCCTAAAGTGTTGGGGAGATACTGGAGTAGGGGGTCTGTGCTGAGGTGGGAGGAGCAGGACACAAGTGGAGAGGTGGGGTCCAACTGCATCCTGTGACCTCAAGCCACAGCCACACATACCCTCTGCCTCACCATTCTAGATCAGCCAATCTGTCCTCTCTCCCTTGCACCCCATGGCCCCCAGCTCTGCCAGGACCCTGTGGACCTTGGGATCCCCCACCCAACACCCTAGAGCTCCTGCAACCCTCCAGCCAGGCTTAAGAGTGACTCCCAGCACACAGGCTTGGGAGAGACCTCAGTGCACAACCCTACTCCATGCCAAGGTCAGGGGGAGAACTTCGGGCTGAGGGGCAATCCAGCCACTGCTCCGTGGCCCAGTCTAGCCTGTGACTACGTGTGTGCGTGCATGTGCGCGCACCTGTGTGAATGTATTCACCTGTGTGCTCTTCTCCACAAAAGTGTGTCTCCACCCCCTGCGTGAGTGACAGCGTGTAGGCACCAGTGTACCTTTGTCCCTCTCCCAAGTGTGCACAGGCCTTTTCAGTGTGGGTGGCTGTGGCGAGGCGCCTGTAAGGGGCATACATGTGTCCTTGTCTTCTTGACTATATGGGGCGCACACATAGCCTTAACAGTGTGTGTGCATGTCCATGCAGGCGTGCTTGGGACCTGTGTGTGAGGCTGAGTGGTTTGTGTGGCTGTGGGGAGGGATGAGACTGAATGGGGAGGGGAGGGAGGGCCTTCTGGAGCTGATGGGCTCAGAGAAATGCAGGAAGAGGAGTCCCGTTGGACAGGTGGAGGTGAGGGCGGAGGTGGCCTCACCATCCATCTTTTGGGGTTGAGGCTGTGGTTGAATGCAGTGAGCACCCCGGTCCTTTTGCTCACGCCAGCCAGGCCCTCCAACTGGGCCCGTTACCTGGGATGGGTGCCAGCCACGGCGGAAGGGGTGTGATTTCCCCTGTGTCATCCTCAGTGCCAATAGGAGCTGGCTGGGGGAATGGCAGGCTCTTCTGAGGGTTGAGGGGGTGGAGAGGGGTGTGCTAGGCTGGCAGTGAAGGGGCAAAGCGGCGGGAAGCCATGGGGCTGGGTCTGTGTCTGCGTGTCCCCACACCCCCAGGGCCCGGCATCCTCGCCCAGTCTTCCTGCCTGCTCAGGCCCTCCTGTTCCCCCCTCAGGCTGGCTGCAGGAGCTGGCCCGCCGACTGGAGACTCCCTACTACCTGGTGGGCCGGAGGCCAGCTGGAGGGAACAGCTCCGGCCAGAGTGACAACTGCAGCAGCAGCGGCAGCGGCGGCGAGGCCAACGGGACAGGGCTGGAGCTGCTGGGCGGCCCGTCGCTGCGCAGCGCCTACATCACCTCCCTCTACTTCGCACTCAGCAGCCTCACCAGCGTGGGCTTCGGCAACGTGTCCGCCAACACGGACACCGAGAAGATCTTCTCCATCTGCACCATGCTCATCGGCGGTGAGCCCGGCCGCGCGCGTCTTCCCGGGGCCACTCCCAGGCTTCTGCCCGCAGGCGGCGCCGTCCCACTCCCCCGGGGACCTGAGGCCGGGGGCTCTTCCGCCTTAGGTGGCCGCGGAACCCGAGGCCGGGGGTGGGGGAGACTGCGCCCGCACAGCGGCCCTCGGGCCTCGCCTAGGAGCGTGCGGGGCCGGGACAGATGAGCCCAGCGTGGTGTCAGGCCGGGCCAGGTCCCCTAGGTGACCCCCTCTCGTCACCCCCCCCCCCCCCAGCCCTGATGCACGCGGTCGTGTTCGGGAACGTGACGGCCATCATCCAGCGCATGTACGCCCGCCGCTTTCTGTACCACAGCCGCACGCGCGACCTGCGCGACTACATCCGCATCCACCGCATCCCCAAGCCCCTCAAGCAGCGCATGCTGGAGTACTTCCAGGCCACCTGGGCGGTGAACAATGGCATCGACACCACCGAGGTGCGGCCTCCAGGGCTGGGCCTGCTAGCCTTTGCTCCCTCAGGGGGTTTGCAATGGCCTAGAATTATCAGGAGTCGGGGAGGATGAATGCAGAATTTTGGCCCCTGTGCCTCCCTTCTCTCTTAGGGGGAGAGCGGCATGGGACAGAGGGCAGCTAAGAAGGCTTGGAGGGCCCTCTGAACCCCAGTTAGGTCTAGGGGCTTGGTGCTCACTGAGGTGGGAAGCTGGGCTGCTCTGGGCGCTAAAATGATTGAGAGGGAGGTGGAGGAAGCCCCGTCGCTGCCACCCTGTGTGGAGCTTGGACTTGTGAGAGAGGCCTCAGGTCCCTCCCATGCCTCCCCTGTTCCTGAGGCCTGCCAGGGTGGAGAGGGGCTGGCTGGAGGCCACCTCCTCTTCTGCCACTCCCAACCCCTCCGCCCCCGCACCTGCTCGCCCGCAGCTGCTGCAGAGTCTCCCTGACGAGCTGCGCGCAGACATCGCCATGCACCTGCACAAGGAGGTCCTGCAGCTGCCACTGTTTGAGGCAGCCAGCCGCGGCTGCCTGCGGGCACTGTCTCTGGCCCTGCGGCCCGCCTTCTGCACGCCGGGCGAGTACCTCATCCACCAAGGCGATGCCCTGCAGGCCCTCTACTTTGTCTGCTCTGGCTCCATGGAGGTGCTCAAGGGTGGCACCGTGCTCGCCATCCTAGGTTTGTGAGAGTGGGAGAGAGGGCATGGGGGCATGTGTGTGTGAGACCATGGCCCCAATCTGTGGAAAACCTGGAGAGGGGACCTCCACAAGGCCACTGAGAGAGAAACAGCCAGGGTGGAGTCAGGAGTAGTTATGGAGTCCTGGTCAAAGCTCAGAGAAGCCCCGGTGACTGCTAGGTGGCAGCGTGAGCAGGTGGACACGATCTCGCAGGTGCCCCTGGGGCCGAGCGAGTGGAGGGCCAGCCTTTGAAAGGAGCCAGTCTGTGGGGGACAGAGGGGAGCTGCCCTTCCTTCAGGAGGAAAATCAGAAGCTGGGGATGGAAGTGCTGGGGAGAGTGTCAGGCAGGGCTAAAAAAGGGGGGAACAAAAGCTGTCCTCGTGGTCCCCCAGGAACGGTGAGATGTGACTTTCCTGGGGCAGATCACAGAGCAGGCCCAGAGCCCAGATGGGTGACAGAGCTCAGTCTCCAAACAGCCAGGGAGACTCGTTCTGATGAAATGGTATCTACAGTGTATATACTTCCCTTCTTGGCAAAAGAAGGAGGTGAAAAAGGAAATCAGTTCCCTAGACGCAGACGAAGAAATTGCAGGTGTGGAATGGACACAATAGTAGTGCTGATCACAGGGGGCTCACAGCATGACTAGCCGTGTCCCAGCTCCTTACACGCTTTGTCTCACTCTAACCTCACAAAACCGATTATTCCTATTTTGCATAGCACGAAACCAAGGTCGGAGAGGTTAATGAACAGCTAGGAATTGGCCAGCCAGGGCTGGAGCCCCATCCACCTGGCGCCAAGTCTCATGCTTCTTCCACGGGGCTCCCAGGTGCTCTGGGGGGAATTGGGACTGGCAGGGAGGAAGCCATCGTTAGGAGGGTTGGACCTGCACCCTAGGATTTGGGAGAGCACATTCCAACCCTCAGGGAAACATGGGGCTGTGTCTGTGAAAAGCCACTAAAGGACTGGGCGCGGTGGCTCAAGCCTGTAATTCCAGCACTTTGGCAGTCCGAGGCAGGCAGATCATTTGAGGTCAGGAGTTCAAGACCAGCCTGGCCAACATGGTGAAATCCTGTATCTACTAAAAATACAAAAATTAGCTGGGTATGGTGGCAGACACCTGTAATCCAAGCCACTTGGGAGGCTGAGGCAGAAGAATCGCTTATACCCAGGAGGTGGAGATTGCAGTGAGCCAAGATTGCACCACTGCACTCCAGCCTGGGCAATAAGCAAGACTCTGTCTCAAAAAAAAAAAAAAAAAAAAAAAAAAAACACAAAACAAAAAAAAAAAAAAAAAAAAAAAAAAACACTAAAGAGGAGCAGAGCTCTATGGCTGCCAGAGACTATCACCGTGACCCTAGAGGGCAAGGAACATGTGACCGGTGTGAGTAGTCAAGGACTTGTACATGTGGGGAGGTGGTGACCTGACCACTGCTGATGACATCGAATCCTCAGGCAGCCAAGTCACGTGTAGATTCACTGTGGGGACTGCTGAAGCCCTGGGGCTGAGGTTTCTCATTCGTCTGGCAATCCACAATCAAGAAGAGATGAGAAGCAGGCAAGGGCCAGGAAGGTGGGGCGGTGTCACCAGACGCAGCTACTGTGTGTCCATCCTTGCTCCCTTGAAGAGAATGACCTTCCAGTCGGAAACAAGAGGGAAAAAATGCCATCGGGGTCTTAGACCCCGAGAGTGAGGACAGGCTGTTCACACCCTTTGTTTTACATCTTTCATGAGTTCAGCTTTTGAGCCAGCATGAGAAAATGGAGTTATGCCAGTCAAGTGTAGCTGGCAATCCTTGGAGACATTCCGAAGGGCACAAGGACAGATTTTCACCACTGTAGACTGGAGAATCCAAAGCAGGATTGATGAGTGGATTACGAAACAGATGGTTTTCAGCCTGGAGCCGAGGGAGTTGTGTGGCTGGGAGCTGGCACAGGTCCTCTCAGAGCATGCCTTCGCTGGTGCCAGGCACCATGTCTCAGAATAGCCACGTTCAGTGTGCAGTATTCAGTGCCACAAGAATGGCCACAGCCTGTGCCCTGGGCCTTTGCTTCTACAATGTCCCTAGCACCAGGACTTATGCCACCGTTGATCCATCCTGTCACCTTCTATATGTTTTGGGCGAACTACTTCCCTGTTGACTTGGAGGCTCTAGATGCCCTGGTGAATGCCTGGTTCCCTGACCCCAGTCATGGCGGGTTCTCTGCTTTGCCTTCATACCCTCTCCTCACCTACCTTTTTCCTTCAACATCCAAGTGCATCCCGTCTGCTCCAGGCAGCTCTGGGTTCTGGCGCTTGCCTCTGTTGATGAACTGCTGGAAGCTAAGCACAGGCAAAGTCCATTGTGAGGAAGGAAGTAGTTTGATGAGCTGCACCTGGCAGGCAGTCTCTGGTCCTGAGCCTGCCCTCGGTCCTGTCCTGTTTCTCATTTTCTCTCACCTCTTGGATGAAGACAAGAAGCACATGCTTATCCTATTTCAGATGACGCAAATGAAAAGAGAGCACATTCCCTAGATGATCACATTGAGATCCAAACAGCCCTCAAAATGACCCAGAAGGATGGCCTGAAACCAAGAAAATCAAGTGTTAAACTATACTTCAGTTGGGGCAAAAGTCCAGGAACATGTAGAGGAGACGCGAGCTCAGTGTGTGCTGCTGGCAGTGTGAGGTAGTCCACAGCGGGGCCATCCTTTTTGAAACACTTTCTAACAGTCTGAACTGCCTGGCGGTGGTTGAGCTGCCTTGAGGGTAGTGAGTGCTCTGCCCAAACCCGGACTGCGTGCCTATTCCTGTTGGAAATGAATTTTTTTTTGAGACCAGGTCTCACTGTCACCCAGACTGGACTGCGGTGGTGTGATCTCAGCTCACTGCAGCCTCGACCTCCTGGGCTCAAGTGATCCTTCCACCTCAGTCTCCAGAATAGCTGAGATTGCAGGTGCACACCATCACACCGAGCTTAATTGTTGTTGTTGTTGTTGTTGAGACGGGGTTTTGCCATGTTGCCCAGGCTGGTCTCAAACTCCTGAGCTCAAGCGATCCTCCTGCCATGGCCTCCCAAAGTGCTGGGAGTCATTGCGCCTGGCAGGAACGATTTATAGGGAGTTCTATCTGGGAGGGAAAGGAAGAAAATGATTTCTTTTTGGTCGTCTTTGTGTGAGGCACTTTATCTACATTAACTCTAATTTAGCCTCAACATGTCCCTGGACAGACGCACCCTATTTCATTGATTCTAAGACACATCTCACCCACCCTCCCCAATCTAACATCTCTGAGATTACACAGCAGGCTCTAATTGATGCCATTTAATAATTACTGTCAGCCAGGTGGCAGTCTTAACCTGGCTGTGGGAAAATCTCCATTGACCCCTTCTGGTGAGATCCAGAATATTCCCTAGACTCAGTTAAATGCAGCATCTCTTGTAGAGCAGAGGCAGCTAGGGCTCAGGAAGGTGAGCCTGGCTGCCTGGCATTTTCCCTATGCCACACAGAGCTCTACTTTGCTGGTTCCAAACACTGATTCCTGGACAAGCTGCACCTGAATCACCTGTGGGACTTAAAAACAATCAGACCGTGGGGGCTCCCGTAGATACTGTGACGCTGTAGGTAAAGATGGGGCCTGGGTGTTTGTTCTGACTTTTGCAGGGGATTCTAATCAATAGAGCCAGCTGTGAACCACTAGAACTGATGTTCAGTCTCAGGGCTAAAATTCAGGTTTTCCAGCACAGTGGTTTTGATCCTGAATGTGTTTGGGGGCCTGGGTCACAGAGCTCTTTACCCCAAGCCCATGTGGGAGCCAGTGAGACAGGCCGCAGGCGTCAGGCCATGTCCCAGGCCTCTTTGCTCCTCTCTCTGCTGGCTTCAAGGCTTCAGCTGCAGAGGCCCAGCTCAGCCCTCAAGGGAATCTCAGCAACCTGCAGCCCCCTCTTCTCTCCTCATGGCTGAAGTTCTCAGGGCTTGCTGACCTCTGCTTCCTCTCCCCAGGGAAGGGCGACCTGATCGGCTGTGAGCTGCCCCGGCGGGAGCAGGTGGTAAAGGCCAACGCCGACGTGAAGGGGCTGACGTACTGTGTCCTGCAGTGTCTGCAGCTGGCTGGCCTGCACGACAGCCTTGCACTGTACCCCGAGTTTGCCCCGCGCTTCAGCCGTGGTCTCCGAGGGGAGCTCAGCTACAACCTGGGTGCTGGGGGAGGCTCTGCAGAGGTGAGTGTGCTGAGTACGTGCTTGGAGGGGATGGGGGTGCCAGGGAGCCTAGTGAGGTGGGCAGAGGCTGGGGATGGTGGAGAGCTGTGTGTGAAGTGTGGTCTGGTATGAAAGCTCCCACGGGCAGGGATCTACACCCTCTGCCCTTCCACACCCATGCGCCCAGCCCAGCATGCGCAGCCACCCTTGCCAGCTCTCCTTGGCCTGTCTGAGGCAGCCTCACCCTGTCCAGAGGAATCTTAGTGAAGGAAGATGAATGCACCAGTGCCGGCACAGGGATGGGTGGCTCCTGGGGGTCAGGGGCTGAGCAGGGCAGAGACAGGCACCAGCCCTTCAGGTTGCTTCTGAAGAAAGCCTGATGGCCCCGTGTTTTTTCATGGTGAAACAGGACTGTTCTGAGGGGCTTCTGAATTTTCCTGGATTGTCACTAATTCCAAACCAATTTTTAGTGCTGCATTCTCTTGGATAGTTTAATTAGGCGGAGGGACCTGGTAGAGGAGTGGTGTTGTCCATATTTGGCTAGAATTTTGAGAGGTAGTTAACACCTCCAGGGCTTTGGTGGCTTTAGATAGATTTTAGATTAAGATAGTATCATCTGGCTGGGCGCAGTGGCTTACGCCTGTAATCCCAGCACTGTGGGAGGCCGAGGCGGGTGGATCACGAGGTCAGGCGATCAAGACCATCCTCGCTAACACAGTGAAACCCCGTCTCTACTAATAATACAAAAAAAAAAAAAAAAGAGCCGGGTGTGGTGGCGGGTGCCTGTAGTCCCAGCTACAGGCTGAGGCAGGAGAATGGCGTGAACCTGGGAGGCGGAGCTTGCAGTGAGCCGAGATCGCACCACTGCACTCCAGCCTGGGCGACAGAGAGAGACTCTGTCTCAAAAAAAAAAAAAAAAAAAAAGATAGTATCATCTATAGGACCTTCAGTTAGAATAGATGTTGGCTATTCTAACAAAGATGGCTCATCCCTTCCACGGGAGATGAAGCCTTGGTAGGGGAGGTGAGTGGGACACAATAGTGACCATCCATGCCGATTCCCTGTCCCTCACTATCCCTAGGTGGACACCAGCTCCCTGAGTGGCGACAATACCCTTATGTCCACGCTGGAGGAGAAGGAGACAGATGGGGAGCAGGGCCCCACGGTCTCCCCAGCCCCGGCTGATGAGCCCTCCAGCCCCCTGCTGTCCCCTGGCTGCACCTCCTCATCCTCAGCTGCCAAGCTGCTATCCCCACGTCGAACAGCACCCCGGCCTCGTCTAGGTGGCAGAGGGAGGCCAGGCAGGGCAGGGGTTTTGAAGGCTGAGGCTGGCCCCTCTGCTCCCCCACGGGCCCTAGAGGGGCTACGGCTGCCCCCCATGCCATGGAATGTGCCCCCAGATCTGAGCCCCAGGTGAGCAGACCCTAGGCCCCCCTGGCAGAGATGGTGGTGATGAGGCTGAGGCCCTGGGCAGGCACACCTTGCCCTAGGTGCCCATCTAACCATCTTAACTCCCGCTAGTCTATGTGGGCCAAGCCTACCTCCTCCAGGAAGCCTTCTGTGCTCCTCCTTTCTCCTGCTGTCCCACTGCACTGTGTGTGGCACACGCTGCTCTGAACTCTTTCATCTCATGCTGCTCAAGCCTGGCCCCCCAGCTAAACCGCAAGCTCCTAGGGGAAGGGACCCCATGTTAGCTTTCTCCTGGGCTCCTGGTCAGTTCCACGCTCCTGCAGCCTGTGTGTGTGGACGCTGGGGCATCCCGTCCCGTATGACCCCACAGTGGCTGCCTGTCCGTTGATTTGTTGTCCTGGTGCCTGGGTTCGCAGGGTAGTAGACGGCATTGAAGACGGCTGTGGCTCGGACCAGCCCAAGTTCTCTTTCCGCGTGGGCCAGTCTGGCCCGGAATGTAGCAGCAGCCCCTCCCCTGTTCCAGGTACCAGGGCCCCGGGATGGTCTAGGTTGGTGGGGCAGCCTGTTTGCCTTGGGAACCTCAAGCACTGTTGACCTCTAAGCCTTCGATGTTAGAGAAACTGGCAGACTGCCTGGAGGCCGTCTCACCCCACTACCCCTTGGTGCTGTGCGGGCAGGGGAGTTTGGTGGTGAAGACCAGCACTTTAATTTCGACGCAGCCAGGAACTGGGTTTATATCCTTGCTCTGTCAGCTTTCTAGCAGTGTGAATTTGGCTTCTCTGGCCCTAGCTTCCTGTCTGTAAAAAAATGGGTTGATGTTTACGTTATATAATGTAACTGAAAGCCTTAGCACAATCTCTGGCTAACTGAGGGGATAGAGGGCTGGGGATCCAGGGGTGAAAATGGCTGCAGGCCAGGGAAGTGGACAAGGTAATGAGCTCCTAGGAATGTCCATTTGCCTGGAGGACAGAGCAAGGGACAGGCACAAAGAACAACTTTTCAAGGGGAAGGAGAGCACTAGGCAGTGTGGCTGAGGGCTGCTGGGCGGTGTTTTCCCTGCCCCTGGAAGTCTGGGCAAAATTCAGCACCTTGGGCAAGGCCAGAAGAGATGATCCTGGGAGTCAGGTCCTTCCAGGTCAATGTGGTCTAACTGGGGCAAGGCGTGGACCCCCACGCTGCCTGTTTCCTCTTACCAGCCCCAGCTGATAACCCCATCCTACTACCCACAGAGAGCGGCCTGCTCACTGTTCCCCGTGGGCCCGGCGAGGCAAGGAGCACAGACACACTGGACAAGCTTCGGCAGGCGGTGGGTGAGGGGGAGGTGGGGGTGAGGGGGCGCCAGGGGCAGGCACTCCATTCTGACCTCGCCTCCTCCCTCCCCCGAAGGTGACAGAGCTGTCAGAGCAGGTGCTGCAGATGCGGGAAGGACTGCAGTCACTTCGCCAGGCTGTGCAGCTTGTCCTGGCCTCCCACAGGGAGGGCCCGTGCCCTCGGGCATCCGGAGAGGGGCCGTGCCCAGCCAGCACCTCCGGGCTTCTGCAGCCTCTGTGTGTGGACACTGGGGCATCCTCCTACTGCCTGCAGCCCCCAGCTGGCTCTGTCTTGAGTGGGACTTGGCCCCACCCTCGTCCGGGGCCTCCTCCCCTCATGGCACCCTGGCCCTGGGGTCCCCCAGCGTCTCAGAGCTCCCCCTGGCCTCGAGCCACAGCGTTCTGGACCTCCACCTCAGACTCAGAGCCCCCTGCCTCAGGAGACCTCTGCTCTGAGCCCAGCACCCCTGCCTCCCCTCCTCCTTCTGAGGAAGGGGCTAGGACTGGGCCCCCAGAGCCTGTGAGCCAGGCTGAGGCTACCAGCACTGGAGAGCCCCCGCCAGGGTCAGGGGGCCTGGCCTTGCCCTGGGACCCCCACAGCCTGGAGATGGTGCTTATTGGCTGCCACGGCTCTGGCACAGTCCAGTGGACCCAGGAAGAAGGCACAGGGGTCTGAGTACCAGCCCTAGAACTCAAGTGTTGCCAGGTGTGCTGCCATCTGCTGTTCGGCCCAACCTCAGAGTGAAGGCAGGGTGGCAGCCTCCTCACGGACTCCATGTGGCCCGCTGGCTCAGGGCGGGGAGCCTGGAAGCAAAGGAGGACCTGGCTCCTGACTCTGAGAGGATAGGCTGGATCCCTGGGGCAGGCCCCTCCTCAGCCTGCTCCTCTGACCTCCCGGTCTCCCTCTGCAGGCTGGGGGCAGAGGCCTGAGGACAAGGAAGGGCTTGGCCATCCCCTGCATGTGCCCCTGCCTCTACCTGTCCCCAAATTTTTATATTAAAAAAATAATAATAAAAGAAACTACTTTGGAACCTGGTGCTTTTTATTTACAAAACAATAAAGGAAGAGTCTGAGGCTAATCAGCTGGAGCCACAGGAGTGAAGGTGGCAACGGGGGGTAGGGTTGTTTTTAGAGAGAGGAAGATGGAGAGGGGCTCTGGATCTAGGGAAGCCCGAGGTTCTCAGCCTCTGCTGGCTTCACAAAGGCCAGTCCTATCCTCCCTCAAAGGCTCAAATCAACGGCCCGCAGCTGAGCCTCCCACTGCCCACTCTGGGCAGGTTTTTCCAGGAGCCTGAGTTCCCAGCTCAAGGGGTCTGGAGTGGCAGGGGAAACAGGCCGGAGAGGGCCCACGAGTCCTGCCACCACTCCTCACTGTGGTGTGATCTTGGCAGCCTCAGCCCGGATGAGGGCAATGAGGTCCTGGTTGATAAGGAAGACGAATCGCAGGCTGGCGATCTGGGTGGGAGACAAAGGTGGCTTAAGACAGAGGTGGCACCAGGGCCAAGCTGGTGTACTGGCTCACCACACCTAGGTCTCATCCTAGCCTTCCTGCCTCCTCCCCAGCTCACCTCCACCACAGAGTTGTTGCTGAGACGCCATTTGGAGCCACACAGCACCGGCCGTCCATCGATGTAGATGGGCCGTCGACCCTCGTTGGCAATGAAGAAATCACCGTTGTTCTTCAGCTTGATGACACCTGTGGAAGCAGAAAGGAAGAAGGGATGATGGGATGGGGAAAGGCCAGAAAGAGCCAGGAGCCTCCATGGACCAGCTCTGCTTCCTGCAGACACCAAGGAATCCCTGCCTCAGGTGGTCCACGAGGGGCCCCATGGACACCAAGCCCCAGGGCTAGAAAGGACAGCGAGAGGCTGGGAGGGATGACCTCACACTGCTTCCTGCCGGGGCAGGGGGTGGGGGATACCTTGTTTCCGGGATATCTTCCAGGCCGGACCCTCCAGAGACAGGTCCACATCAATCTGGTTATCCTTGGTTGCTCTGCCCAGGGTGATCTGGGGAAATGGGGCAGGTGAGGGCTGGGACCTGAAGAATTGGGGGAGTAGGTCTATGCAGGCCAGAGAAAGATGGGAAACCAAGGACTACACAGAGAAAGGCACTGACAGAGGCCGCAGCCTAGGAAGGGCGGGAATGGGCCTGCCTCACCTCGCGCGAGCGCATCAGGTACCGCACCATGCGGCCCCGCAGCACTGCCAGTGTCTGGTTGTCGAAGTCCGGAGAGCTCATGCCTGGGGGAAGAGGGAGTTTGGAAGAGCCTACCCCTGAGGGCCAGAATGCAAGGCAGGGAACCAGGGCAAGGTTTATAAGGGAAGGGATCGGGGCCTGGGAAACGAGGGTCTCCCCAGCCAGGCAGCATCCGGGGCACGGGCTGGGGCAAAGGATGCTGAAGAGTGAGCCTTCTGGTGCCCAGGCCTCCTCACCTGTGATGCTGTCCACTAGCACCTGCCACTTATGCAGTTCATGTTCCAGCTGCCGAATCTCTCGCTTCTGGCGCCGGTCAGCCACCATCAGCTCTGGGGTGAGGTGGGGGGGGTAAGGAGGGATGTGGAGGCCACCGGCACCTTGTACTGGTCCTCTTGATTCTGGCAGGAGCTTCCATCCCCTCTCACCGCCCCATGAGACCGTACTTACCATGTTCCAGGACCTCATCTCGCATGTCCCTGAGGGGCAAGAAGAGAAGGAAGATTTAGGTCCTTTCAGCTCGCCTGGTACTTGGCTCATTAGGGCATCCCTGAGCCCCTTCAGCCAAGTGGCCTGGAAGGCAGTACCTCAGGCCTTGGCCCAGCCTCCTTCTCTGCGGTTGGGCTGGGGATAAGGGTAAAGCAGCAGAGCCTAAGAAGGTCCCAGTGGGAGGGGAGGGGCTCAGCCAGGGGGGCCGAGCACCAACGGGAGCCCAAGGGCTGGGGTTGGGCAGCCTCGGGCGCTCTACCTGACAGGAGTGACTCGGCTCTCTCCACCCCTTCCTGTGTCTCCAGCCACTCACTTGAGCTTACTGTCATCAATCAGGTCCTCTGCATCAGAGAAGTTCAGCACTTGGTCCCCTTTGGGCAGCGGCTGCACTGAACAAAGGACAGAGGAAGCGTGAGCACCAATGGTCCTGCTGAGCCCCACGATGCTGAGCGGACCACTAAGCCAAGTGGACCAGCTGCAGACTGCGCCGGGTGGAGATCCCAGCACCAGCAAGGGTGCCCATACCAGATTAGGCTGGGCTCTAATTTGGCACAAAGCATCTTTAGGCTTAGCTGAGGGTAGAGGTGGTTCTAGAAAGGGAAGGAAATTAAAATTGACCTTTTGTATGGGCTTCTCGGTGTGCAAAGGGCTTTGATTACACAGCCTTGAACTAAGCAGGGGAGGCACTACCATTAGCTCTATTTTACAGATGAGGAAACAGACACAGGAGGGGGGTTAAACTATGTGACCCTAGTTTGGGATGGAGGCAGGATTTAGATCCGCTGTCTCGATTCGAAATCTCAACCTCTCCTTCCATCACATCATATGCTCTCCAGCATTTCCTGCCACGCTGTGAGGGGCTGGGAGGCACCTGCCAGCCAAGTTCCACTGAGAAAGTATGTGCTGGTGGGCGCCGCCCCACCTTAAGCCAATGTCTCTTGATCTGGGGTCATGAAATCAGTTTCATTTTTTCAAAAAGTGAAATGGAATAGGAAAATGAGCATCAGAGCCCATCAGATATGCTCAGGATAAATACTGTTTCATGAAAGTCTTTGTTTTTTTTCTGGCCAAAATGTGAAAGGCAGTCGGGAACAGTGGTGTGTGCCCACAGACCTAGTTACTCAGAGCCTGCGGCAAGAGGATCTCTTGAGCTGAGAATTCAAGTCCAGCTGGGCAACACGGAAAGACCCTGTCTCTTAAAAAAAAATTAAAGGGATTGAGGCCCCCCAAATCTGAAAACCTCTGCTTTTAGGCCAGCCGTTCCCAGGACTGTAGGGTGTGCTCTCTAGCAGCTAGTGGCCATGCAATTGTCAACCGAGGAAGTGAGGGGGAGTGTGGAGGGGCCGCAGATGCTCCTCTTCCTCCCACGGAGGTGAGACCATATGGGGGGAACCGGGGCAGTCATTCCATCAAGTCCCTCCCCACCAGAGCTGCCTGAAGTTCCACGAATCTCATCTTCCGCTGACTTGACAGCTAAGCAACGTGTCCTGCCTGTTCCTAGGGTCTCCTAGCTCTCAACGGCAAAGGAGAAATCAAATCCCTTTTGAAGAAATACAAAAACTCTTGAAGGAATAAATAAAACTTTCATGATAAGGCTTTTAGTTAACAAATTTACACAAAATAACTTTCTTTTCTTTTTTCTTTTTTTGAGATGGAGTCTTGCTCTGTCATCCAAGCTGGAGTGCAGTAGCGCGATCTTGGCTCACTGCAACCTCCGCCTCCCGGGTTCAGCAATTCTCCTGCCTCAGCTTCCCGAGTAGCTGGGATTACAGGCGTGCGCCACCAGGCCTGGCTACTTTTTGTATTTTTAGTAGAGATGGGGTTGTACCATGTTGGTCAGGCTGGTCTTGAACTCCTGACCTCGTGATCCGCCCACCTCGGCCTCCCAAAGTGCTGGGATTACAGGCGTGAGCCACCGCACCTGGCATAACTTTCAAAATAGTGACAAAGGAACTAGCTTTAGCAGTAAAAAGAAAAGTTATCCAGGCAGTGTCTGTTCTCTCTGTGGGAATTCTGTGATATCTGAGTCTGAGGAAGAGGCAGAATTTTGGAAGCCACATGAATAAAGAGGGCTGCCCCCGGGCCACTAAAATCAGAGGTCCTTAGGAATGGAAGATGGGGCCTCCCTCTGATGAGATTTCCTAAAATGCTCCTGCAGGAATACTTTTTCCTAAGCAGAAGCTGCGGGACCCTGGTAGTAAGGTGATGGGTACCAATGAAGCTTCATGATCGAACTGTGTGAAAAACTATGTAGAGGGCAATGGGCAGTACTTTTAGAAAGTGAGAATGTGCTTGTACTATGGAAATCAGAATCCAAATTACAGACCTCACTGGGGAGTTCCTCCAGTTTAATCACACTGTTTTCTTACCCCATCACTGGGAGACTGAGTGCTGTGCTGTTGAGGCAAGAGGAAGTAAGGAGCAGTGTGGCCCTTGGGGAAAGGGAGAGACAGACGGACTGGGTGTGAAGTCCCAGTGGGGATTTATGAATGGCCTGAGGGCAGCTTGACAGCACTAAAGGCCTAGTGGGAAGAGAAGAGGAAGAAGGAAGACAGAAGGAAGAACGGAGAGAGGCAAAGAGCAGAAACGCTCAGAAAAAGTGGTTATTAGCTGTAGGGTGGAAAACAAAGTGAAGGGTGGGCAAGAAAGTGGACTTTCTTATTTTGCTCATGTTTGAATGCTATCCATAACAATTAATGTGTTATTTATGTGAGAATAAAATATGTCATGAAAAAACAAAAGACAAGAAATGGCAGATAACTCCGCTATTTGGACCTTTTGCCAAGGATTCCAGGCAATGTTGGCCACTCTTACCATGATTGCGGAAGACCATTCCAGCCACTTTCTCTCTCTGGAAAGTAGTTTTTGTTGCAATGTGAGGTGAACAAGACACCGTGGACCACTGAGGAATCTGTTACAGGGCACTTGAAGGCAGCCGTGTCGAGTACTGCAGACACACACACAAGCATGTGCACACACTCCCATTCTGCCAGCTCCTGGGGCATTACCTGTCTGGTCCTCCAGCAGGTAATACTGCTTCATGAGCTGCCAGTGGGCCTGCAGGGCCTTCGCGGTACGGGCCAGGTAGAAGGCATCGGGGTGTCTGTGCAGCAGGTCCTGGAAGGTCTCCAAGGTGGGCTGGCTGGTCTGGAGGGCAAGAAACATTCTCTAGGCATCTGGGCTTTTTCACACATGCCTCTGCCTTACCATCTCTACCTCCCACCTCAGCACCCCCCAGGAGCTGGAAGAAGCAAGCTAGTCACCCAGGGAGTCAGGCTTGGCTCTTCCTGAGGCCCCTGTCACAAAGGCCCCTGCCAATGTGCACGCGTGTGTATGTGCACATATCCAGACAGTGGGTGGGGAGCTCTCCGCATCAGTGGTTTTCTAGGTGGTCCAGCTCTCCCTGTGCCCGGATCCTCCACCTTCCCAGCCCTCAGCCTTACCGATCCCACTCTGCTCAGCAGCTGCTCCTCAGCCTTGCTAAACAGGGCCTTGCTCTGGATGGCTGCAATAGCCTCTGGGTGCAGCTGCCTCATGGCCTGACAGGCCAACCTAGACACGGAAAGAGACAGAGGGGAGGGCTGAAGGAAAGGTGTCAAGCAATCTGGGGTTCCTATTTCCCCCAAACCTACAGGCTTTTGAGATCCAGAACCTAGAGGCCGGACCCTCATTAGGAAGCGCCTAAGGCTTAGCAGATAAGGCTCCACAGGTTTATCAAGTGAATGAACAGCCAACTCAGAAAACGGAGGCCCCTATGTCCCCTTCAGACCCAGTCCTTCCTGAGGCAGAGCCTTGGACCAGCTGCTGCTCCCTCCAAGTCCTTCCTCCTTACTTGGCCAAAGCTGCCACCCCCTAGCCACTGCCTACCACCTCCCCTTTCCAAGCTGAGCCCAGCCCATTTCCTGGTATATCAGAACTGCAGCTACAACTTAAGTGGTGCCAGGGTCTGTGGAGAGGATGGGTGTTAAGCATCCAACCAAGCTCTGAAGACATTAAGTGACAGAGGAGGAGGAAGTGTGTGTTGCATGTGTACGTGAGTTTATTTGGAAGCCTGTGGCTACTAGAGCTAGAAGGGGGCTTGGTGTTCTTCTATTCGACTCCCCCTTACTAGGAGGATGAAACTGTAGGAGGTCAATGTGGAAAGGCTGGAGGTGACCCGCCCAAAGCCACAACACACACAGTGCACTCCGGGCACTCAGTTTAGTCTTCTCTCCCATGCTATTCCCTCTGCCTTCAGACTCCCTTGCCTGGAGGCAGGAAGAAACTTCTCTTTGAAGCCTCTCAGGCCTCAGTATCACCCCCAAGGAGCCTCCAGGAGTCCTGCTTCCCAGACCCCTCCTGAGGCCCTGGTACAATTTCTTCTGCTCCGGGACCCAAATTCTGGTGTCCCAGTACCTCCCCACTGCTGGAACCAGCTCCCACTCACTTGGAGATGACAGGATCGTAGAGCAGGGCGTACCAGCGCTCCTGGACCTCCCGAAGGGTGAAGCGGCAGCTGAACTTCACGCCCAGGTGGACGGAGGTCAGGTCGTTGGTCTGCAAGACCCCAGAAGGATTTGCTCCAGCCTTGGAGCTGGGAAGAACCCTTCTTCGCCACCCACAGGGCCCTGTTGGGCTAATTTTGGGGTGCAAACTGGAGGCTGGGGGAAAGGGGCACACTGAGCCATGGTGGGGGCACTACCTGCAACACAGCATTTATGAGCAGGAGGTCATCTGCAGGCTTCCAGCGGCCCAGATCCTTGGTCACCTGAAGTGGCTGTTTACTCTTCTTCACACGCTTGGTGAGTCCAGGGGCTGGGGCTGGGCTGGGTGGCACAGGAGTGCTGGGGGCTTTGGATACCTGGGCAGAGGACAGGAACAAACCAAGCTCAAAGCCAGCATCCAGTCAGCTGGCGCTTCATGACTAGAGTTTCACATACTCTGTGGCAGCAGCAGCCCCAGCCCCAGCCTCAGCACCAACTCCAGCCCACAACAGGAAGCACAGGAAAGGAGCTCAGCTTTCTAATACCCACCCCCTTCCCACCAAGTTACTTCTATATAGTCCTTGACTATACGGGGTCTTCTCTTTGCTGGAGGTACCCCCGACCCCAGAGTGAAAGTTGGGTGGGAGGATACCGGGAAATCACTCTTTCTGGTGCAGTGTCTAGGGCCAAAGCAATGCCACCTGGGGGTTATTTTTACACTCTGCAATGCTGGGAACAGGCTGTCTGCTCCCAGAATAGATGCATGCTCCATGCCTCCCACACGGAATGTGATACAGGATGCAATGGCAGGGTTGGGGGTGGGGGCTGCAGCAAGAAATGGGGAGTAGGGAGAGGTAGGTTCCCAGGAGAGAGGCATCTGAGATGAGGGCTGGGGCAGCTTGGTCCTCTCACCAGCCTGCTCTGCAGGGCTCTTGGCAGCTGGCAAAGGTTCTGGGGAAACGAAATCTGGCACTACCTCCCAACCCCTAAGTCTCCCAATTCCTCACCTTCTTCTTCTCACTGGAGGAGGGTTCACTCCCCGAACAGCGCCCTGGTTCCACCCCACTGGCCCCCTTCGCCCGGGTAGAAGACTTTGCCAGGCTGCTCTCCACCAGCTCATCATCGAACTTCTTCCTCTTGATGAACCTGTAAAGGGTCCTGCCCAGTGAACACTCCTTACCCCACCCTGGTACCCATTCACACACCCCCAGCCCCCAAAAGAGAGCAGGTGCCCAGTAGGGTGCTAACTGCTCCAGCCTGCTTTCACTTTACACCACAGCCCGGTTCAGTGGCCAAGGAACTGCTACACTCCAGCCCTCTGAGATGACAGGGGATCACACCACAAAGACTTCACATCAGAGACCTAAGATCTCCCTCCCCTGCCCTCAGTCCCACAGGGAAGGATTTAGCAGGGACAGGAAAAGCACAAGGCTCTGCCAATACTAAGGCCCCAGAGGGGCTCAGGCAGCCATTCCCAACAGAGGGGGAGGCATGTGGCACTTAACGCCACAGACCTTCTACCCTTTCCCAGTTCCTGGCCTTCCGAACCCTTACTACCTGGAGGAGCTTCTCCGTTTAGGGATGGTGCCTAAGGCCTGAGAGGAGGCTCGCTTCTGCCCTGCCAGTGACTCCTCATCCTCTGAGCGGCTGGCAGTGCCTGATGCCATCAGGGATGAATCTAGCAGCCCCTGAGAATCTAGCAAGAGAGAAATGGTGGATTCGGGCCTCCTAAGATTCTAGAGCCTCTGCATATGGGACCCCTCCCCAGCCCCCTTCCCCTGCCAGCCCTCTTGGCCCCTCCCCTGCCTCCTTGACACTGAGGTTTTAAGGTAGAGTTCCTTGGTCATCCAGATCCCATCTGGGCTCAGACCTGGCCCAGACCTTCCACGCTGGGCAGTTCCCCCGGTGCCACGTGTCATGTCGTGCAGCACATGGTGCTCAGGTCAGACTGGTGATGCCGACACGCTGGGCTCTGGGCACAACTGCTCCCTCTGCCATCAAAATGCAGCCATGCTAAAGAGCAGCAGCTCAACAGCAAGTCAGTCAATTGTGGCTCTGCCGACAGGTACATGGGTGGTGCTGGCCCAGGGGGAGGTGGCAAGGCCTAGCCAGGACCGAAAGACACACGTGCCAGGCACAGTGGAATCAGCAGATGCTTGGCGCCCGAGCATTTGGGGAGCTGTCCCGGCCTCATACTACCTTTGTCCATCCTCTTACAGTCCCAAAGCCACTGGTTCCAAACCACAGGGCTAGGAGGAACGGTCCCACAGGCTCATCCAAGGATCCTGACCAGGTGAGCTTAAAGGCTGAGAGGAGATTCTGCAAAGGAGAAATGAGGCCCCCTGAGGCTCAGATTTCCAACTGGCCAGCCTCACTTCCTTATACTGGCTCAGGTCCCCCAGGGTCCCATAAGCTAGGGAAGACACAAGCAGAGGAAAAGAGGCATAAGGCCCCACTCTGCAATAATAACAGCCTTAGACATCAGTCTTGTGAAGGTCACTGGCACCTTTCAGAGTATGGTAACAGCTATGGACTCCAGAGAAGTGTGCAAACACATACTATTTTAGAGGGTTCATGGACCCTCTAATTCTACTGATATCTCCTAGGTTAAGTGCCTTGACTATAAACTAGCAAGAGACAAGGGATTCTTTGGCCCACATTTTTCTTTACTTCAGCTGTCCACTCAGCTCAGCAGCACCAGCCTTCCCCTCCCAGGCCAAAGCAGGAAAAAAGAAAGGGAGACAAAACTCCAACCAGTCCATCTCGGTTTTTTTTTTTTTTTTCATTTGGGGTTTTACTGAAGATTTAGTAAGTGGTATTTCCATGAGATACCATCTCGTGGAAACGAAAAACCACTGTTTGGGAACTGCGTGATTATCAACCACCCTGTGCCCCAACAATCCCTAGAGAACCCAAGTACTAGACTTTCTCGGGGCGCTCCTCTCCTGAGTCCCCACTTCTTCTAACCAGCGTGGCTCTTAGCTCAGTGTTCTAGCCCTGTCCCCAGGTGAGCCTGTCGCTCTCCGCTCCATAGGCTACGACTAAGAATCTGGACATCTGAGGAGAGGGCGAAGGGGCCCGAGCTTGCCGGCAAACTGAGGTAGGGTCTGTGCCCCTTCCTTCCCTGACCCTCCGCTCCTCGTTCTCCCAAGAGTGCACACCCAAGGTGGGGGATCGGTCCAGGTCTGTCTCAAGAACTCGAGGTAGGAGCATTGACGGAGTCACCTCTGCAACTCAAAGCAGAGCACCAAGTAGCCTTGGTTTGAGACCCACAGGCTGGTGGCTGGGGAGGTGGGGGTAAACTCGCAAGCCCATTCTCACCCCACGGTCTCCATGCCTTTGCGCATGCGTAACACCTCGAGCCAGATTCTAACCCGGTCCGGCCCACGCATGCGCAGCTTTTCGGGGCGCCACCGGGGCGGGGCCCCAAACTTGGGGGGGGTCGTCCCCGGCGGCACTCTGCAAAACTCCATTTCACCCCCAACTCCTCTGAGAACCCTCAGAGGCGAACCGCGACGTCTCACCATTCCTAGACTGCCAGATCCAACAATTTCTCCGCGGCGACGGTAGCAGCCGCAGGGCCAAAGCCGGCTTCCGTGAGGTACGTCTACTTCCGGTTAACGAACCAGGGGCTGGCAATCTCTTCCGGTTCGTCTTGGCAACGTGTATGAAGGGGGCGTGGCCATGGTACGGAAAGTGTAAATATTTTACTAATAGCGGAAAGTAAAGGCTTTCCTAGTTGGGACAGCATATGGGGAAACGTTAGGGATTATAGGCGCCGGAGAGGTAACCCGGCTTGAGGGGTTGGTTAAAGGGAAAGGCGAGACTTAGGGCGAGAACGAGCGGGGCTAATTGAGGGGACGCGGGGAGGGGCGGGACCGCGGACTGGATTTCGACTTCCAGATTCCCACGAGGTATAGGAGTCTGAGGGTTGCACAGGACGTTATGCATTGTTTGGCTCCTCCAGAGCCTTTAGAGAGACTTCTGTCAGGCCCGCCTGCTAGGCACTAGTCGGGGAGATAATGTAGCCAGGGAGATGTGGCGGACAGAGAGGGCAGAGAGGCTCTCTGAGGAGCGGATGGAGGATCGTGGGCCGCTTTACTGAGAAGGAAGAGACCCTGCGAGAAGGAGTAGTGTCTACTTGGTCCCGTCAGCCGGACGCCCCCTGGACGGCTGGAGCCACTTGTCGCCGGGAGGTAAGAGAGAAAACCAATGGAAGCACCTTCAGAGGAGAGTGCCTTGGAAGGAATCTTGGGATGGGAGAACGAGCCTGTCGGAAAAATTGGGAATTTGGGGCTGTGAGAGGTGTTCCGGAAAACTAGAAAGACTGTTCTCTAAAAGAGGAATTCTGTTTTATGCTTCCTTTGCGAGGTACTAAAGTGTAGCAGCTGTAGAGAGACATACTTCAGCTCAGAATAAGAAAGATTCAGTTCCAAAGCTGTCCATCAGAGGTGTCACGCACACATAACATGGACATTGCCAGGGAATTCAAGTGTCAAATGAGAGACTGGCCCTTTTGGCCCTGACACTATACGATGGTCCTCTGCTTCAAGAGTACCCACCTCATTTACTGTTCTGTGGACTTGCTTAATGAGTATGTACTTATTTTAACTCCCATGAAAGATTGTGAGTTTTATTTTTTAACAGGCACTTGATTAAATATATTATGTAAACTTGTGAAAATATCAGAAAACCAATGAAATAATTTTTTTTTTTTTTTTTTTTTGACACAGAGTCTCGCTCCATAGCCCAGGCTGGAGTGCAGTGGCACAATCTCGGCTCACTGCAACCTCCAGCTCCCGGGTCTCTGTTCAAGCAATTCTCCTGCTTCAGCCTCCCGAGTAGCTAGGATTACAGGCACGCGCCACCATGCCCAGCTAAGTTCTTTTTTTTTTTTTTGTAGAGACAGGTTTTCACCATGTTGGCCAGGCTGGTCTTGAACTCCTGACCTCATGATCAGCCTGCCTCGGCCTCCCAAAGTGCTGGGATTACAGGCGTGAGCCACAGCACCCGGCCTGAAATAATTTTTATAAAAAGTGATTACACAGAACATTAATAATTTTAATGTTATTAAATATATATGAATTCATGATAACTATTAAAAACATACAAAGGAAAAGACAGTTGAAGGAAATGCACCAGAATGTTAACATATGTCCAAGTGGTAGTAGTAGTAATTTTTCTAATTATTTTCCAATTTTTTAATACATGGTTTTTAAATTTTGTTTTTTTTTTTTGAGACAGAGCCTTCCTCTGTCACCCAGGCTGGAGTGCAGTGGCGCAATCTCGGCTCCTGCAACCTACACCTCCCGGGTTCAAGCGATTCTCGTGCCTCAGCCTCCCGAGTAGCTGGGATTGCAGGCGTGTGCCACCATGCCTGGATAATTTTTGTGTTTTTAGTAGAGATGAGGTTTCACTATGTTGGCCAGGATGGTCTCAAACTCCTGACCACAAATGATTCACCCACCTCAGCCTCCCAAAGTGCTGGGATTACAGGTGTGTAATCCTGTAATCCTGGGATTACAGGCGTGTAATTTTTTTTACAATGAAAAAAATAGGTTCTGCACAACTTCTTTTTATTGATTGATTGATTTTGAGGCAGAGTTTCGCTCTGTCACCCAGGCTGGAGTACAGTGGCACAATCTCGGCTCACTGCAACCTCCACCTCCTGGGTTCAAGTGATTCTCCTGCCTCAGCCTCACAAGTAGCTGAAATTACAGGTGCCTGCCACCACGCCTGGCTTATTTTTGTATTTTTAGTAGAGACGGGGTTTCGCCATGTTGGCCAGGCTTGTCTGGAACTCCTGGCCTCAAATGATCCACCCGCCTCAGCCTCCCAAAGTGCTGGATTACAGGTGTGAACCACTGCACTGAGCCACAACTTCTTGAGTGAGAGAGGAGAAAGGAAATCTCTTGGCTTCCAGCTGCCTGAGGTAATTCCTTCCCCCAAGGTGTCATGAGGGAAAGGTGGTGGTCACCATCATCTCCTGTTTGGTGCCTGGAAACTCAAACTTCCCCTCTGGTTCTCAATCCTCCCTACTATTGGATAAAAAGAAACCTAGGCACCCTTGTGGTATGGATGCAGGGGTTTCTAAAGGTCAGCTTCCTGCTCAAGATTGTGTTTTCTGTTTACACAGCGTGGTGGACTATACTAGCTATAGTTAGTATATATAGTATAGTATCTATACTAGATGAAAGTTCTCAGGATGGTCTTCTATGAAGAGGTGATGACTGAGCTGAGATTTGATGTCGATAGGCAACCAGTCATGCAATAAGGTGGGGTACACTGACCCCATCAGAGGGGATAGCTCTGGCTCCAAAGCAGGAAGGAGTTTGGTGAGTTTGAGGAACAGGAAGGACCCCGGTGTGGCTGGAGCAGGGCGATCAATAAAAAGAGGGAAAGAGTTGAGAACAGAGAAGTCATCAGAGGGCAGCCCATGCCAGCCGTGTAGTTCTCAGTATGGATTTTGGCCTTTATTCTTAGTTCATTGCAAAGCTCTTAAAGGATCACAAGCAAGGGCATCCTGTGATACGATCTAAGTTTGAAAATGATCCTTCTGGCTGCTTGTGAAGACTAGATTGCAGGGGGCAAAAGAGGAAGCAGAGAGATCAGGTAAAAGGGTATTGCAGTGATCTAGGTGAGAGGTAAACCCAGGTGGTTTAGCTGGCATGTGGGGGTGGTGAAGATGGACAGGAACTGTGACTGGCACATTTTGGAAATAGAACCCCAAGGAGTCGCTGATGGATTGGATATGGGATATGAGGGAAAAGGAAGAATCAAGGATGAGACTGAGATTTTTGGCCTAAGAACCTGGATGGATGGTAGAACCCCCTGCTTCAGAATATATCTGGAATGTGACCCTATCTTACCAGTTTTCCACGGTCTCCTGGTCCAACTCCCCATTATCCATTATCTGTTACCTGGACTATAGTAAGAGTTCCCTAACTGGTCTCCCAGCTTTCATCCTTACTGCCCTTCTTTAGTTTATTCACAGCAGCTGGGGTATTCCTATTACATTGGCAATCTGCTCACATCCTGCTTCTGTTCAAAGTCCTCCATCTTCCTCAGGATAAAAGCTCATGGCCCACCCCCTGTTGCTTCTCTGACTTCACCTCCTGCTCTTCTCAGTTGCTCTTTCAAAAATTTCAGTCCTCATCCCCTGCTCACTGTACCTCTTCTTGGCTTTCTCCTTAGCCCTTATTATCTTCTAATTTACTTATTTTTTTCTGTTTACTGTAGGTTTTCCAGTAGTAGAATGTAAGCTTTAGGAAGGCAGGGTTTTTGTCTGTTTTGTTCACTGCTATAGTAGGTGCTTAATAAATATTTATTGGATAAGTATCTTATGTAAGTTGACTGCAGAGGAGAAGTCTGTGGGAGGAGCAGGTTTATACAGGGGCAGAAAAAAAAAAGTTCTGTTTTAGACATGTTAAGTTTGAGGTGCCTATAAGGCATCTCAGTGGTGCTGTAGAATAGAGAGGTGGGCACATTAGTTGGGTCAGGGAAGAGGCCTGGACTGGAGATATCCACTGGGGAGTCATCATCAGGAAGATCTGGATGTGGATGCTTAGGGAGAGAGTGTGGATAAGAGAATGAGGAGGGCCCAAGACCATTGCATGGGACATGCCAACATTTAGGGCAAGGCAGAGGAAGAGGGGCAAGAAAATAAACCAAAAGAAGAATGGATAAAAAGAAAAGCTAGCAATGGCACCTATTATCCAGCTTCCAGTTAACTCCTCCTGGCTCTAGAACAGTGGTCCCCAAGCATTTTGGCACCAGGGACTGGTTTTGTGGAATACAATTTTTCCACAGACAGGGGGTTGGGGAACATGGTTTCAGGATGAAACTGTTCTACCTCAGATCATCAGGCATTAGATTCTCATAAGGAGCGTGCAACCTAGATCACTCGCACGTGCAGTTCACAATAGGGTTCTCCCTCCTATGAGAATCTAATGCCACTGCTGATCTGACAGGAGGCGGAGTGCAGAGCTCAGGTGGTAATGCTCACTCGCCTGCTGCTCACCTCTTGCTGTGCAGCCCAGTTCCCAACAGGCCACGGCCCAGTACATGTTGGGGACCCCTGCTCTAGAGTAGTCTTTCATAGTCAGGCACTCTTTCTCTGGGGTTGATGTGGTTTACAATGGAGGCCACGTTCATGGTTCCTCCTGGATCTTTGCTCAGGGCCCCAGGTTCCATCTTCTGGGGGATTAGAACACAGTGGTTAAGCACATAGGCTCTGGCCAGGCCTGGGAGCTCACGCCTGTAATCTCAGCACAGTGGGAGGCCGAGGCGGGCAGATCACTTGACCTTAGGAGTTCAAGACCAGCCTGGGCAACATGGCAAAACCCCTTCTCTACTAAAAATACAAAAATTAGCCGGGTGTGGTGACACACACCTGTGATTCCAGCTATTCGGGAGGCTGAGGTAGGAGGACTGCTTGAGCCTGTAGAGGTCAAGGCTGCAGTGAGCCATGATTGTACCACTGCACTCCAGCCTGGGCCACAGAGTGAGACCCTGTCTCCAAACAAACAAACAAACAAAAAAACAAACAAAAAAACTGTCCAAAAATATAGGCCCTGTGAGTACGTAGAACTAAACAATCAAAAAGAACATAGGCTCTGGAGCCAAAGTACGTGGTTTGAAACTGCCTCTATCACCTATCAACTTATGACTTTGAGCAAGTTACATTACTGTGCCCCAGTTTCATCATCTGTGGGGAAATAATAGTCCCCACTTCATTAGGATGGTTATGAGGAGTAAATCACTTACTACTGAAACACAGGTGGTATATAGCAAGTGTTCAAAAAATGTTAGCTGTTGTTACTGCTCTTAGGGCTTAGGTCTGAGTGCCTCCTGCCAGGTGGTCTGACTCTAGGACCCAGACTTTGATAGCACAGCCCCTCCCCACTCTTGTCCACTAGAGCAGGACTAGTTGCTGTCTTAGCTAGGGCAGCTACCTCCTGGGACCCAGTCAGAGGACACAGGATCTTGCTGCTGTTGGCTCAAGTATTTTATCTTCCTAGAGAGTCAAATCAAATAAAGCTGTTGACCAATACTAAGTTACCTTGGGATTCACAATGCAATTTAAGTCAGCGTACACTCTACTTGAGATCTGTATACTGTGTTTTTTTGTTTGTTTGTTTCTGTAAGGGAAAAGAAACTATCTGCAAAGGAAGATTCTCATGCACAGATTGAAACCCTCTGAGATATCGACCCCCTAGGTTAGAGAATCACAGACAAAACTGTATGAAACCTCCAGCCTCTGTAACATGATAAACACATTTTACTCCAAAGGTCAGCATCATGCTCACTGAAGAAATCTGGATTATTCTGATTAATTAGGTATAAGGATGGCCCCATGACTCTTTTTATTTAATTTTCCTTTGGAAGTACTGGCCTATGTAATTGAAGAAGAGAATGAGATATAAAAACTAGAAGAGTTGAAATATTTATGATATGATAGCCTACATGAAAAATCCAAGGATATCAACTGAAAAACTAATACAAATAAGATATTTTAGGAAAATGGGTAGAAATGAGTATTTTTTTAAAACCGCCTGTTTGAGAATATAAGAGAATAGACTGTATTGTTTACAACAGCAACAACACAGTAAACCAAGCACAATAAATGTGCTAGATCTAGGTACCTGCATTAATCTGTTCTCACACTGCTATAAAGATTACACCAGAGACTGGTAATTTATAAAAGAAAGAGGTTTAATTGACTCACAGTTCCTCATGGCTGGGGAAGCCTCAGGAAACTTACATTCATGGCGGAAGGTGAGGTAAAGCAGGCAACTTCTTCACAAGGTGACGAGAGAGAGAATGAGTGTGAAAGAGGAACACTTAACCACCAGATCTCGTGAAAAGTCTCGTGAAAAGAACAGCATGGGGGAAACTGCCTCCATGATCCAATCACCTCCCACCAGGTCGCTCCCTGGACATGTGGGGATTATGGGGATTACCATTCAAGATGAGATTTGGGTGGGGACACAGAGCCAAACCATATCAGTACTCAAAACTAAAATGCCACCAAAGGAAGTTTGAATAAATAGGAAGGCATATTCTATTTTTGGGTAGAAAGACTCACTATTATAAAGATGTCAGCTCTCCATGAATTAATCCATAAATTTAACAAAGATCTAATAAAAATACCAACAGAGTACGCAACCTGAATATAAATTCATATGGAAATTTTTGCATCAGGGATAACCATGTTGCTTCAGTAGCATCCTCAGAATGAAAAACAACCAGCCAAAACAAAACAAAAAGAATAGCCATGAGAACATTTTGAAAAGTAAGGTTAATGAGAGGAGAAGCACTGTACCACATATTAATACAATAGTTAAAATAGTAAAATCCAGAGGACACTAGCACACGCATAAACATTTTGATCAAGAGAACATAATAGGCCGGGCGTGGTGGTTCATGCCTGTAATCCCAGCACTTTGGGAGGCTGAGTTGGCAGATCACCTGAGGCCAAGAGTTCGAGACTAGCCTGGAAAACATGGTGAAACCCTGTGCCTACTAAAAAAATACAAAAATTAGCCTGGCATGGTGGTGTGCACCTGTAATCCCAGCTACTCAGGAGGCTGAGGCAGGAGAATCGCTTGAACCTGGGAGGCAGAGGTTGCAGTGAGCCGAGATCGCGCCACTGCCCTCCACCCTGGGTGATAGACTGAGACTCCATTTCAAAAAAAAAAAAAGAGAACATAATAGTCCAGAAATAGACCTCAGGCATTAAAAAGTTTAGTAAATGATAAAGATGGCATTGTCTGTCAGTAGGGAAAAGATGGATGATATACTAAGTAGCATTGAGACAATTGTGTAGTCACCTGGAGAAAACGAATGTGGTGTCTCTTTTCAGTTCTTACACTATGAAACAATTATGTTTAAATAAATGTAAGAGGCCAGGCTTGGTGGCTCATGCCTGTAACCCTAGCACTTTGGGAGGCCGAGGCAGGCAGATCACTCGAGGTCAGGAGTTTGAGACCAGCCTGGCCAACATAGCGAAATCCCATCTCTACTAAACATACAAAAAATTAGCCAGGCATGTTGGCAGGCACCTGTAATCCCAGCTACTCGGGAGGCTGAGGCAGGAGAATTGCTTGAACTTGGGAGACAGAGGTTGCAGTGAGTTGAGATTGCGCAACTGCATTCCGTCCTGGATGACAGAGTGAGACTCCATTTCCAAATAAATAAATAAATGTAAAAGAGTAAAACCACAAATTTATAATGTCACAGTAGAGAAAGTGTTGTCCAGAATGGCACACATTTTCTCATAGCTTTAAAAAAACAAATTCTGTCAACATAAAAATCTATAATTTCTACAGAGCGAAAAACACCATAAACAAAGAGAATGGCAAAGTAGGGAAAATATTTGCAACCCATATCATAGTCAGAGGGGCTAATTTGCTTAATATGTACAAAATCTCTACAAATCAATATGAAAAATAGCAAGTTCAATAAGAAAATGGGATGGTTAATGGAAAGATAAATGTCTCTTAAACATGAAAAAATACTCAACCTCACTCACAAGACAATTGAAACTACATTTAGTATAATTTTTCACCCACCGATTGGCAAAAAATCTAGATGTTGGACGCTTAGCCTTGGCATGGTTGTAGGGTAGTAAGCACTCTCGTGTTGCTGTTAGAACTGTAATTCATTGCCGGGCACAGTGGCTCATGCTTGTAATCCCAGCACTTTGGGAGGCCGAGGCGGGCGGATCACGAGGTCAGGAGATCGAGACCACGGTGAAACCCCGTCTCTACTAAAAATACAAAAAATTAGCCGGGCGTGGTGGCGGGCGCCTGTAGTCCCAGCTACTCGGAGAGGCTGAGGCAGGAGAATGGCGTGAACCTGGGAGGCGGAGCTTGCAGTGAGCCGAGATTGCGCCACTGCACTCCAGCCTGGGCGACAGAGCGAGACTCCGTCTCAAAAAAATAAATAAATAAAGAACTGTAATTCATTAAGACTTGTCAGAATTACAAATGCATAGAATTTCTGATCCAATGTACTTTCACACATGCAAAATAAATTACATGTAAAATTATCAGCCAGGTGTGGTGGCTAACACCTGTAATCCTAGCACTTAGGGAGGCCAAGGTGGTAGGACTGCTTAAGCCCAGGAGTTCAAGACCAGCCTGGGCAAAGTGGCGAGACCTCGTCTCTACAAAAAAATGAAAATTAAAAAATTAGCTGGGTGCAGTAGTCCCAGCCACTTGGGAGGCTGAGGTGGGAGGATCTCTTGAGCCCAGGGGTTCAAGGCAGCAGTGAGCTATGATCACGCCACTGCACTCCAGCATGGGACAAAGTGAGACTGCCTCTCTTGAAAAAAAAAAAAAAAGAAAACAGTTATCAGCTGGAGCATTGTTCATATTAGCAAGTTTAGCAAAAGCCAACTCACACATCTCTCACTTGAGGACTGATTAAATAAATCATTGCACATGCATACAATGGAATATCATATAGCCAGGCTGAAGAGCTGTCATAAAAATCTTTATAGGCCATGATTGAACTTTATCCTAAGAAGAATGAAGAGCCATTAATGAATTTTTAAGCAGAAGTGTGGAATTAGACCTGCATTTTAGATGTCTCTGGCTTAGTATGGAGCATAGCTTGAAAGAGTAAAACAGAAGCCAGGGAGATTAGTTGGTGGCCCAATTTAGGGTAGTCACTGAGAGGAAGACATAAAAGATGTAGACGATGACAGGGCTTGGTGGGAGATTGCATGAATGGGTGCAGGAGCTCAGGCACCTACGATGCCCAGTTCAGGCTTTGGCAGTGGATGAGGCTGGCAGATATGCATTGAGACCAGAGGCACAAGTGGAGCTGCAGGGTTGGGGATGAGAAGGAAAGGTGATGAGTTTCATTTGCATTGATTGAGTTGGAGGTGCCAGTGGGCAGCCAGTTGGGATGTGCAGTTGAGCGTTTGCATATACAGCTCTATGACTCAGAGGAGAGATTGGAATTGGGGATGGATTTGGGAATCTTCATCGTACAGCTGATGTTTGAGGCAGTAGGGCAATCCGAAGTCATCTTGGGATGTCCTGTGGCATGAGAGGAGAGTCCAGGCACTGGAGCAGCCCCTAGGGAACACAGGCAGAAGAGAATGAAAATCTGCAGGAGCTGGAGGAGTGTGGGGGACGTGGGTGGGAAACCAAGAAGAGCATCATATCACGGACCTCAAGGAAGAGTGTGCTCGGGTTTTACTGGTGTCTGTCTCTCCCTTGATTTAAAATCCTCCACATAAACTGGATTTTATTTTTCTTTATTTTCTCCCCATCTGTCTTATCCCACCTTCAATCGGCATGAGGTTTTGTGCATAATAACTATGTCTGTGGACGAGCAAAGGCATGAGTGAGTGACTACAGTTGTAACTGGTTCTTTACGTGACTGCTGTGCACGCCTCCACAACTGCTCCTCTCCTTGCTCTCCCTGTCTCCATTCTTTTAAATTCTCCACGCTGTCATCAGTGGCTCTCCACTGCCTACAGAGGAGCATCCTCTGGTTGGCCTTCAAGCCCATCCACATCCAGCCCCAGCTGGGCTTATCTCCTACAACACGTGGTGTGGAACTACACCCACGCTGGCCGCTTGCTGCTACATGAACATGCTCTGTGCTTACAGTGTCCTTTTCCCTTGGATTTCCTGCCTCCCGCCCCCTGCGATAGTTCCACCCATCCTTCCACATTTCATGGAGATCCCACTTAGCCCCAAAGGCCTCCCCAGACCTTCACTGCCATGAATGTCTTCCCCGTTCTCTGTTGCACTTTGTCTTGCATTCCCATACTAGCTCCCTACCAGTTACTACTCTTTCTCCACACTGGAGTGTGAGGGGAGTCTGTCCCAATGTCACCATTCCCCCATGACTTGCCTCCCCACCTTTTCAAGTCTCTACTCAAGCGTCACCCTGCAAGGCTTGCCATGACCCCTCTGTTTTCATCGCCAGCTCCAGCACTTGGCACAGTACAATTGCTGAAGGAGTGGTGGGTGGATTGTGAGTCCTCGGGAGTTCAAGACAATGCTTGAATTTATTTCTGTAACTGTGCCAGTGCTTTGCATCCAGTCAGCACCCTGTGTTTGCAGTAGGCTCCTGGGAAATAAGTTTTACTCAATTCCGTGCTCCCACTGCCTAATACAGATCATGGCACCACAGTAGGCGCTCAATAAATGTTTAAGGAATCAATAAATGAAAAATTACACATTTAATTGCCCTCAGGAGCCTCCAGAGAGGCCACTGGTTATGCAAACTCACTGGTTTGTGTGTGCTTCCTGCCAGCACTGACAGGCTGCCTTATGGGCCGGTGACAAGCTGTGTCCTGTAAACCTGGCTGTGCTGAGAGACGGTGACATGCAGCTCACAGAAGGCACTAGGCCTGTCATGGTGGCCAAGCATTTAATATAACGATTGTGGCGCTCCAGGCAGAAACACAGCCCAGAAGAAGCCTCAGAGGCAGCCATGGAGGGGTGGGGGCACTTACTCCTTAGGGAAAGCTTGACTTGGTTTCTACTGTGTGCATGGCCCTCCGAGGGTCCAGGTAGAGGGGAAGCTACAGCTG
Source organism: Hylobates moloch (assembly GCF_009828535.3). NCBI lineage: Eukaryota > Metazoa > Chordata > Mammalia > Primates > Hylobatidae > Hylobates > Hylobates moloch. The sequence continues at coordinate 2,466,355 of NW_026652297.1, read as the reverse complement.
TGAGGGCAACTGGGCATCCGTCTTCAAGAGTTTCAGGTCTAGTGGGGTTGAGGACAGAACAAAGGCAAGATGGGCCAGTGCTGGAAGAGATCCACGCACAAAGGCAGGAGAGCCCCCAGGAGAAGGGGAGGCTTAGGGAGGATTAGTGGAAGCTTCGTAGTGGAAGGGCCATCTGAGCTCATTGACTAAGCTTTTTTTTTTTTTTTTTTTTTTTGAGGCAGAGTCTCACTCTTGTCTCTCCGGCTGCAGTGCAATGATCTCGGCTCACTTGAATCTCCACTTCCCAAATTCAAGCGATTCTCCTGCCTCAGCCTCCTGAGCAGCTGGGATTACAGGTGCCTGCCACCATGCCCGACTAAATTTTGTATTTTTTAGTAGAGACAGGGTTTCACCACATTGGCCAGGCTGGTCTCAAACTCAACCTCGAGTGATCCACCCACCACGGCCTCCCATGGTGCTGGGATTACAGGCATGAGCCACCATGTCCGGCCTTCATGACTAGGCTTTCTGAATGGGGTGGGAATTGAAACAGCTTCCAGCTGGTCTCCCTGCTCCCTGCTCCCAGTCCATGCTCATGGTTGCAGCCAGACGATGCTCTTGAATTGAAGGACAGATGATGTAACTTCTCTGCTCAGAATTCTGCAATGGCTCCCGTTGCATTCAGGGTGAACAGAGGTCCTTACGGTGGCCTACAAGGCCTTGTGTGATTGGCCTCCCAGTGGCCTCTGCAACATGGCTCCTCCCCCTCACCCACACCAGGTACCCCGAGCACCTTGCTGCCCCCTGAGTGTGCCAGGCAGGCTTTCACATCAGCCTGCTCTCCCTGCCTGGCACGCCCTTCCCGCAGCTCACCTTGTCACCTGCTTCAAGTCTTCACTGAAACGTCCTGCTGTGCCCTCTCTACTTTAAATGGTAACACCCACTCCCCTGCACTCTGCTGCCTTATCCCTCTTGAAATTTGTGTTTCTCCATGGAACCTTTTAGGTTCTGACATAACTGTGCATTTTACTAACTTATTTTTGTTTCTTGTCTTTTCCCCCCATAGAATGTAAGCTTTGTGGAAGCAGTTTTTTGTTTGTTTATTTGTTTTTTGAGACGGAGTCTTGCTCAGTCACCCAGGCTGGAGTGCAGTGGTGCGATCAGGGCTCACACAACCTCCGCCTCCCGGGTTCACGCCATTCTCCTGCCTCAGCCTCCCGAGTAGCTGGGACTACAGGCGCCCGCCACCACACCCGGCTAATTTTTTGTATTTTTATTGGAGATGGGGTTTCACCATGTTAGCCAGGATGGTCTCGATTTCCTGACCTTGTGATGTGCCCGCCTCGGCCTCCGAAAATGCTGGGATTACAGGCGTGAGCCACTGCACCTGGCCATGAAAGCACTTTTTAAAAATCTGGTTTACTCACTACAGTATCCCTAACACCTAGAACATTGCCTCATGTTATGTGCCCAATAGGTGCTCGTTGAATGAATGAATGAGTAAATGAATCAATGGGGCCATGCTACATGCTTGAGGAAGTCCATGGGAAGGGCCTCCTGGCAGAGCTCCTAAAAATGGCTGCCCAAAGGGTCATTTGCAGGAATAGATCTCTGCCATACAGAGCAGAGGACCTGCTGGGGGTAGGCGGTCAAGTGAGGAGGAAGGGGCCCCAGTCCAAGGGAGAGCCTCTGCAGGATCCCCGTGTCCCAGCATGGGTCAGGAATGCCTCGAGTCTTCTCCCTCTGCCGCACTTGCTGTCCACGCTCCACCTGCACCTTCCCAGGAACCCCCCCAGCTCCCCTCCTGTCACTCTTCCCGCAGTTGCCTCTCTTCTTATTCCTGAATTCCCAGCCCCTCTCTAGGCCAGCTGAGGCCCTTAGACAAGCACTTTGCTGCCTCCTTGTGGCTTCTGCAGGAAAGGCTCCTCCTCTCTTCCAGAGAGTGAGGTTAACAGACAGCCTGGGGGTGATGAGAGAGGAAACCGAATCTTCTTGACTAGTGGCGGCCTGAATCATTGGCAGCTGCCCACTCACAACACTGCTGCCTGTGGCAGTGAACATCTCTGTGGCAGCGCCCTGACTGGTGCACCAGCTGGACTCAGGCTTTGGTTGTTCCAGGCTGCTCAGCTCCTGGGAAAGAATGTGAGGCAGCAGTCAGACCCCGGGGCCTGCCTCAAGGGTCACTGAGGTCAGTGACTAGTGTATCCAGCCTCCACCTGCTCAGCTTCCTCCCAGCTCAGAGGCAATAAATAGTGTTTGAGGGGTGATGAAGCCACCAGCCAGCGCAGGGCCTCCCAGGGTGTGCAGAGAGCGGGGGCAGGGTGTGACACAAGAGCCAGGGCCAAGGTATGTAGAACTGGAGCATGGGAGGCCACCCAGCCTCCTAATTGGCTAATTGGCTGGGATGTTATATCCTGGCCAATTGTTTTTTGCAGGTAACAGATACCTGCTTAAGCTAATTGCCCTCAAATGAAGGAATATTCTAGAAAGCTCCTGGGTTATCTAGTAGACCCATAAGTCACAAGACTGGCCGAGAAGACTGCTTTATTTCTTACTCTACTGGGTAACTTTTTCTTTCTGGCTGCTTTCAAGTTCTCTCATCTTTGGTTTCAGGTTTGACTATGATATGCTGAGGTATGTTTTTCTTTGTATTTATCCTGCTTCAGTTCTCTGAGCTCCTTGGATCTGTGGCTTCTTGTCTTTAATTTTGGAAATTCTCAGTGATTATCTCTTCAAGTAGCTCTTTAAATATTTCTTCTCCCTTCTCCTTCTGGGACTTTGATCACATGTATGTGAAACCATTGGTATTGTCCCACACATCTTGGGTGTTTGGTTTGGGGGTTGCTGGTTTGTTTCTTTGTTTTTACTCTCTCTGTGTTATACTTGGCTAATTTCTGTTGATCCTGCCTCAAATTCACATATTTTTTTGCCTTGCTTTTGTCTAGTTGGCTGATAAACCTGCCAAAGGATTTCTATATCTCTGATGTTGAGATTTTCTTTTCTTTTTTTTTTTTTTTTTGAGACAGAGTCTCACTGTGTCACGAGGCTGGAGCGCAGTGGCACAATCTCAACTTACTGCAGCCTCCTGTCTGTCTCCAGCATGTTAGATGCCTGTGTGAGTCTGTTCATGTGCATCTCGGTGCACACATGTGTACCAGCATGTTTTTTTTTTTTTTTTTGAGATAGAGTCCCGCTGTGTCCCCAGGCTGGAGTGCAGTGGCACAATCTCGGCTCACTGCAAGCTCCGCCTCCCGGATTCAAGCCTCCCGAGTAGCTGGGATTACAGGCACCCGCCACCATGCCCGGCTAATTTTTTGTATTTTTAGTAGAGATGGGGTTTCACCATGTTAGCCAGGATGGTCTCAATCTCCTGACCTCGTGATCTGCCCACCTCGGCCTCCCAAAGTGCTGAGATTACAGGCGTGAGCCACCATGCCCGTCCTGTACCAGCGTGTTTTTAGCTGTGCAGGAACAGACCCTGAGCAAGGGGAGGGCATAGCGCTCAGAGTCAAGGCTAAGATTGTCCAGCTACAGAAAGCACTTCGGGTCTGCAGACACACACAGCTCTCCCACCTGTCAGACAGAGAACCCAGGGGACATGCTTGTAAGACAAAGCTGAAAAAAATCTCAGAGAAGGGGGGCTGCTGGGTTTTGAGGGATGCAATCTTCTAGCATCTCAAACCATGGAGGGAAGATGAGCAGCCCTCCCTCACATGCCGAGAGGACGCCCCAGTGGGCTCAGAGATGAACAGGGTCAGTGCTAGGCAGACCAGGAGAATGGGGCATGAGTTGGGCCTTGTTATGAACCCAGATGGGGCTGTGTGCCAGAAAGCGTGGCCAGGGGAGCCGGCGAGGTCGGCAGGACCACAAAGAGGTGAGTGAGCCGGCACCATGCAGCAGGTGGATGTGAGGACTCATGTTGGGCCAGGAGCAGGTGGCCCGAGAAAAGGTGCACTTCAGGGAGTGCAGCAATGTCCAGGAGGGCACGCCCAAAGGAGGCAGCACGGCCACCACCCTGAGGAAGCAGCAGCCTGGGCAGGGACAGAGAACTTTTGTTAAGAGACCAGCAGATCCTCATGCCAAAATAGCAGACCCCAAGACAATGCAGGGAGCCCCCACACTGAGACATCAGGAGCAGCCTGACACACAGGGAGGTGGTGGCAGCCTGGGATGTGGGTAAAGAAGACAGCACAGCAGGCTCTGCCTCTGCACCTGGTGGTGAGATCAACACAGTAAACAGGTACAGGGTTGAAAGCAGGAAGAAAATTGTCTTCATCTAAGTTCCCTTAGAAAGGGGAAGCTGTCTTTGCTGGGAACAATATTTTGATAAGTGCCTTAAGCCTGAAACAGGGATCCCAGTGGAGGCCTGGATGTGGGTGGAGCAGCTCTGCTTGAGACATGAAGGAATTTTAGAATTGTGCGTGTTTTACCAGAGAGGCGGGAAAAGAGGGAAGAAAGGAGGCTGCTGCTTGGAGCTGTTCAACATGAATCCCGTTTCTCACTATCCCTCTGTATTTTCAGAAAGTTACTGACATCATGAGTGTATGGGCTCAAGTGGGGTGCGTACCCCTGATATTTATGTGCACATATCTCCGTGTGTGGAAAGAACAAAGGGGCTGGCCTGAGACTCAGAAGCTGGGCAGAGCCCAGGCAGGGAAGGGATGCGGAGAAGAGAGACCCCACGATGGGGAGGTCTTTGGGTAAGTTTAACCAAATCTGCCAGGCCAGGCCCCAGTTGACCCCTGGGTTACAGTGTTCTCCCATAGTGTTGTTTTGGTTATTCTCCATTCTGTTCGCTGTATCTAAATCAACAACTAACAGGAACACACATGCACATCCCCCTTGGAAACCCTCCAGGAATTGGAAACCAGGTTTCTGCACTGGGTGGGCTGGAATGCTGGGACTCTCAGGCCCATTTCAGAGCACAGGTGCAGCCAGGGACTGGCCCTCTTTGATGCTGCTATGCCTCCCTGTCTCACTGAGGTCTCCAGTTGGAGGATGGGGGAAGCACCAGCATCTTCTGGCTCTTGGCTCTGGTTAGGTCTAGACTGCAGGCATCAGGACCCTCTCCCCATTGGGGATCTGTAACTGATGCAGGGCCAGGGTCACAGGAGGCAGATAGGATTGCTCATGTAGAGAGGGTCCTTAAAAGAGCCTTGAGCCTTCAGTAGTGACATCTACAAGCCCAGAGACGCAAAGGAGAGCTAAGACTTTTCTAACCAGAAAAGCCTCTTGTTGGCCCCTGGAGTCCCATGTCTGTCCCCTCAGCTGTTCTTTCTAGGGACTGTTCTTGAAGATAGTAAGGAAAAGAAGTGACAGATAGGCTCAGGTTTCTCAGGCAGTCCAAGGGCTCCCTCATCTCTCCCTCCCTACACCTGGCTCCCCTGAGAACCACCCCCAAGGCTAGGGTGAGATGGGGCTCTTCAGAATTTATGTGCAGCCCAGGAGGCCAGTGTGAAGGAAAAGCCCCCGGTGGCCTCTGAGACACTAAGGAAACCCTTCACCAGAACTGAAGTGCTGTTGGCACGGGGACCCCGCTTACAGCCGCCGAGCAGAGGAACCAGGTTAGCCTCTCTCTATCTGGTGTGGGATAGCAAATGAGGTCATTGTTAAAGCCTGGAGAGAGATTTATTGGGGAGAATCCACATTGACCATCAGCCTCGCACCTTACTGGGCCTTCAGGAAGTTCAGGCTTTTGTGGTAGGAGGACTACACGTCCAGTGTCAACAGCCGGGGAATATCTGGGTGTCCCCTCAGCTGGTCCCAGGGAAGGCTGGCAGGGGTCTTTTTTTCTATTGCGTAACTGGAGGAGGCCACCTCGGTCTTCCAGACAGCCTCCATCTGCTTCCCCTGTTGGCTGGGAGTGGGGGGTTTGGAGAATATGAAAAGCAACAGAGAGAGATTGAGATGCTAGAGACTCTCCAGAGCCACCAGGCCCAAGTGAGCTTTGTCTCCTTCCCTTCTCAAATCGAGTGTGTCACTGCCCTCCTCATCTCCCCTCCGATACTGAGTCTGAATCTCACTTCCTTGGGGCTCCTCTGGCCGAGGAGCTGCTGGAAGAGGTTCCCAGGGTGGCCCCTGTCCTTCAAGGAACAGGCCCTGGGGCAGAAGCCCTGATCTAGGCCATGCAAGGGTAGGTGTGGACCAGGGTCCTTTTAGCTCCCCAGAGGTTCACGGTGTCTCCAGAGCCTGCAGGTCACATGGTGGGGAGGTTCAGGCTTGTTTATAGGACAGACCAACGGCAGATGCCAAATCGATGCTCAGGATAGAAAGGTTGTAAGTTTTCTGGTGTGGGTCCTCAGAGTCTTTCCGTCGCATAGTTTGAAATGCACTGGTCAGGCTAGCCCCTGAAGCCCGCACACTATGACACACACCCCACCTGTGGGTCAGTGGCCAGCGTTGGGGAGGGCAGCTGAGAAGACAGGCACTTTGCAACTCGTAGGGTAATACTGGCCTGTTGGTGCCCTCACTTCACTGCCCACCTCCCCAGGCTGGTCACCCCTGCTCCCTGCCTCTTCACCCATACAGCTGCTGCTCCCTCAGCTTCCCAGAACCTACCGGGCCATCTGCAGGGGCACACATTCCCGGTGCCCAGACTGAAAGGGCTGCTTGTAGGTGGGGCCGCTGGGGCGGATGTGCCGGGGTGAGGCTGCAGGCAACTTGCATTTCTTTGGCTTTGGTGAGGTGACGTCAGGGATGTTCAGGTGAATGTTCCACTCCAGCTGGAGCTAGAGGAACCAGCAGAGAGGCATCAGGGAAGCAGGAAGTTATCTCCTCTCTAGGTTGGGAGGAGGCTTTGTCTGTTTGTTGGTGCCCCTGCTGGACTCAGGGCTGAGTGGAGAGGGTAAGGCCCAGGGAATCCCTTCAATTAGAAACCCTGGGTCCACAAGGTATCAGACCTTTGCTGGAAACTCCTTGAATTCTTTTTTGCTGTGTTAGTTCCTGTTTTCTCCTTTGTTGTGAGGAAGCTGGATAATGGGCAAAACAGCAAGGAAGAAAATGAAACCAGAGCAGCTGGAACCCATGAGAGCAGCTCCAGGCAGGGTTCATGGCAGGGGGCCACGTTGTGCCTGGACTGCACTGGGTATCTTTCCGTCCAGCCCCAGCCCTGGCACTGGGTGAGGAGCTGGGGGAAGCTTCACAGCCACTGAAAGTATTGTCATGTTCCTTTCATTCTCAATCCCAAAACAGCAAGTCAAGATGCCTCTAGGAGATTATCTGGACTGGTATAAGGTGATATGAAACCTCCATGGCCAAGACTCTTCTAGCTGTGTGATGCCAGCCCTCACACCAATGCCTCAGCATGCTGCCTCCCCTAGAATCAGGCCACTGCCGCTCAAGACTTGGGGGCAGGTGGTACCTCCTGACCCAACCCTAGGGCAGGTCCCAGCAGGCTCTGACTCACAACTTTGGGATCCTCCAATCCCTCCAAGCTGCCCCTAGGGACCACGTCGGCACTTGCTGCTTTTCTGCTCCTGGAAGCCTGAGCCTCAGGTCTAGAGCTGAGGGCTGCTTATCCCAAAGCCAGTGTTGCAAATGAAGGAGTCTGGCAGGGAAAGGTCCCATACTCATGGGTGGTGCAGAGAGCTATTCCTGCTATATGAAAGATGGATATGGATATAAACTCAGTACTTGTCTAATGGGGACAAAATTATTAATAGTCCCAAAGGGTATGAATTCTAATTTGCTGGGTTCCTGTTTTACATCTGTTGTAGAGAATCTAGAAACGGGCAAAACATCAGTGAAAAAAAAAATTAAAGAAGACAAAGAAGTTAAATCTATATCTATACCTATATCTATGTATCTATAATAAAGAGTCAAGGCCGGGCGCGGCTGGCTCATGCCTGTAATCCCAGCACTTTAGGAAGCCAAGTCAGGCAGATCATGAGGTCAAGAGATTGAGACCATCCTGGCCAACATGGTGAAACCCCGTCTCTACTAAAAATACAAAAATTAGCTGGGTGTGATGGCGTGCATCTGTAGCCCCAGCTACTCGGAAGGCTGAGGCAGGAGAATTGCTTGAACCCGGGAGGCAGAGGTTGCAGTGAGCCGAGATTGCGCCACTGCACTCCAGCCTGGCAATAGCGAGACTCTGTCTCAAAAAAAAAAAAAAAGTCAAAAGAGGAGAATATAGGAGTCTTTTATTCCATTATTCCCAAGTTTCAGCTGTTATCTCTTTGGCCTTTTTTTTTTAATTCTATACTATTTTGCATTTATTTTAAATGTCAGAAGTTTCAAGGATTCCAATATAAGTTTTTCTTTTTTTAGTAATTCAGTATATAGACAATTGGTGGTATACACAGGGATCCATTGTCCCTCAGTGGTGTATGGCCCATAGATTAGTAATCATTTATCTAGACAAAGAGAAAAGGAAGTTTGGGTGTCAAAGACAGTGTTTTGGAGTTTAAAGAGGTTTTCTGGATATGAGAGAATGGCAGAGGAGAGGAAAAAATAAAAGAAAATCTCATGATTGTGAATTATAAGTTGGACCCACGTTAGTGATTATGAGTGAACCAATTAAATATTGGGGTTACTTTTTTTTTATTTTTGGAGGGTGAGTGAGCGTTATATCTCTGAATGGAATATAATGGATACAATGGCATAACCAGATCACATAATATCTTGGGATTTATTTGGGTTGTACTTGATGTATGAATGTTAAAACCAGGTCTATGTATTTTGGATGGTTACTCTACTGAATTCTGCCAAGGTAAAGTGGGGTGGTCGGGAGGGGGTGAAAGAGTAAGGTTTCTGCTAGTGTTAGTTTTCAGAGGAAAAACATGAGGTCTCAGTAAGGACATGGAAAAGATGAGGATAGGCTCCGAGTGTAGAGATTAAGAGAGTGAGTGATACCTTCTCATTCCGTTGGCCTAAACCCACGTGGTTCCTAACCCACAGGGCGTGGCCCCCTGAGGGGCAATGGAGCTTTTGCCAAGAGCTCAAGAATGTAAGTACATACTCAAAATTGTACGAAAATTGAATAAATAAAAAGTAAAACTACTAGTATGTAGGAATTCTTGGAACTTTTAACATTTAAAATGAATCTTAATAGTATAGGATTTTTTTTGAGGAGATAAACTAGTGATAATGGAATAACAAGGACTAATTTACTATTCTCCTGTAAACAACTAGTAGGCCAAACAGAATAGATGAAAAAATGATGTATACCCATTCAGACAACAGGCAGTGCAGGTCAATGATCCCCAACAGGAATGAAACAAATGAGACAATGTCCAGGCCCCAGCACAGGGCAGGGAACCCAAACAGAAGCCAGCAGCCTTGCTGAGATGAGGAGACAGCATTTGGGGATCAGGGAAGCCAAGGTGACTAGAATTTGAAAATCAGAGTACCAGAGAGGAGGAAGCCACACAGCAAGGAATCTCCAAAGCTCGGCAGAGGGGTCCCGTTAAGTCTCTGTGCAGGCCTGGGAGGAAACCACCAAGGCTGGGGGAAGAATCACTGGGCAAGAACAGGCAGAACCATCCTCAGAGCTCATATATCCCTGGGAAGTTTGTGTTCACATCTGTAAAATATCGAAAGAAAAAACTGCCCACCTAGAATTCTACATCCAGCAGAAACATCTTTCAAAACTGAAAGCTGAATAAACCTTTTCAGACACCAAAGCTGAAAGGATTCATCACCAGCAGATGAGCGTGAGAAATGTTAAAGGAATCCTTCAAGCAGAAGGAAGATGACACCCGAAATACATTTGGATCTACACAAAAGAGTAAGGAGCACTGAAATGTTGAATGTGGGGTAAATAGAAGGGAAAAGTAATAACAATGTACAGTTGTCACTTGCTATCCATGGGGTATTGGCTCCAGGACTCCTCACAGGCACCAAAATCTGTGGATGCTCACATGCTTTTATATAAAATGGTGCAGTGTTTGCATATCACCCACCCACATCCTCCTGTATATATTAAATGGTCTCTAGATGACTTATAATATCTAATAGAATATAAATACTATCTAAATAGTTGTTATACTGTTTAGGGAATAACAAGAAAAAAAAGTCTGTTCGTCTTCAGCACAGACACAACCATCTATTTTTTTCTCCAAATATTTTTGACCTGTGGTTGGTTAAATCCACAGATGCAGAACCCATAGATACAGAGGGCCAACTGCATTCGTGGATTTGTAAGTTACATAGAGGCAAAATGTATGACAACAGTAGGACAAGGCCAGGAGGGAAGAAATAAATGTATACTATTGTAAGGTTCTTACACATGAAATAATATTATTTGAAAGTAGACGATGATAAGTTAAAGATTTATATTGTAAACCCTAGAGTGCAGTGGCTCACGTCTGTAATCCCAGCACTTTGGGAGGCCGAGGAGGGCAGATCACATGGTCAGGAGTTCAAGACCAGCCTGACCAACATGGTGAAACCCAGTCTCTACTAAAAATACAAAAATTAGCCGGGCGTGGTGGTGTGCACCTATAATCTCAGCTACTCAGGAGGCTGAGGCAGGAGAATCTCTTGAACCTGGGAGGTGGAGGTTGCAGTGAGCCAAGATCATGCCACTGCACTCTAGCCTGGGCAACAGAGTGAGACTCTGTCTCAAAAAAAATAATAATAATAAAAATAAAATAACAAAACAGGCTGGGCATGGTGGCTCACACCTGTAATCTCAGCACCTTGGGAGGCTGAGGCGGGTGGATCACATGAGGCCAGGAGTTCGAGACCAGCCTGGCCAACATGGCAAAACCCTGTCTCTACTAAAATTACAAAAAAATTAGCCAGGCATGGTGGTGGGCGCCTGTAATTCCAGCTACTCAGGAGGCTGAGGCACGAGAATCGCTTGAATCCAGGAGGCAGAGGTTATGGTGAGCTGAGATCACACCACCACACTCCAACCTGGGGGGGAGAGAGAGAGACTCTGTCTCAAAAAATAAAAATAAAAAATAACAAAACAGAGGTATGGCTAATATGTAGTATGTCAGGAGTGGAGATAAGATGAATTTACTTGAAAAGCTCAGTTACTCCATAAGAAGGCAGGAAAAGAGGGGGAAAAAAAAACAGAACAGATGAGACAAATAGAAATGAAGAGCAAATTATATATTTAAACCCAACTGTGTTGATAATCACATCAAATATAAATAGCCTAAAACCACCAAATAAAAGGCAGAGATTGACAGATTGCATAAAAAAGCAAGACCCAACTATAAGATATCAATTAAAAACCCAATTTAAATATAGAGACACAGTGCTCACTTTGGTAGCACATATACTAAAATTGGAATAACACAGAGAAGACTACTAGCATGGCCTCTGTGCAAGGATGACACACAAATTCATGAAGTGTTCCAATAAATAAATAATATATAGACACAGAGGTTAACAGTGAAAGAGTGGAAGAAGGTATACCATGCAAATAGTAAAAAATATTTAAAAAGCTGCAGTGACTATATCAATATTGATGTACACTGAAGGGCAAGGAATATAATTAGAAACAAACGGCCGGGTATGGGTGGCTCATGCCTGTAATCCCAGCACTTTGGGAGGCCCAGGTGGGCGGATCCCCTGAAGTTGAGAATTGGAGACCAGCCTGGCCAACATGGTAAACCCCCTCTCTACTAAAAATACAAAAATTAGCCAGGTGTGGTGGCAGGCGCCTGTAATCCCAGCTACTCGGGAGGCTGAAGCACAAGAATCACTTGAACCTGAGAGGTGGAGTTTGCAGTGAGCCAACCAAGATGGTGCCACTGCATTGCCTGGATGACAGAGCGAGACTCCATCTCAAAAAAAAAAGAGAAAAGAAAGAGGGCCATTTCATAAGGATAAAAGTCCAAATTTTGGGCCAGGTAAAGTGATTCATGCTATAATCCCAATACTTTGGGAGGTCAAGGTGGCAGGATCGCTTGAGGGCAAGATTTGGAGACCAGCCTGGACAACATAGTGAGACCTCATCTCTATAAAAATAAATAGTAAAGGTCAAATTTTCAAGAGTACATAAACAATCTTAAATGTGTATGCACCTAATTACAGAGCTTCAGAGTATTTGAATAATAAACCTATAAAACTGAAATAAATAGACATAAATGGAGAGATACAGCATGCTCATGAATTGAAAGAATAAATATTATTAAGATGCCATTTCTCAGTGCTGGGTAGGTAGGGAATTGGTGGGTTGGAGTTTGTGGTGGGTACTTGGGCCAAAACTAGAAAGACACTCAGTAAAAGGGGGCTCACAATGACACCCAGGACATTCAACCCCCAAAGCAGCAGCCAATGATATATATCTGTGGAGAATGTCATGCAGAAAATCAAATAAAATCCAGGGATCCAATCAGATGCAGAGAATGTGTATACAGAATAATATTCAAGAAAATGACTGAAAGATTGGTGGGTTTTGATGCTCAGTGAAACCTGGGAATTCAGAGGAATGTCTTCACTTACACCTGAATTTCCCTCTTAATGTTTCTCATTGTTGTATAGCTTTCGGTTTTGCATACAGTAGTTCCCCCTTATCCTCGGGGGATACATTTCAAGACCCCAGTGGACGCCTGAAACTTCAGTACCAAACCCTTTATACACTGTTTTTCCTGTATATACTTAACTATGATAAAGTTTAATTTTTAAATTAGGCAGAGTAAGAGATTAATAACAATAACAAAATAGAACAATGTTAACAATATACTATAATAAAAGTTATGTGAATGTGGTTGGTCTCTCTTGCTCTCAAAATATCTTACACAGGCCGGGTGTGGTGGCTCACACCTGTAATCCCAGCATTTTGGGAGGCCAAGGTGGGTGGATCACCAGAGGTCAGGAGTTTGAGACCAGCCTGGCCAACATAGTGAAACCCCATCTCTACTAAAAATACAAAAATTAGCTGGGCATGGTGGCGCATGCCTATAATCCCAGATACTTGGGAGGCTGAGGCAAGAGAATCGCTTGAACCCGGGAGGCGGAGGTTTCAGTGGGCCGAGATCACGCCACTGCACTCCAGCCTGGGCGACAGAGCGAGACTCCCAAGCACTTTGGAAGGCTGAGGCAGGCAGATTACTTGAGGTCAGGAGTTAGAGACCAGCCTGGCCAACATGGTGGAACCCTGTCTCTACTAAAAATACAAAAATTAGCCAGGCGTGGTGGTGGGTGCCTGTAATCCCAGCTACTCGGGAGGATGTGGCACGAGAATCGCCTGAACCCGGGAGGTGGAGGTTGCAGTGAGCCAAGATAACACAACTGCACTTTAGCCTGGGCAACAGAGCAAGACTCTGTCTCAAAAAAAAAAAAAAAAAAGGAATGCTGCAGACTGAAAGGTAATATCCACGAAATACAGATCTGGTATAGAACTTGCATCCAGAATATGGGATGAATTTTTACAGCCCAATAATACTCTTTGCCAGAGGAGATAAATGGATGACAAATAAGTACATGAAAATATGCTCACATTATTGTTAGGAAAATTCACATTGTCTAAATTAAAGTCTTAGTGTAAAATAGTTCCACAATAACATGAAAACATATAACCTGATTTTTAAATTATTATTATTTTGAGTTTTTGGCTAAAGGAGCAGAGGAAATGGAGACAGTCATCCTGTAGATGTCATGAGGTGAGCTGGGATTAAGGTCACCATTGCAGGTCTGGCTGGAAAAGACCCAGTACAGTGTAGCCTTGATGTTTTCATTTGTCCTGATGATGCCAGTCTTGAAGACGCAAAAAAAGAGGGACCATATGACATAGTAGTTCTACCAGGAGGTAATCTGCACAGAATTTATCTGAGTCTGCTTCTGTGAAGGAGATACTAAGGAGCAGGAAAACCAGAAAGGCCTTATAGCCACCGTCTGTGCAGGTCCTACTGTTCTGATGGCTCATGAAATCAGTTTTGGAAGTCAAGTTACAACACTCCCGCTCGCTAAGGACAAAATGATGAATGGAAGTAATTACACCTACTCTGAGAATCATGTGGAAAAGGACGGCCTGAAATTCTTACAAGCCCAGGGCCTAGGACCAGCTTTGAGTTTGTGCTTACAATTGTTGAAGCCCTGAGCAGCAAGGAGATGGCAGCTCAAGTGAAGGCTCCACTTGTTCTTAAAGACTAGAGCAGCAAGTGGCTGGGCGCGGTGGCTCACGCCTGTAATCCCAGCATTTTGGGAGGCCGAGGCGGGCGGATCACGAGGTCAGGAGATGGAGACCATCCTGGCTAACACGGTGAAAACCCGTCTCCACTAAAAAATACAAAAAAATTAGCCGGGCGCAGTGGTGGGCGCCCGCAGTTCCAGCTACTCGGGAGGCTGAGGCAGAAAATGGCGTGAACCCGGGAGGCGGAGCTTGCAGTGAGCCGAGATCGCGCCACTGCACTACAGCCTGGGCGACAGAGCGAGACTCCGTCTCAAAAAAATAAATAAAAATAAAAAAAGACTAGAGCAGCGAAATGTGAGGATCACTTAGAGAAACAGGCCATTAGGAATCCATTCTCACTGTGTTCGCTCTAGACAAAACAATGGTAGATTAACGTGTTCGGAAGCCACCGTCATTACTGCTTTTGCCGAAGTATAGTTGTGAAGTCACAACTACACAGAGATTTCTCAACCTACAAAGTGTGTCTGTACATTTTTTTTCTAAGCCTTGTTTGCAGAATAAACAAGGCATTTAGCAAACTAAAAATAATAAAATAGGCAGAGCAGGAGTTCAAGACCAGCCTGGGCAATATAGTGAGACCCCCGTCTCAAATAAAAAAAAAAAAAAAAAAGCAGGGGCAAAGGACCTCAATTGACATTTATCCAAAAAAGACATAAATACTCTGGGCCACTCTGCCTATGGGACAGCCCTGCTCTGTCTGTGGAGCAGCCAATCTGTTGCACACTGTTGCTCTAATAAACTTGATGTCTTTAAAAAAAAAAAAAAGACATAAAAATGGCCAACAAGTATATGAAAAGGTGCTCAGCGTCACTAATCATCAGGGAAATGCAAATCAAAACCACAATGAGCTATGACCTCACCTCACACTGCTAGAAGGGCTATTATCAAAAAGACAGGCGGTAACAAGGTCGTGGCAAGGGTGTGAAGAAAAGGGAACCCTGTGCACTATTCATCGGAAGGTAGATCAGTACAGCCATTGTGGAAAACAGTATGGAGGCTCCTAAAAAAATTAAAAATGAAATTACTATGACCCAGGGATTCTCTTCTGGGTATATACCCAAAGGAACAGAATCGCCACCTTGAAAAGATATCTGGACTCCCATGTCCATTGCAGTATTACAGTAGCCAAGATACGGAAACAACCGAGGTGCCCATCAGTGGACAAATGAAAGAAACTCTGGTATATACAGTCGTGCGCTGCATAACAACATTTCAGTAAATGATGGACCACATATATGACCATGGTCTCATAAGATTATAATACCATATCTTTACTGTACCTTTTCTATATTTAGATACACAAGTATTCACCATTGTGTTCTGACTGCCTACAGTATTCAGAATAGTCACATGCTGCACAGATTTGTAGCCTAGCAGCAATAGGTTACACCATATAGTCTAGGTGTGTAGCAGGCTGTCCCATCGAGGTTTGTGGAAGTATACCCTATAATGTTCACACAACAAAAAATTGCCTAACAACACATTTCTCATAACACAACCCCATCGTTAAGTGATGCATAACTGTATATACAGTGGAATATTATTCAGCCTTAAAAAAGGAGGAGATCCTGCCATTTGCCACAATATGGTTGGCCCCGGAGGACATTATGCTAAGTGAAATATGCCATGCATAGAAGGAAAAATATCGCATGATCTAACTTAAATGTGAAATCTAAAAAAAAAAACAAAAGGCCAAATTGAGGAGACAGAAAATAAAACAGAATTGAAGTGGGGGTGGGAGGAAATGGGGTGACATAGACCAAAGGATACAAAGTAGCAAATACATAGGACTAAGAAACTAAAAGCTCTATGTGTTGGATTATAGTTAATAGTGTATTGTATTCAGGAATTTTGCCAAATGAGTAGATTACTACTGCCCTTGCCAGAGGAGAGAGAAAAATGGCAACTATGTGAGATGATGGATATGTTAATTTGTTTCAATTACCAATTTTACTATATAGTAACCATTTTACTATATATGTATCTTATAATGTCATGTTATAAACCTTAAATATATACCATAAAACTTATTTTAAATAAATAATAAATAATAAAAATTGTGGCCAGGTGTGGTGGCTCACGCCTGTAATCCCAGCACTTTGGGAAGCCAAGGCAGGTGGATCACTTGAGGTCAGGTGTTCAAGACCAGCCTGGCCAACATGGTGAAACCCCGTCTCTACTAAAAATGCAAAAATTATCCAGGTGTGGTGGTGGGTACCTATAATCCCAGCTACTCGGGAGACTGAGGCAGGAGAATCGCTTGAACCTGGGGGGCGGAGGTTGCAGTGAGCCAAGATTGTGCCACCGCACTCCAGCCTGGGCAAAAGAGCGAGACTCCGTCTCAAAACAAACACATTTTGAGGGATTATGAGGGAAAATGGATTCTAAGCTAGACTTCCACATCAAAGCAAACAGTCAATTAAGAGTGAGGACAGATATTAAGTAAAGACATTTTCAGACAACCAGGGTCTCAGTGACTTAACCTCCCATGCAACCATTGTCAGCCAGTGAGTGGAGGAGGGACTCTACTAAAACAAGGAAGTGAACCAAGGAAGAAGAGACCTGGAATCTAGAAAGCCAAGGAGCTGATTCAGGGAGAAGCAAAGCAAGTCCCTGTAAAACAGTGAAGATGACGGCTGTGCACCAAGCCTGGAGAGCTACCAGACTGACAGGAGCAGGGCACGGAGAACCACAGGGGAGGGAGAATCACAGCCCAGAGCCAGGACTGCAGGATCCAGCTGCCCCCTCTTCTCCAGAAGAACTCTTCTACAGATTTTTTTGAAGAGACGTCTCTCTCTCTCTCTGGGTTGCTCTCCCCAGAAACAGATTTGAAAGCCGCCCACCTCCATGCTCAGGCCGCCGCCTACCTTCACCTCTCCCTGGTGCAGAGGCTTTATCCTGCCTTCTCCTTTCTCTTCTGCCCCTGGTCCCACAGTCTCAGCCACGTCCCCACAGGTTCACTTCGGGCCCCAAGCCGACTGGCTGTGCTGACCCCAGGAGGCAGAGTGGGGCGGGGGTCAGGGCGGGAGGCCCACCTTGGGGAACATGGTCACCATGCTGCTCAGGCACTCTCGGCGCTGCTCCTCCAGGCCCTTCTGCTTGTCCGTCCAGGCCTGTAGCCTGAGACTCTGCAGGCGGTCAATGTTTTCCAGGAAGATGTAGAGGTTCTGGGCCTTGTAGGAAGGCTTCGTTTCTTTCATGATTTGTACGTGGTTGATCGCTTCTTGCCTGGGAAGAGAGGAGAAGCGATTTAGGGGGTGGAGAGGCCTCCTCTATCCCCCAAGTCTGTTAACCAGAGATGACTTTGTTTTCTTTAATTCCTTAGAGCAAAAAGAGAAATGGAGGCTGGTGAGAGCTGGGGAAAATGGGGCAGAGAAAAGTGGGAGGTGGTATCGAGTGAGGAGCCTCGGGGCTGGGATGAAACAGGAAGAGAAAGGAAAGACAGGGGAGCACATTAGGTGGATGATGGACAGGGCCACGGGAAGAGAGGAAGAGAGAGGGAATTGCTTAGAGGAAAAGCCCACTACAGAGAGAGCAGCGGGCAGTGCCCTTCTTCCCACATCTTCAAGGGTTGCCCAGGGACCCAGGCCAGACTTGCTTTCCAGGCCCCCACTCAGGAGACCCTGTCCAGGCCTGGGGTGGCTCTCCCCATCCCCCCCTTGCCCTGTGTTCCTTCTCTCCCACTTGGTTTAGGCTCTGCCCACACATTGCAGCGGGTGGGTGCCAGGTGGGTTCCAGGGAGGACCTACCGGAGGCTCTGGAAGCGTCTATAGAAGATGTACTTATGGCACAGGTACGGCAGCCTGAGCGCGCCCAGCTCCATGGTGGTGGTGGTGAGCTCCAGCGCTTTGCTGTGCAGGTAGTGGGGCAGCCTGAACTCAGACTCCTCACTCAGGAGCTGCAGGTTCTTCCTCTGGGCCTCCATGTCCATGTGGTACACCTTCTCCTTAAGAGTTGCAGGGGATATCTGCAAAGAGGGCCGGGTCAGCCTTTGGATAGATGTCCCAGTGACAGGAAAGGAGGCAGATTTCTTGGGCTTTGTGGGAACTCGGCGGGTCCGTGGTCTGTAGGTAAACTCCACTGAACTCATAGGTCTCTGCTTTCCCAGGGCAGGCTGCTGGGTACTAGGAGACATGGGCAAGTGTGGCCTCCTGCTTTGGTGAGCAGATTGGGTCTGGCTTGGGGCAGGCACTAATGATAGCTCTGCCTTCTCCAAGTCCCTCCGTCGACTGGTGGGCGTGAAGATCCTCCTCTCCACATCCTCCCCTAGCTGCTCCGGCTCTCTCCCTGGGCTCTCCTGCTCCTTTTCTAGCTGGACCCATTTCCGTTGCTGCTCCCTGGCCAGGTCTTCCAGCTTCCACTGCCGCAGCTTCTCCTGGTGCTCCTGCTCCAGCAGGGCCCACTTCTTCTGCCGCTGCTGCCACATCTCCTCCTCCTCCAGCCACAGCTGCCTCCGCGTCTCCCAGCCAAATTCCTCCTCCCAGGGCTCCTCTTGGCTCTCAGAGGTCACCTGCCTGGAGCTCTCCAGAGACAGCTGCTTGCTACATTGGAACTTAATTTGGAGTCCTCCCTTCTCCTGGAAGTAGTCCTCCTGGTCTTTGTCTTTGTGGCCTGAGCTTTCTGCCACCGGTCTTTCCCATTTCTTAGGAAACCTGCGATCTACTAAGGGTAAAAGCACAGGCTCAAGGCTCTCAGTGTCCTTACTGCTGAACACATCTGCGACCCTCGAGTGCACAGTCATGGTGGAAAGTGGCTGGTGCCCTGCAGCTATAGCACCACTGTCCCGCATCGTGGCCATGGGACTTGGGGGAAGTGGCGAGAACAACTGCTCCTCCTTCATCGGTTCCTGTTGGCTTTCCTCCGTGACTGTTTCTTTCCTTGGGAGGGTCTCTCTGTCAGAGGGACCCGGGGAGTCAACAGAAACCTCAGCTGGGTCTTCTGCCTGACCCGTAGCAGTCTGAGCCTTCTTCAGCTGGAACTCCAAGGCCTGCTTCGTCAGGAGAAGGTCATGGTACCTTCCCCCTAAGATCTCTACCTGCTTCAGCAGAGCATCCCTCCTGCTCTCAAGGACCTCCACAAACTGCTGGAAGTGCAGCCTCTGGCTGCTGAGCTCTTTGGTCGCCTGCATTTGCAGGTGTCTGTATTTGGTCTCCAGGCTCCTGTTCTCCTTGTGTTGGAGGATCAAGGCCTTGTTGAGGTTCTCCACCACAGTAACCATGTACCTGATGGCCCTGACCTCCCCCTTGCTGAACATGGTAGAGTCCAGGAGCTCCTGCAGCATGGACGTCACTTCCGAGGCCTTCATGTTCATGGTATGCTGGTCCTGGAGCATCTGTTCTGGGCTCAGTGGCTGAGGATGGGATGGAGATGTCTGTGGGCTTCTTCCCTGCCAGCCCTGCCAGAAGGTGTGTTTGGACACTGGGAGAGGTGGAGAGAAAAAAGTCAATGATTTCTTATGGGTCCCAAGGATTGCATTGATTCTCCAAACCCTGCAGGGCCAAAATGGCAACCCCCTTAGGGATTTGGCGAGAGTATGGAGCTGGGGCTGTATGTGGGGCCAGGGACAGTGCTGTCAGGACAGACCTCTGCTGAGTGAAGAGCTTGCCCAGAGCCCAGGCTCAGGGTCAGCCAGCTCCACAGCACCTGCAGAGACCAGAAGGGCCTGGCGTAGGCAATCAAGCACAGCTCACTGCAGCATCCTCCTGGTCTTCCATGTTCTCCTGGGGTAGAGTTATTTTTCTAATCATGCCACTTCCCAGCCTCAGTATGTTTGCCTCCTATTGTCAGCTACTTAAACCCCTTACACCCATCTAGAAAGCCTGGTTTCCCTTTCCCGTTAGCAGTGGACTGTGCTTATGGAGAATTTATCACATGGTCCTCCAACTGTTCACATGTTTTATATATTTTTTTAAATAACTAGTGTCTTTTTCCATTTGGGGGATCCCTTTGATACTCTGAGGAAAGCAGCAGACCCTCTCTCCCCAGGAAAATGCACTACACACAGATTGTGCCTGCCATTAGCAGATCTCAATTTCTTAAAGGCTGGGTCACGGTGGTCATTGTACCCCCTTGGACCTAGTATGTATAGAGCTGGTGGAGTGATTACCTTGGAGCATCCATTCATCTGCCTATTTAATAAACATCACTGGTGGAAGAAACAATGCTAACTTCAGATGAGGGGTAGAGGAAATATAAAAATGAAGGGATACTGAAGTTGGGCTAGCATCTAGCTCGTATTGTCAGAGAGGCCATGTGGCCTAGTGGTCCAGAGTTTAGATTCTGCAATAAGATAACTTGGGTTTGAATCCCATCTTTCTGATTTGCCTTGGGCAATTTTCCTAACTTCTCAGTTTCCCAATGTGAAAAATGGGGATAATCATAGAATCTATGTCATAGGACTTAGATTATGCATGTTTAGTGCCAAGTGCAGTAACAGGTACCTAGTAAGTGCTCAATAAATCATCCCTAAAAAGAAAGAAAGACACAGTCTTTACCATTCATAAGTTTATAATCTAGCGAGGGTCTAAATATACAATAAGTGTATTTGAAGACATAGTACGGTACAGATTGCAGAAGAGATTGTTTCCTTATCCACTTTTCCCTGCCTTCTCCCTCCTGCTGACCTTACTTGATTGATAATGAGGCTGGCCATGAGCAACAGTGGTAAATGCTGATGGTTAACTATTGTTAATTAAGCCCTGAGCATGTTCCAAGCATGGTGTCAGACACTTCACACCATGTAGAAGCCTCCCCACAAACCTGGAGCTAGGCAGTATCCTCTTCTGTTTATATATGAGGAAACTGAGGCTCAGAGAGATGAAGTCCTTGCCCAAAGTGATACAACCAGAAACTGACAGAGATGCAATTCAAACTCTTGAGTGAGATTAAGAAGCCAGAAACCCTATGTGTGGGGCCACAGCCTTTCCTTGTGGTCCCTTCTCTTCTCTGAGCTTCAATGTTCTCATCTACAAAATGTATGAGTTCGATAATCTCAGGTTCTCCTAATGTTGATGGGAGTAAAAAGCCAAGGTTCAGCTATTTGCTGATGGACCACCTCTGCAGCAGCCTCCGGCTGAGCCTCCCCAACCTTCCTGGCTCTGTTGCTGGGTTTGGAGTGAGGAGAGGATGGTCCGCAGGTTCTAGCTGCTAACTCTAGCCCTCCTGGCCTCCCAGCGTTGTTCCTCAGAACCTACGTGAGGCCACAGCTCCAGTGAGCACGCCAGAGACCTGTCTCCACATCACACCTCCCTTAGCGTGGAAGAACAGCTCAGAGCTGCTCAGTGCTTGGCCTGGGCTCAACCCCCAGCCCCTCACCACTGCCCATCCATCTCAAATCAAACTTGTGTGATGGAGGAGAATCAGAAAGACCCCAGGCCCAGCCTCTGACTTCCCTTGCCATGGCTCCACCCCGTCCCCACCTAGCTCCCTGGCCAGGTGCTCCTAGAACCTACCTCGTGACCTTTTCTTTTGTCCTTCAATGAGAGTGGAGCAAAGGGCAGTGAGTGACTCGATGCCTCTTTTGGTGGCAATGAGGGAGAGTGGTAACACTTTCTCCGTCACTTCAATCCATTTGTCCAGAGCTGCTTCTTCCTCTTCACTGTTCCTGGGCCCGATCTCATGGGTCAGAGTGTCACCTGGAGAAGGGATGGGAGGTGCAGGCTGAGAGCAGTCTGTCCTCCAGGGGGACACGGACAGCCCTATAGCACAGGGGTTACGGCGGCTGTGAAGTCACATTGATTTTACCTCTTACTAGCTACGTGATGTTGGTAAGTCACTTATACCCCTGAGCCTCAGTGTCCTTCCCTATAAAAGAACTGAGTGAAGATTAAATGAGATAATACATGTGGAACAGTTAACATGAGGCCTGCCATATAGAAATTCACAATGGACATTAAATAGTATTGTCTGTACAGCAGGGAGGTATCTGACTTGTTACTGCTCTATGCCCATTCATTGCCTGGTCCAACATCTGGACGACTGAATTAATTAAGCAGAATCAACAGCTCTGTCAGTCTTGAGGGCAGCTGAGGGACCACTGAACTAAGAGCTTCCAAGCATGGGGTAGTATGCGGGGGGCAAGGCACATCCCAATACCATCTTCTTCCAACACGGGAGCATCCAGCACACAGCACACGGGTCCCGTGATGGGATGACTCTGAGCTGAGTGGGGGATAGCACTTAGCTTTAGGGTTTAATGCAGCTGGCCCACACCCAAATGGCTGTACCAGTTGCTCACAGCTGGCATCAGGGCCCATGCAGTAAAGGTCATTCAGTGCTTTGAATATCACCCAGGGGTGCTCTATAAAATAGCTAATGTGGGTTCAAATTTAGTTTCTATCCTGCACAAAAATGAGATGTCATAATGGACCCATGACTTAGGCTTCATCATATATTCAGCTAATGTCGATCTGTGATGTTTGGACACTTCTGTGTCTGCCCCTCAGGAGCGTGGAGGTGATGTGCTGTGGCACGAGTGGTGGAATGCTTCACTGGAGAAGGGGATGTGTCCTGTGCTGTCCCTGTGCTTGCCACCCACACTCCCCTCCCAGAGGAGGCATGGTGCCCAGCCTGCAAACTCACCCCAGTCACCCAGCCAGCATAGAATATCATACAGGTGCTTCTCCTTCGTCTTAGCATCTTTGGAGAAGGAGGCAATTTTTTCCAGCAAGATGAATCTCTTCTTGCCCTTTGGATCTGTCTGCTGAGATTTGGCATTTTCTTTTAAATCATATCCTAATTCTTCCTGGAAGCGGTTGATGACACAATTAACTTTGTCCAAAATGTCTGAGAGTTGGGTAGAAATATCCTATAGAGAAGCAGCAGATTGTAGTGTTAGGGCTGTGGACTTGAGCCAGAAGCCACATGCTAGCAGCGTGACCTTGGACAAGTCGCTTAGCCTCTTTGGGTCTCAGTTTTCTTATATTTAAAGTGGGAATTATTATAGTACCTATGTCACAGGGTTTCTGTAAGGATTAAATGAATTAAATATTTTAAAGTGCTTTTAATAGTACCTGGCACATTACACAAAAGTGGTAGCTTTATTATCATTGTGATTATTAAGAAGGTCAAGAAAGGATAGAATACCAAAACCCCACAGGAAACATTTCTTTAGAATTTCAGAGGTTGCTGGGGGTTTCTGGATGTCTTTCCTCACAAGGATCCACAGGCAACAGAAGCTTGGGAAAGCGAGGCCCCAAGAAACTTTAGGATCAGAGGCTCAAGTAAAAAATGTACTAGAGCCTCGTGTACAGGGTGATTTGAGCCTTTGGCCATTTCCCCAACTCCTGTGAACTTCCTGGGCTCAGCTTGGGGGATTCTGGAGGGTTGCCAAGAACAGATTCTGGGTCCTTTCTCCTGCCCTCTAAGACCCAGCACATGTGCCTCAGGGCTATCCTCGAGCTTCCTGCCCCCTTCCCGGCCCCAGCCCTGCCTCGGGTGGGTGGTTGCTTTCAGCTCACTCTGCATAGGCCAAGTTTAGGAGAGAAAAGTTATACTAATCTGTCTGCAGACCCGGGTTGCTGAATATCCGAGGACCTCTGAGGACCCAGAGCTAGAAACTCGCTCAAACCTGGGATCAGTCCCCAGCCTCCACATCAGATCCCAATGTAAGGGTGATTCCTTCATCTCAGGGGCTACCTCTTGAGCCCGAGTTAGCTGGGCAGCCTCAATCCTCAAGATGATGGCTTTCACTGACGTGGGAGTCACCAACTGTGGGGGGTCATCCTTCTCCATTTTGGATCACTCTGTCAGTCACAAAACATCCTGTGTCTCTGGTCCACAGGCCTGGACACACAATGTTGTCTGCTTTGGAGGTTGAGGGCACCAGGGTGTCTCCTGGGTACCCTCTGCCCGGGCACAGCTCCTCCAGTAACTGCCAAACACCAGGTTCCAACTGATCCTCTTTTCCCCAGTGACATCATCAGTTCGATTAGAAGAATTAGGAGATTAGACTCCCCACTATCTAGCTTTGTGTCCATTACCTAACATATATTTACTTGACTTGTTGCCTTTTTTTTTTGAGACAGAGTCTCCCTCTGTAGCCCAGGCTGGAGTGCAGTGGCGTGATCTCGGCTCACTGCAACCTCCACTTCTTGGGTTCAAGTGATTCTCCTGCCTCAGCCTCCTGAGTAGCTGGGATTACAGGTGGGTGCCACCACACCTGGCTAATTTATTTTTTGTATTTTTAGTAGAGACGGGGTTTCACTGTGTTAGCAAGGGTGGTCTCGATCTCCTGACCTCATGATCCACCCACTTTGGCCTCCCAAAATGCTGGGATTACAGGTGTGAGCCACTGTGCCCAGCCGACTTGTTGCTTTTTAAAAATTACTAAATGTTATGCTCCCAAACAAAACATTAATGTCTAAAAATAAGAAAAAGCAATTAGCAAAAGTTATCTTCCTAAATAAAATATTTTAAATTTCTAAAAATTAGAGCCAATCAATAACCAAATGGAGGCCAGGCTCAGTAGCTCACGCCTGTAATCCCAACAATTTGGGAGGCCGAGGTGGGAGGATCACTTGAGCCCAGGAGTTTGAGACCAGCCTGGGCAACATGGTGAGAGCCTAGCTCTACAAAAAAATTTAAAAAATAGCCAGACATGGTGGCGCATGCCTGGGATCCTAGCTACCTGAGAGGTTGAGGCGGGAGGATCACTTGAGCCCAGGAGGTCAAGGCTGCAGTGAGCCATGTTCACACCACTACACCCCAGCCTAAGTGATAGATACCCTGACACACACACACACACACACACACACACACACACACACAGAGGGAAGAACATCCCATAATGCTAAAGATGTCAATTAATAAGGGGGACATAATTCTAAATGTGTATACACCTAATAACATTGCTTCAAAATACATGAAGCAAAAAGCTTCCAGAACTGAAAAGAGGAATAGGTAAATCCAAAATTATAGTTGGAGATTCCAGCACTTCTCTTGCAGGAGTTGATAGAAGTAGCAAAAAATAAAAAGTATAGAGGTTTTGAAAAATACTATCAACCAACTTGACTCCATTGACAGTCATAGAACACTTCACCCAACAACAGGACACATATTATTCCCTATGCATATGGAACAATGATCATATAAACCATAATTTGGGCCATAAAACAAGTATCAATTAACCTAAGAAGGCTAAATTCATACAAAATATGTTCTCTGACCACTATGGTATTAAACTATAAATCAATAATTGAGAGATCTTTGGAAAATTCCCAAATATTTTACAAATTAAGCAACATACTTCCATATAACCCTGAGTCAAAAAAGAAATCACCGGGAAAGTTATGAAATACTTTGAACCAAGTAAAAATAGAAACATATCACAATTTTGAGGATGCTGCCAAATCAGTGCTTAGAGGAAAAAACTAGAAAAGGAAGAACAAAAAAACCCAAAATAAGCAGAAGGCAGGAAATAATAAGGATAAGAATAGAGACCAATAGAAAACAAACAAAAATAGAAGAAAATCAATGCAATAAAATCTGATGTTTTGAAAAGATTAATGCAATTAATAAAACTCTAGCCATATTTACCAGGAAGAAAAGAGAGGCCGGGCGCGGTGGCTCACGCCTGTAATCCCAGCACTTTGGGAGGCCGAGGCAGGTGGATCACGAGGTCAGGAGATCGAGACCATCCTGGCTAACACGGTGAAACCCCGTCTCTACTAAAAATGCAAAAAATTAGCCGAGTGTGGTGGTGGGCGCCTGTAGTCCCAGCTACTCAGGAGGCTGAGGCAGGAGAATGGCATGAACCCGGGAGGCAGAGCTTGCAGTGGGCCCAGATCACGCCACTGCACTCCGGTCTGGGCGGCAGAGCAAGACTCCGTCCCCCGCCCCCCGCCCCCCCAAAAAAAGTTAGATCTCAAATTGGCCGGGTGCAGTGGCTCATGCCTGTAATCCCAGAACTTTGGGAGGCTGAGGTGGGCAGATCACTTGAGCTCAAGAGTTCAGACCAGCCTGGGCAACATGGAAAAACCCCATCTCTACAAAAAATACAAAACTTAGCCAGGCATGGTGGCACGTACCTGTAGTTCCAGCTACTTGGGAGGCTGAGGCGGGAGGATCACTGAGTCCAGGGAGGTCAAGGCTGCAGTGAGCTGTGATCACACCACTGCACTGCAGCCTGGGTGACAGAGTGAGACCTTGTCTCAAAAAAACAAAAACAAAATAAAACAGAACTGGCTGGGCACGGTGGCTCACACCCGTAATCCTAGCACTTTGGGAGGTCCTGGTGGGTGGATCACCTGAGGTCAGGAGTTCAAGACCAGCCTGGCCAACGTGGTGAAACCCCATCTCTACTAAAAATACAAAACATTAGCCAGGCATGGCAGCAGGTGGCTGTAATCCCGGCTACTTGGGAGGCTGAGGCAGGAGAATCGCTTGAACCTGGGAGGTGGAGGTTGCAGTGAGCTGAGATTGTGGCATTACACTCCAGCCTGGGCAACAAGAGTTCAAAAAAAAAAAAAAAAAAAAAAAAAATTAAAAAACGAAACAAAACAGAACTACCATTCAACCCAGCAATCCCATTACTCGGTATATACCCAAAAGAAAATAAATCGTTCTACCAAAAAGACACATGCACTCATATCCATCACAGTGCCATTCACAATAGCAAAAACATGGAATCAAGTTGATTCCATGACATGACCGTCAACAGTGTTTTGGATAAAGAAAATGTGGTCCATACACACCATGGAATACTAGACAGCCATAAAAAAGAATGAAATAATGTCCTTTGCAACAACACGGATGCAGCTGGAGGCTATTATCCTAAGCAAATTAATGCAAGCATAGAAAACCAAATACCATGTGTTCTCATTTATAAGCTAAACATTGGGTACATATGGCCAGAAATATGGCAGCAAAAGACACTGGGGAGTACTGGAAGCAGGAGGGAGAAAAGGAGGAAAGAGCCGAAAAACTAACTATTGGGCACTATGCTCAATATCTGGGTGATGGGATCAATCATACCCCCAACCACAACATTCACGCAATATACCCATGTAACAAACCTGCACATGTACCCCGAGTCTAAAGTAAAAGTTGTGGGAGCTAAGCTATGAGGACACAAAGGCATAAGAATGATACAATGGACTTTGGGGACTCAGAGGAAAGAGTGGGAGCGGGGGGTGAGGGATAAAAGACTACACACTGGGGCCGGGCGCAGTGGCTCACGCTTGTAATCCCAGCCCTTTGGGAGGCCGAGGTGGGCAGATCACGAGGTCAGGAGATCGAGACCATCCTGGCTAACACAGTGAAACCCAGTCTCTACTAAAAATATGAAAAATTAGCCGGGCATGGTGGCGGGCTCCTGTAGTCCCAGCTACTCGGGAGGCTGAGACAGGAGAATGGCATGAACCTGGGGAGGCAGAGCTTGCAGTGAGCTGAGTTCGTGCCACTGCACTCCAGCCTGGGTGACAGAGCGAGACTCCGTCTCAAAAAAAAAAAAAAAAAAAAGACTACTCATTGGGTACAGTGTACACTGCTCGGGTGATGGGTGCACTTAAATCTCAGAAATCACCACTAAATAACTTATTTATGTAACCAAACACCATCTGTTTCCCAGAAACCTATTGAAATTTTAAAAAATAAAAAAAAAATTATGATCATAATTACAAATGGAAAAAAGTAAAAGCTGAAATTATTTAAAAACAACAACAAAAGAAAATGAATTGAAACCTACTGACTAGACTGAAAAGTATTTGCAAACATCTATTTGATAAAGGAGTTGTATCCAGAATAGATAAAGAGCTACTACAACTCCACAAGAAGACAAACAACCCAAGATTCAAATACACACATCACGAAAGAAGTTATACAAATGGGCCAGGTGCAATGGCTTACGCCTGTAATCCCAGTACTTTGGGAGGCTGAGGTGGGTGGATCATGAGGTCAGGAGTTTGAGACCAGCCTGACCAATATGGTGAAACTCCATCTCTACTGAAAATACAAAAATTAGCTGGGTGTGGTGGCACCTGCCTGTAGTTCCAGCTACTTGGGAGGCTGAGGCGGGAGGCTCACTGAGTCCAGGGAAGTCAAGGCTGCAGTGAGCTGTGATCGTGCCACTGCACTCCAGCCCGGGCGACAGAGCAAGACTGTGTCTCAAAAAGAAAAAAAAAAGAAAATATACAAATGGCGAATAAGCACATAAAAAATTCTCAACTTATTAGTCATTGCATTAGGGAAGTACAAGTTAAAACCATGAGATCCCAACTCTGATAAGAATGAGTCAGATGATAAAAAGCGTGACAATACCAAGTATTGAGGAAGATTTTGGGAAAGTTAAACTCTTACATGGTATATTGCCAGTGGGAATGTACAGCCACTTTGGAAAAAGAGTTTGGCATGTTTTTTTTTGTTTGTTTGTTTGTTTTTTTTTGTTTGTTTGTTTTTTTTTTTTTGAGATGGAGTCTTGCTCTGTCGCCCAAGCTGGAGTGCAGTGGTGCAATCTCGGCTCACTGCAACCTCCGCCTCCCGGGTTCAAGCGATTCTCCTGCCTCAGCCTCCCAAGTAGCTTGGATTACAGGCGCGCACCACCATGCTCGGCTAATTTTTGTATTTTTAGTAGAGACGGGGTTTCACCATGTTGGCTAGGCTGGTCTCGAACTCCTGACTTCAGGTCATTCACCTGCCTTGGCCTCCCAAAGTGCTGGGATTACAGGTGTGAGCCACCGCACCCAGCCAGCAGGTTTTTTAAAAAATATGCGTTAGCATATAGCCCAGCAATCCCACTCCTAAGTATTTAAATATTTATTATAAAACATATGTCCACACATAAATCTATACAGAAGTATTGATAAACCTGAAAACAACCCAAACACAACAGTCCATCAACTGGCGAATGGATAAACAAATTGTAGTATGTCGGTGTGATGAAATATACCACTTCACATGACAAAGGAATGAACTACTAACACATGCAATGACATGGAAAATTTCAAAAGCATTATACTAATGAAAGAAGCCAGACACAAACTCCTACAAACTATGTGATTCCACTTATATGAAATTCTAGGAAGGCAAAACAATAGTGATAGAAACCAGATCAGTAGATGCCAGAAGCCAGGTCAGCAGGGAGGAGACTGACTGTGTAAAGGATATGATGATGGTGATCGCCACATGACTGGATACATTTGTGAAAATTCATTGTATTGTACACTTAAAATTGCCATTATATGTAAATTACACCTCAATAAAGTTGATTTTTTAAAATGCAATGTTTTGTAATGCTCGAGACTATGGTGGGATTGTGGGCAACCAGGGCAAAGGGCTAGCAATTAGGAAGGTACTGGAGGGTGTTAGGAAATAACTCTTCCTCCTTTGCCAATGGTGAGTCTCCTTTATTTGCATACCCTTTTCCCCTGGGACTGAGATGCTCCCTCTTGTAGACATTAGTCCTTCTTGGCCCCTCTCACATGAGCATCTTGGTGGCCGGCTACAACACCTTCACCACAGTTCAAAGGCCATAGTTTGGTGATCGCTAGCCCGGGAGAGATGTTTACAAACTTTAAAACAAACAAAAAATCACCCAACCCCTTCTCAAGCAAAGCTTTATGCAGACCCTCACTAACCAAAACAAAAACAATATTTTGGCTGGACGTGGTGGCTCACGCCTGTAATCCCAGCACTTTCGGAGGCCAGGGCAGGCAGACGGCTCGAGCCCAGAAGTTTGAGACCAGGCTGGGAAAAATGCTGAAACCCCATCTCTACAAAAAATACAAAAATTAGCCAGTGTGGTAATACATGCCTGTAGACCCAGCTACTCAGGAGGCTGAGGTGGGAGGGTCACCTGAGCCTGGGAGGCAGAGGCTACAGTGAGCCGAGACCACACCACTGCACTCTAGCCTGGGTGTCAGAATGAGACCCTGTCTCAAGAAAAGCAATATTTTATTAGTACACATTTTTATAAGTTTAATTTCATGATATCTTTCTATTATAAAGTCATTTAATGTCAACAAGCCTGTTTTCATGAACCCAGAAATTTGATATTCATATGTATATTTTTAAACTACTGTTTTAAAACCAGTTAAAATATATTTAAAGTTTCTGGGTAAAAAACGGTAGATTGAACATGAGCATCCAAATTTGTCCACTAAAAACCCATGTAGCCAAGGGATTTTTAAAGGCATAAATCCATAAGGACAGGGAAACAGGAGAAGAGACGAGCAAAATATTTTCAGAAGTGGAAACCAGATGGATGAGAGATTACTCACTTACACTAGAGAAGGATAGATCCTAAGGCAGTGGCAGAACTATATGGCAAACGGAATTGGTTGTGCCAGACCAGAGATGGGCAATCTCCTCTGTCTGACGACCCTGAGAAGGAAAACCTAGGAATGCTGACATCAGAAGTTCCCAGCCAGATCATTGTGCAAAGAAGCTCATGACTGGCCGGGTGTGGTGGCTCACACCTGTAATCCCAGCACTTTGGGAGGCTGAGGTGGGTGGATCACGAGGTCAGGAGATTGAGACCATCCTGGCCAACATGGTGAAACCCCGTCTCTACTAAAAATACAAAAATTAGCCAGGCGTGTTGGCACGTACCTGTAATCGCGGCTATGCAGGAGGCTGAGGCAGGAGAATCGCTTGAACCAGGGAGTTGGAGGTTGCAGTGAGCTGAGATCACGCCACTGCACTCCAGCCTGGCGACAGAGCGAGACTCCGTCTGAAAAAAAAAAAAAAAAAAAAAAAAAAGCTCATGACTGACAAGCCCATCCATGTACCACCTGAACAGACAGAGAACAAATGCTTCCAGTCAGCTTTTAGGTGACCCATCCTTAAGTGTGAGCAGACAACCAAGGATTCTAAGACCTCCAAGAAAATAATCTAATATAGAAGACAGAGACCAAAACAACAGAAAAAGAAATTTGGAGCAGAGATTATGCAGAGAAAAAAAAATGACAGAACTATCAGTAACAGCTTCTGAGATAAGATAACCCTGAAACAAAATATGCTATAAAGAGGACAATTCAGAGAATAAAAATAAAGTGAAAGTGATTAAAACCTTTAAAAGATGGAAAAACTCAGAGGAGTGGGGAGATAAAGTTGAGGAAATCTCCCAGAAAATAAAGTAAAAAAGATGCAAAGCTAGAGAGAAAAATAAGAAATTAGAAGGACCAGTTTAACAGGTCCATCGTCCAAGTAATAGGAGTTCCAAAAAAGAAAGAATAGAGAAAATACGAAGAAATCACCAATAGGATGATTCAAGATTATTCCCCAAAAGTGAGGGGCACTGAGTGCCCAGCACAATGGAAGATAATAGCCACTCACCAAGACATATCACTGCAATTTCAGAACATTGGAAACAAGAAGTTCAGAGAGGGGAAAAGTCACCTAGAAAGGACAAGGAATTAAAAGGCTTCAGACTTCTCATTCTCCACAGCAGTGTCAGAAGCTAGAAGACCATGTAGCAATGCCTTCATAATTCTGAAGGAATTCATTACCCAGCCAAACAACCAATCCAAGGGTCACAGTTGAAAAATGACAACAGCAAACATGCAAAGTTCCAAAATAATTTACTGCTGCCTTTCTCAGGAAGCTTCTGGATGATGGTCTCCTCAAAAAAGCGGAAGTATTATAAATCAAGAAAAACACAGGCACAGGTGGGGATCAGAAGCCGGTTGGTGTGTGAGGGGGTTTTCTCGCTCTAGGGAGCTTATTCAAGCAATCACTGTGTCAACAGACACAGATGTTTCCCTTTCTTCATATGATGAAAATCAGGGATCCAAACGTATTTGAAAAGCTAAAGAGGCACCATTTATCCCCACTGGAATGGCAGGTTTTGCAGCAATTGTTGCATATGTATTATATAAATTGAAGAGCAGGGGAAATACTAAAATGTTGCATCATCTGATCCACATGTGTGTGGCAGCCCAAGGCTTTGTTGAAGGAGCAATGACTGTTGGTATGGGCTATCATTCCTTGTATCGGGAGTTCTGGGCAAAACCCACACCTTAGAAGAGATGCTATCTTGGTCTTGTTGGAGGAGCTTGCTTCTTTAGTTAGGCATCTCTTTTTTTTTTTTTTTTGAGATGGAGTCTTGCTCTGTTGCCCAGGCTAGAGTGCAGTGGCACAATCTCGCTCACTGCAACCTCTGCCTCCTGAGTTCAAGTGATTCTCCTGCCTCAGCCTCCTGAGTAGCTAGGATTACAGGTGCTCGTCACCACGCCCAGCTAATTTTTGTATTTTTTTTTTAGTAGAGACGGGGTTTCACCATATTAGCCAGGTTGGTCTTGTACTCCTAACCTCAAGCGATCCACCCACCTCGGCCTCCCAAAGTGCTGGGATTACAGGCATAAGCCACCGCGTCCACATCTCATTATTGAAGCTACATATTAATGCTGAAAATAAACTATTTGAGTGGGTTCAGCTGATAACATGGCATCGTGAATACTGGCCTTTCTTGCAGGCTTGATTTGCCTGGTGACTGAATTACTAGTGACTAGTTTACTAACTAGGTCATTCAGGGGAGTCAAATTAACACAAAAGAAACATGTCACCTAAATGATGGTGTTGAAATGTCCACCTTCTTAAACTGTTAAGATAATATTAGTTCTAAAGAAGATAGCAAACCAACCTTGAAGTACTCCTAGTTTGCTGCAGAATCTTGCATGTTTTGGATGTTATATGAGTCCTATTTGCCCCAGTTAATTTAACTTTTTTCTGCCTGTCTTGTGGACTGGCTGGCTGGCTCTTTTAGAACTCTGTCAAAAAAGTGCATGGAGGCTGGGTGCGGTGGCTCACGCCTGTAATCTCAGCACTTTGGGAGGCCGAGGCAGGTGGATCATGAAGTCAGGAGATTGAGACCATCCTGGCTAACACAATGAAACCCCATCTCTATTAAAAATACAAAAAAAAAAAAAAAGTGCATGGACTATAACTTGTAAAACCTCTCACAGCTGAAAGTATATATGTGTATGTGTTTAAATCAAATCTAGGAAGCTTACAATAGAGCTGCATAGTAGTAGTATTTATTAAAGAATCTTAACTGTAAACATGAGGATAACTTATGAATTCCAGTTTAGTCCTTTTGTAATTGTAGACATCTATATTTGCTGCTGTAATATAAGAATAATTTTTAAATGTCGTCTTGAAACAGAAACATGTATTTCAAGCACTTATGGAAAGGTAACTGAAGAACACTTTTTAAATGTGTGTGTTATTTTCTCCATAAGAATTGTAAACGTTAAATGAAACATATTACCTATAATGGAATTAATGATTTATAAGCAAGCTGGTTTGAACAGACATTATACACATGCTTTTCTATAATACAGAATGCCATCACACTTGTGAAATTCTCTTGTCTAACCTGAATTTACATTCCATGGTGATAACATGGTATATGTATTGTTATAAAAATAAGTGACCATGTCAAAAAAATAAAAAAAAAAAGAAAAGCATAGAATATGGCAAATAAAAATCCCACAGAAGAGTTGAGGCAGCCAGGCAAAGTGACTCACGCCTGTAATCCCAACACTTTGCCAGGTCGAGGCAGGCAGATCACTTGAGCTCAGGAGTTCGAGTCCAGCCTGGCCAGCATGGTGAAACCCTGTCTCTACTAAAAATACAAAAATTAGCCGGGTGTGGTGGTGCACGCCTGGAGTCCCAGCTACTTGGGAGGCTGAGGCAGGAGGATAGCTTGAACCCAGGTGGTGGAGGTTCAGTGGGCCACTGCACTCCAGCCTGGGCAACAAGAGCGAGACTCTGTCTCAAAACAAAACAAAACAAAACAAAAACAAAAACAAAACAAAACAAAACAAAACAACAACAACAAAAGAATGAGGCAAAGAACATGCCCAGGAGAATGAGAAAAGAGATGCCAGGTTGCCAGATGTGCAGCAAGGTGAGGGGATGAACAGTCAGATTGGAGAAGGTCAGCAGTCTCCAGCAGTGATGTCTTCAAGAAGATGAAATGGAGAAAATTCTCTGCTATATCTAGATATTCTGATAGGAGATTTAAGCAACTGGGGGAAGAATTTCAGGTAGATTTTGTGAGAAATACATAGAAAATAAATGATTTTTAAAAACAAGATTATTAATTCCAGGAAAAATAAAAATTTGTGCAGGAAAAAAACACAAGGTCTCCCTGGGGAGGACAGACCCAAGGAGGAAGCTGGGCAGGGAATTCCAGGGTCCCCGGTATTCAGAATAT
The DNA here is from genome assembly GCF_009828535.3 of Hylobates moloch. NCBI lineage: Eukaryota > Metazoa > Chordata > Mammalia > Primates > Hylobatidae > Hylobates > Hylobates moloch. The sequence goes on along the minus strand of NW_026652297.1, from coordinate 2,432,129 downwards.
GGTCTATTCCTGGGCAAGTGTGCTTTGCATGGGCAAATCCCCTTGGACCCCTTGCCCTGGGGGGAGGGCTGCAGCTGGAGGAAGGCCGGAGATGTGAAGGTAAATGCCAGAAGAAACAGCTGAAAGAGGTGAAAACGTTGCCTCCAGAGAGGGGAAGACGATGGGGACAGGGCTCTGTTGTTTGTCTTAACAAATCTGGTACAATTATTTGATTCTATACGTGTGTACATGTTCTAAGAAATATTTCATTAAAAAGAAAAACATTTAAAAAATAAAAATGCAATTCATAAAAGTTCACGGAACCTCTGGACCACTTCTGCTATACTTAGAGATCTCAATAATAGTTTGAAAATCGCCCCAGCTGCGCGGGCATCGCGGCAGCCCCCGGGGGAAGGTGGGAGCGGTCGAGAGGCCGCGGGTGGTCCGTCCCCCTCCCCCGCCCGCCCCCTCCGTTCCCTTCTCTCGCCGCCGCGGCGGCGGCTGCGGGCCGCGCGCCAGTCCCCTCACCGCCCCCCAAAAGTTTGAAAACCACAGGACCCAGCCTGGGCAGTACACACAGGGAGACGTCGTCTCCAAAAAGTTACAAAATTAGCCGGGTGTGGTGGCACATACCTGTAGTCCCAGCTACTAGGAGGCTGAGGGAGATGGACCGGTTGAGACCAGGAGGGGCTGAGGCTGCAGTGAACCCTGATTGTGCCACTGCACTTCAGCCTGGGTGACAGATCAATACGCTGCCTCAAATAAGAAAAGAAAACCGCAGAGCTGGGCCTTCATTTGAGACCATGTGGGTATCATTTTGATTAAACCACAAAGCATTTTCTCTCTACAGCAGCCCACAAGGGTGAATCCCACTTCCTTTTCCTCCCAGGTGTCACCTCTAACTCAGGACTTCTCCTTCGTGTCAGGAGTTTTTCTACCTCTCCGGAGTTCTTTGGATCTCAGGAACCTAGCACGGCATCACGCGAGTCCCGGCTCAGGTGAAGGGGGAAGAAAGGGAACAGGAAGCGCCTTTGGCGGGGCTTTGCAGGCTGGCGGTCAGCGCCTTTCTGCACTCGTGTGCCTGGGGCTCGTCACTCTCCAGCCCCAAGGCCTTCAGCGCATTCACCGCAGAGCTCCAGGTTACAGTTTCCGCAGCCGCACAGCAGGCATGTACCTCACATTTTTAACTTCTGTCAGAGTGGGCCCTGCTTTCATGAGTTCAGCGCTCAGTGGGAGCCAGGTCCCAAAAGTGAACTTCAGGGTCACGCGAGAAGCACGTGTACGCCCCACAAGGGCGTGATTTCGGGGATTTGTCTTTTTTTTTTCAAGCTGCAGTGTGCTCAGTCAGTCCCTGAGACAGACCCTGCCACCTCACAGGAGCTCAACAAATAGTTCTGGAGTTAATTAACTTAAAAGTACTGTAAAAGAACTACACAGCAAATTAAATTCGCTGTGCAGCGCAAAGGCACCCTACAAAGGGCGTGAACGCTTCGGCGCCTGGAGCGCCGGCGACTGCGAAGCCAGGACGCAGGCAGCTGGGAGAGGCAGAGGCGCCGGCCCCCGACCGTCAGTCAGAGGCGGGAGCAGGCGTGCCCCGCCCCCCGGGGGGCGGACCCGGGACTCGGCGGCGCGGGGGCGGGGCCTGCTTCTCCGCGCCGGGGGGGCGGGACCAAACACACCGGGCCGGTTGGGGCCCCGCTCGCCGGCGGGAGCCACCGGAGCCCCGGCCACGAAGGGGTGCGACCCCCCGCCGGCCCCGCCCTCCCGGCTGCGGTCTGGCCAATCAGAGCGGCTCTTACTGGCGGGTGGGCTGAGCCGGCCCAGCTGCTCGGAGGCTCTGGCATGGTAACATCCCCGCGCGGGGGTGGAGGGGCTCGGGGCGGTCCCACAGCGCCCCCTGCGGCCCGGGCCGTGGCCGAGGGGGCGGGGAGGCCGCTGGGGATAGCCGGGACCCCGGGGAGGGCGAGGGGGGCCGAGGGTGAGGGAAGAGAGCCCGGGAGGGGGGATGGGGGTGGGGACTGGGGGCGAAGGGGCGGGGGAGGCCATGATGGAGCCTGGCCGGGGGCGAAAGGGGCGAGAGTGGCGGGACGGGGTGAGGAGTGGGAATGGGAGAGGTGGGGGTGGGTTCGCGGAGAAAGATCGGGAAAGAAGAGAGAGGGCAGACATGAGGGGACTCGGGACCAGGGGACAGGTGGTGACCAGTTTCCCCTCCTGGGATATTTGGTGTGCGACATGCCCCTCCCCCAGCCCCAGCGCCAGTTCCCTTTGGAAGCCTGGGTGCTCCTCAGACCACTTGGGGACTCTCTGCTTCACCTTCCTGCATTTGCAAGAGCTTGTCTCCTGAGGCGAAGAGAGGGCCTCTGAGGAAAGGGGCTCCCAGCCCAGGCCATCAACAAACTAACGACTCTGTGTGACCTTGGGCAAGTCATTACCTTTCTTTGGGCCTCAGATTTCCCATCAATTTTTTAAAAAAGGAAATGCATGAAAATTAAATCCAGATCTCTTGCAGGGTCTAAATGAATAGGTTTTTGAGGAGGAAGTTTAGGAGAATGGGTTTGGTAGGGAAGCAAAGGAAAGGATGAAGATGGAGGCGAGGCCTTGGGCTGGGGCTGGAGAAATCCCCACGGGTACGGGGGAGGATGGGAGACAGAAAGCCTGCCGGGCTGGGGCCGGCTAGCCTATCCTGTTGGAGGGATGGAAGAACTCTAAGGAGAGGAGGAGGTTGAAACCTAACTCCACAATGATGGAGACCAAAAGTAACACTCGCTTCATCAGAGGGAGAGTGATGAGATGGCAGGATCAGAAAGAAGCAACAGGGGCCGGGCGCGGTGGCTCATGCCTGTAATCCCAGCACTTTGGGAGGCCGAGGCGGGCGAATCACCTGAGGTCAGGAGTTGGAGACCAGCCTGACCAACATGGAGAAACCCCGTCTTTACTAAAAATGCAAAATTAGTCAGGCGTGGTGGCGCATGCCTGTAATCCTAGCTACTCTGGAGGCTGAGGCGGAAGCATCGCTTGAACCCGGGAGGCAGAGGTTGTGGTGAGCTGAGATCGCGCCATTGCACTCCAGTCTGGGCAACAAGAGCGAAGCTCTGTCTCCAAAAAAAAAAAAAAAAAAAAAAAGCAACAGGAAGATACTTTCTAGTAAGGCAGATCTTTGGGGAGCAAGAGGAAGAGTAGGGCTGATCCAGGAAAGTTGGAAACTAGGATGGTCTTTGAAACGGAAGGGCAGGTGCTGTTTGGGGCAGCTGAAGAAGGGCCGCAGGTAGATTACAGGGTCACCAGCTGGTCTCTCGCCTTTTTTTTTTTTATGATGGCTACCACTTTCTGAGAGATGTGCCTCCCAGCCTTCATCTTCAGGGAGTGGGAGTGAGTCAGAGCAAGCAGACCTTGGGAACACCTGGCTCGCTGAGGATTTCTGGATTGTATAAGGATTGGGGTTAAAAAAGAAAAAAGGAAATGTATCTGAATGTAAGAAGTATCATCTGTGGCACCATCATCCTTGCTGGGAGGCAGCTTTGTGAACTGGTTGAAAGCACAGGCTTTGGGGTCAGACTGCTTGGATTCCAAACCTGCCTCTCCCATTTAATGTCTTGGAACCTTGGTCAGGTTACTTAATCTCTGAACCTCAGTTTCTTTATCTGTAAAATGGGAATAATAATCTCAAAGATGGTTGCCAGGATCAAATGAGTGTTTGACACAGTATCTGGCTCATAATAAGTGCTCAGTAAATATTAGCTATTAGCTGTTATCATTCCCTCTTTCTGTTCTTTTCCTTCTGCCTCTCCATTCTTGTCCTTTTCTCCTTTTATTCTAATGAGTGCTAAGTTCTGAGATGCCCCTTAGATGCAAAGTCTCAGAAGTATTGATTGCATCTTTGGTGGTGGGAAAGGGGTGGCCCCTCACTGGCCGAGGTGAACATATGATGATCAGATGATCAAGTGTCTCTTCATCTCTCAGCCCACAAATGTGTTTTTGTTCTAGGGAAGACACAGGATCTGTTTCTCTTTCAGCAACCATTTCTGTATCCTTCCCTGTCAGTAGTCATGTCTTCATATTCTCACCCAGAAATAAAATAAGACCCAAAGTTTTATGGCACTGCAGCAGGTAGGAGAGGGATGGGGTGTTTCAGGAAAGCAGGGACAGAACACGGGAAGCTCAGGGAAGGAAGGGCTTTGGAAGTTCCGTAGTAGTTTATGTTTATTCCATTGTTCTGTCCTCTGTGGGGAACTGTCCAGAATAGGACAGTGTCTGAATTCTGGCCAGAGGTCTTCATCCCAAGTTGAAGATGACTGTATACAGTTAGCTTTATTAGGTTTTCTCATGCCAACATTTCATTCCAATTTCCTTTTTCCAAGCCACAAGACCTTTGCCAAGCTACCTCTCTCTATCACAGCCTATGTGTCAGAGAATTTATACAGATGTACATATGCACACGTGTACACACTGTTTTCAACGTGCATTTTAGGATATTCCAGTATGCAAAAATCTAATAAGGTTAGAGATGAGACTGCATTTTATCACAGCACTTTGTGTGCAGGGCCCTGACTAAACACTTGGGGGAGGTATAAAAGGAGAAAACTCAATCCCTGAATGTAGGGAAATCCCCACATGAGTGGGAGACAAGCAGTCCCACATGAAACACCCAGCAAACATTCACAGAGTATCATGTCACTCTGCAAAGTAGTGCATCATTTATCCTGGAGGGACACAGGTAGGAGTGTGTGTATGTGTGTGGGATAGTCATAAGAGTAACCTGAAGGAGGTGAATATTGGATCATCTTGAACAAAGCATGAGACTGTAGAATAAAAGAAATGTGTTTCACTTGAGGGTAATCTAACAATTCTGTGCAAAGAGAGGAGGAGGGAAGCCATTGAGTCAGGATGAGCAAAAAAGAGTGTGGGGTGGCCTTCGTTGCAAGGCTTTGACTGTTAGAAGAAAGATTTTGTAGGGTAGGCAGTCAGGAACCGGTAAGTTCTCAATAAAATGTTGAATCGTTGGTGATTTAATCACTTAGGTTGCAGGAGATGTACTAGATTGCAAACAGACCTGCTTCATGTGGCAGGAGCTTTGCTTTTAAGGGAGGAGGGCCAGAGGGCAGATTGGATCCAGTCCCGGTTCTGTCCCTAACCAGCGGTGCTCCTTGGACAAATTATTCCCTGAAAAAGGGGGATACCTTGGGTGACTGTCAGGGTCTCCTCCAGTTCTGACATTCTATGTTCCCTGAATAACTACTAGACCTAACTTACCAGTGGCCCCCTACTGTTTTGTAGGACTTGCCAAGACCATTTAGTCATTAAATTAACACATATTTATTAGCACCTACTTTGTACCCATCAATGGTGGTAAGGAAAACACAATGGGAACTGGATATGAGGTGAGCAAAAACAGATGAAGTCCCTGCCCTTCAGTGTTTTCAGTCTAGTAGGGGCCACGGATATTATATTTCATTAATTCTGAGACTCGTATTTGAACATTTGTCAAGTCAGGATGCATCTTCAAATTGACAGGATATTATAATTTAATTGGCAGCATTTGTTTTTTATTCATGCCAAATAGAATAATAATATAATCAGGATTATACAAATAACTATAAAATTCTAATGGATAATTGCTGAAAGAGAAGGTACATGGTGTTGTACAAGTATATAAAAGAGGGCTGTGACTAGTTCAGGGAGTTGGGAAAAGCTTTCGTGAAGAAATGATTGGTAGATGTGAAGTGTATGTAGGCAAGGTGTGTGGGGTTGGCAGGGCCAACCCAGTTTTCTCAGGCAAAGGTGGATGCCTGAGGTGGGAGAGCTGAGAGAAGGTGAGTGGGGCTGGAGCTGAGACCCAGGAGCTCAGCATGGGGGAGGTTGGCAAGATAGCTGGGTAGCAGACCCCCTCATAGCCTTACTGGTCAGGGGGTTTACTATTTACCCTAAGAGCAGTGGGAAGCCATTGAAGAGTTTTAAGCAGGGGACTAACAGTCTGAGGTGCACTTTGAAGAGCTTGTTATAGCTGCCGATTGGAGTGGATGTGGGGAAAACAGTTGGGAGGTCACTGCAATTAGATGAAAAAAGATGGTGGCTTGGGCAAGATGGGTGGTGGAAAAGGAAATGGAGAGAAATGGATAGATTCAAGAAATCTTGAGGAGGTAAAGTTAACAAGACTTGGTGATTTATTGGCAAGGAAGAGGGAGTTGTGGAGAGTGACTCATAGGTTTCCATTTGGACAATTGAATGGTGTGGTGCCAGTCTCTGAGACGGGCTCCCCTGGAGCCTGGTAGGACCCAAAGATGTTAGAGAGGCTCCTGAGGCAGCTTGAGATGGGAAAGTGTGACACAGAAAATTGTATTTCCTCCACTATTGATTAGTTTCTGACTGAGGAAAGCATCAGGGGCAAGAGCAAGTCTGAATACAGAACTAAAGCAGTTGAGCACTTAGAGAAGGTGAGTCACATTGGAGTAGTTTAGCTCATACCCTTTTCTTCTTAGGACAAGATGGACAGTTTTTTTTTTGTTGTTGTTGTTTTGTCTTTTTGAGAGTGTCTCACTCTGTCACCCAGGCTGGAGTGCAGTGGTGCAGTCTCAGCTCAATGCAACCTCCACCTCCTGGGTTCAAGCAATTCTCGTGCCTCAGCCTCCCCAGTAGCTGAGACTACAGGCGTGCACCACCACACCTGGCTAATTTTTGTATTTTTAGTAGAGGTTTCACCATGTTGGCCAAGCTGGTCTCGAACTCCTGACCTCAGGTGATCTGCCCACTTGGCCTCCCAAAGTGCTGGGATTACAGGCATGAGCCACCGCACCAAGCCAGGAACATAATTTTTTTTTTTTTTTTTTGTTGGAGACGAAATCTTGCTCTGTTGCCCAGGCTGGAGTTGGAGTGCAGTGGCGCCTTGGCTCACTGCAAGCTCCACCTCCCGGGTTCACCTCATTCTCCCACCTCTCCCGAGTAGCTGGGACTACAGGCGCCTGCCATCATGCCTGGCTAATTTTGTTTTTGTATTTCTAGTAGAGACAGGATGTCACCGTGTTGGCCAGGATGGCCTCGATCTCCTGACCTCATGATCTGCCCACCTCAGCCTCCCAAAGTGCTGGGATTACAGGTGTGAGCCACTGCGCCCGGCCAGGAACAGATATTTTAAAGGTAGACATGAAGGGTGTTTTTAAATGCTGAGCATTCTCAGCATAGGGGAAATTGGCAGCAGTGAGGTACCTTGTCTTCAGCCAGATACCACCTTTCCCTGGGATTCCTCCCTATCACCCCCTAACTTTCAGGCAAAGAGGCAGAAGGGCTGGGCCTTTTAGCTGCATCTCCAAGCCTCGGTTCACTTACAGTGAGTTTGTTTGTTTGTTTGTTTGTTTTTGAATGGGCAATATAGTCAGATGGCTGCGTATTCAAAAGATAAAAAAGCCATACAGGGAAAAGTCTCCCCTTTACCTCTGTCCCTTTCTACCATTTCTTGTGTATCATCTTTTGTCTCTGATTTTTATACAAATGATAAAAGTTTGCTGCACCTTGTTTTTCCCAGTTGTTAATATATCTTATAGATCATATCGAGACAGTAAGCTTCGTCATTCTTGTTTATAATTGTATAGCATTGCATTTTATGTGTATATATAATTTCATAGCTCCTTACCGGTGGCTATTTAGGCTGATTCCAATCTTCTGTTTTTACAAATAATACTGAAATGAAAACCTTAAACATACAGCATTTTGGCCATGTAGGGCTATGCCTATAAAATGAATTTTTAGAAGTAGAAGGTTCTATATAGAGATTTGTTCCGTTTGTTCTTCATTCGTTCAATATTTGCTGAATACCTATTGTGTGCCAGATGCTGGTAGGTACCAGGAATATAGCTTCCAACAAGTCAGATATGATCCCTGTCTTGATGGAATGTTATTACACTCTTGTTGGGGAAAACATATCCAGGCAAACATAATAATTACAAAATTATGTACATGAGGAAACTAAAAAGGGGATCAGATAGAGAAATAGGAAGGAGCTACTTTAAATAGAGTCAGGAGGTCGTCTTAAAATAAGTGATACTTAAGCTGAGAACCAAAAGATGGGATGCGGACAGCCATTGGGGGTAGGATAGGGCAACCTAAGCGGTTCAAAGCCTACATCCACAGGGAGATAGTTCAGGATTTGTAGAGGAGGGGACGGACACCAAAAAGGGGATGGAGGTAAAGCCAAAGAGATGAAGCTGGCGATTGGAAGTGGAAGATGTCAAAGAAAGTAGGTGGCTAAGGATGAGGTCAGTTAGGGGAGGAAGCTGGTCATGAAGAGATGAGAATTAGGGAGACAAGCATTTTAAAGGACTAGCGACTATTTGTGTTGAGCGAGCTTTGGATTGAATCTCTGTAACTGGGCTAATTAAGGTAGGGGAACTATAAAAGAGGCGACTCCCTCCCTAGATACTTTGGGAATAAAAGAGACCTCTAACTTACGTGAGAGAGGCACAGCCTTGCCCACAGGCAGGAGAATGGATTAGAAGCCTTAGGTAGAGCCAGTCTGTGCCTGTAGTGAAGCCTCCTTCATCTTTTCTGTTGCTTTGACAAAATGGAAACTTTCAAAATAAAGATGACATTCAAGGGGCTCAGCCAGCTGGCTCTGAGCTGGCACAAGAGAGAGCAAACCTACCAAGGGCTAAGGGCTTGGGGTGGGCAGGAAATCGGGCTTGAAGACCCTCCTGAACTTTGTGCTCCTTTTTCATCCTCACCACTTCTGCTTCCCTTCTGCAAAAAGCCCATCTCTGTGCCCATCCTGGGTCCTATGACTTTTCTCTCCCTCAACAGTCGGTTCCCGATTCTGGTCCCCGGCCCCCAGCAGCGCCTGCCCCCTTCCCACCGGGGCCCCCCATGATGCCACCACCCTTCGTAAGTTTTATGTCTTTCCCTGGGCTTGGCTTTTCCAGCCTGCACCCCCAACTCCCCAGCCCCTAGCCACTGCTGCATCACCAGCACAGTTTTCCTGTAATGCCCCTTTTGCTGCCCTTGGAAGAGGGATGGTTTTACTTGGGCATTGGGTTGGGGAGAGCTATTGTGAAGCTCTCAGTACATAACATTGACAATTCCCCCTTTGTCTTTTTGACCTTAGGACACACTGGGGCTGGAGGTAGGAGAAGTGGAAGGGAAAAGACCCCATTAATGTGAGGGCAGGGTGGGACTATCTATCTCTTTCACTATTCCTTACCTATGCTCTTTAAATATGCCACAGATTTCGGGCTGGAATGGCATTGGTGGTCATGAGTTGGAGAGAAAGGGATGGGAGGCAGGGGACTGGGGTACTTGGGTACCTGGATACCTGCCTTCTGCCCCTTCATCTGAGAGGCCTCTTTGGGGGAGAATTGCTGAAGAGGTGGAGCCTTCCAGTCTCAGTCTGGTGCTGTTAAACTTCCCTTATTCCTTTCCTTTCCCGTTATAATTAAGAAGCTGTGTGCTTGCCTGTTAGACCCCAGTTATCAGTCTTTCTCAGTGGTGAGGAGGGAGGCAGTTTCATGCCTTGTGCTTCTCAAACTAAAGCCTTGGAATTGCCTTAGAGCAGGGTGGAGGGTCGGGGAGGGAGGTGGTGGGTATTTCCTGACAGGTCCTCTCTGCCTCTGACAAGGCGGTGTCTTCCCTGCTCAGTATCTCTTCCTTTCCTCATTTCCAGATGCCCCCTCCAGGGATCCCCCCACCCTTTCCTCCGATGGGGCTTCCCCCCATGAGTCAGAGACCACCAGCTATCCCCCCCATGCCACCTGGCATCCTGCCCCCAATGCTTCCACCAATGGGGGCGCCACCACCACTCACACAGGTAATTGTCTTTCCTCCCCTGGGGCCTCAGAAAACCCTGTCAGTTTAGCTAGGGGTGGAGATAAGAGCAGGCATGTAGGCCTCAGAAACTGGGGAAGGAAGGGAGCTTTGGGCTAGACCCATGTGGATTTGTCTGCTGAATGACAGACAACTATCAGGCAAGGTGAGAGGCCAGAATCTGGGGGTTGTCTGAGGAAGTGCCCAAGTGAGGGTCATGGCTCCAGTGAGATCTCTCAGGACCCTTTGAGGTACCCTGTCCCTCCTGTTCCAGCCCTTACCTTGGTGGTTGGTTTCTGTCTTCTTTGTATCCATAGATACCAGGAATGGTACCTCCGATGATGCCAGGAATGCTGATGCCAGCGGTGCCTGTCACCGCAGCGGTAAGCACTAGGGGCCAGCAGGTAGCAGGCTCTGCCCTGCAGTCCCGTGAGTCTGACTTGGAATACAGGACTATGACCTCCATTCTTTCCCTCTTCTCATCATATCCACCCAGGTCCCCGGCAGCACTCCCCACACTCAAATCCTCCTCGCCAGCCATGTACTCAGCTCTTCTAGTTTCCCACTCATCCCCAAAGGCATATACATTCTCTTGTCACTCACATGCCTTGTCCAGCTCCCTTAAGGAGCACACTTATCCTCACAGAGCCACACACTGTGGACACATGAATACAGTTCTTCACATCCTCTTTGTCCCCAGAAGAGTCAGTAGCACCTGGGGATCTTGCTGTGCCTTCTTATGCTATTGCCCAGTGTAGCACAGTCTGGGTAGGATATAGAATTTGGCATCCACTGTGAAGGAATGAGCCTCAGGAGTTGTCTCAACCAAATACTGTCACTTGAGGAGAATGAAGAATGGAGCTGCTACGCGATTCTCCCCTGGGATCCCAGAGCTATGGCCCTGAAGGGTGGGGGAAGCCTGTTAGGGAGCAGAGATCACTAGGAGCAGGACACATGGATTCTGGCCTGGCCTGCTTCTCCATCCCCCATGGCCTGGGTCCTGGGGGCCACTGGGCTTGGCCCCAACCCTTCCCCCTCCTCTTTCTTCGGCAGACGGCTCCAGGTGCGGACACCGCCAGCTGTGAGTCTTCTGGGGGCCTGCTCCCCCCAGGCTCGGAGGTTGGGGGGCATAGGGGAGAGGGGACCATGGACTGGAGCCCACCCTGGATCATGCCTGTTGGGATGCCAAGGAGTCTGGGATATTGATGGGACCAGGGGACTATTTACTGGGGCTGGAATACGGGAGGCATAGGTGGGGATAAAATGGAGGTTGGAGCAAAGACTTAATATGTATCCTTTGGCTTTTTTTTTTCTAGCTGCTGTAGCTGGGACAGGCCCTCCGGTGAGTTCTTCCAGCTCAGGGGTCTCTGGGTAGAAAGCCTGAGAGTGGGGGACTGATAGTTAAATCTTTGGGGTGAGGAGAGGCTTTGGAAAAGGGGCCTTGATCACCATTCTGTGCCCCCCCCCCCCCCAACCAGAGGGCCCTATGGAGTGAGCATGTGGCCCCAGATGGGCGCATCTACTACTACAATGCTGACGACAAGCAGTCCGTGTGGGAGAAGCCCAGCGTGCTCAAGTCCAAGGCCGAGGTCCTGAGCTGGGCTTTCTGGCCCTTCCTTTCAGCTGCCCTGACCCTTCCAAGTCCTTGGCCTTCCCTTAGTCTCTAACCATATTCATGATGGTTCCTCTGGTCCCAAGGTCCCTGACCACTCCCTACCCTCCCTGGAAATACCTCCGTAGGATCTCAAGAAGTCCACCTTCCCCAGTTTGAGCCAGGCCAGGTGGTAGCTAAAGGTTCCTGTGTCCTCTACTCACTGGGTCTCCTTAGCTCCCCTGACTGGCTGGAGAGCTTGCCCATCCCACTGATGGCTCCTATCCCATCCTCTTGCAGCTGCTCCTGTCCCAATGTCCCTGGAAAGAGTACAAGTCGGACACAGGCAAACCTTATTACTATAACAACCAGAGTAAAGAGTCTCGCTGGACCCGGCCCAAGGATCTGGATGACCTAGAGGGTGAGATGTCCTACGGGTGGGCCGGGTCAGGAGTTCTGGGGGTTCCCTATTGCCCCTGTGACTGACTGTGTTATCTTTTCCCATAGCAGTTCTAGTCAAACAAGAGGCTGCAGGGTGAGTGACTTGCCCACCTATCCATTTATAGTTGGGGCACCTGGAGTGTGGGAGTAGACTCTGTCGCCATGATCTCTACACTGTGGGAGGAAGAGCCAGCTCTGTCTCCTTGTGGGGTCATCCCCTCTGTCCCCAGTCCTTCCCAGTATAGAGAAACCAGCCAGCCCCTGAAGTCCTCCATTCTTGCCCTCCTGGACACTGCCCTTCTGGCTCATCTGCAGGAAACAGCAGCAGCAGCTGCCACAGACACTTCAGCCACAGCCACCTCAGCCACAGCCTGACCCCCCACCTGCACCTCCTGGCCCCACCCCAGTGCCCACAGGCCTCCTGGAACCTGAGCCAGGTGGGAGTGAAGATTGTGATGTGTCGGAGGCCACCCAGCCCCTGGAACAGGGGTTCCTGCAGCAGCTGGAGGAGGGCCCCAGCAGGTGAGGGCTGCCCCCCATGGCATTCCCGATGTTGGCCTCAGACTCCCAGCCTGGTTCAGCCCTTGTCCTCTGCTGGGCCTCTCTCTCAGGAGGGGTTTGAAGATCTGGGTGTGACCTCTGAAGGGCAGAAAAAGGCTGCCCTGGGGAACAAGGAGGGGGTGATATGTTGCCAAGAGTTCAGGGCACTGAAAGCTGTGAGAGCTGGGGGACCCTGTGGCTGAGTCCCCTGTGCCCTCCAGTTCTGGACAGCATCAGCCACAGCAGGAGGAGGAGGAATCAAAGCCAGAACCAGAGAGGTCTGGCCTCAGTTGGAGCAACCGGGAGAAGGCAAAGCAGGCATTCAAGGAACTGCTGAGGGACAAGGTGCTGGAGTGGGGCTCCCAGGGAAGGTTTGGAGGGGGCGGAGCGGAGCAGGCCCCATGACTCCCACCTGCTTCATTCCAGGCTGTCCCCTCCAATGCCTCATGGGAACAGGCCATGAAGATGGTGGTCACCGACCCCCGTTACAGGTAGGCCTGGGCAGAGGGAGCCAGGCCCTGTTCATGAGAGCAGCTATGCTAGGGACTCCCTAGGAAACCCCAGCTCAACACTCAGCCCTAAGGGAACCAGAGTCAGGACAGTGATAGATTGGGTTGGGGTGCAAGGGGAACAAAAGCTGGAGGGCCTCCAGGAGAAGGAAAGGAAAGGTATCTGACACAACACATTCAGTAAATGCTTCCTGAATTGAATCAAACTGAATTGAATTAATTGGGGGAATGAGGGTGCTGGATAGGGTGACTTGAGAACCCCAAAGGAAAAGGGCCCAGTATTTGCAGTGTCTTGGAGCTGCATCTCTTCCCCTCACTTCCTGTCACCCCTACTTCACCATGAATGGTGTTCAGGTCCCAGACATCTGTGCCCTTGGAGCCCCTGCAGCCTGCAGTGTCTCATGACCCTCCAGTGTGGGCCGTGCAGGGTGGTTCAGGGTGACTTCTCTATCCCCACCCCACTCCTACCCTCTATCCCAGTGCCTTGCCTAAACTGAGTGAAAAAAAGCAGGCATTCAATGCCTACAAGGCGCAGCGGGAGAAGGAGGAGAAGGAGGAAGCCCGGCTAAGGGCCAAAGAGGCCAAGCAGACCCTGCAGCATTTCCTGGAGCAGCATGAACGCATGACCTCCACCACCCGCTACCGGTCAGGGGGCCAGGCTGGGCTGGGGCTTGGGAACCCTGAGAACACAAAGGTCCAGGGTCTCTGTTCTCTGTCTACCTACTCACAGCTTATATGCTCCACAGGCGGGCAGAACAGACCTTTGGGGAGCTGGAGGTCTGGGCTGTGGTCCCTGAGAGGGATCGAAAAGAGGTTTATGATGATGTCCTCTTCTTCCTGGCCAAGAAGGAGAAGGTAATGGTCCCTGGGCAGGATCCTTCAGCCCATCTCATCCTGGACTTTCCTTGTCTTTGCTTTGTTATGGACCCTAGCCATTTACTTCTCTATTTCCCCAGTGTCCCAGCTTCTGACTTGGAAGCTGGTATGGGACTTGCACATCTCATTTCTGCTCTGGGCCTATAGTCCTGGGTGTAGCAGGGAGGAGGAGTCTCTGAGAGATGGGTCTGTAACATGTACTCCCTCCCCTTCCCTGAGACATGAAAGTCTTGAGTATGGCCTTCTTCCTAGGGTTCCCTAGCTACCTTTCCCCAGGTCCTCCTCTGCCCAGGCCTACTTGGGTAGCTCTGGCCTGCCCGGCCTCACCCTGATCCTGTGGCTCCCTAGGAACAGGCCAAGCAGCTCCGGCGCCGCAATATCCAGGCCCTAAAGAGCATCCTGGATGGGATGAGTAGTGTCAACTTCCAAACCACGTGGTCCCAGGCCCAGCAGTACCTCATGGATAACCCCAGCTTTGCTCAGGACCATCAGCTGCAGAGTAAGCCTGGGCCTCCAGTCGCAGCTATCCCTTTCCCTTTCCTTACTGGACCTGGGACCCCAGAGTCTGCCTCACCCCACTCCCCTGTACCTTCTGCCCTCCCAGACACCCTAGGAGTACTCAACACTCACCCAGTCCTTGTACCTCTCTGGACTCCGGGGATACCAGAATGTTTCAGGACACCCCTCCCTCTGGGGTCCACTGTTGGCCTAGACGTTTTGTGTCCTTGGAGGAGGAGCTCTGGGATAGGAATCTTAAGCCCTAGAGATGTCAATGATGATTTTAGCTCATGTGAATATGATCTTAAAGCATCATAGCACTACAGGCCTTAACTGGTCACGTGTTACAATAGACTGTTGTTGGCCTGTAATCACTGATGATACTCAAATTCACTTTCTGAAATTGCATCAAAGCCTGATTGATTCCCAGTTCCCTAAGATGTGAAACCTCAGATCCCAAGATAACTGGTTTCATGTTATGGCTTCTAATAACTGAATCACAAGAGCTAAATACTTGCTCATTTATTCTTATACAATTAATGATCCCCTCTTAAGAACTACCATTCCAGTGGCTGCTCCCACAAAGCCCCCTCCAGACCCTTCCCCCACCACCCTGGGTATCCCTAGCACCTGTAGGACAGCATCGTTGAAACATTAGGGGTGCTGGGGTCTGAGAGGGTGTCCTGCTGGGACAATGCCCGCTGAACCTACTGCCTGTCTTTAGACATGGACAAGGAAGACGCACTGATCTGTTTCGAGGAGCACATCCGAGCTTTGGAGAGGGAAGAGGAGGAGGAACGGGAGCGGGCCCGGCTTCGGGAGCGACGCCAACAACGCAAGAATCGGGAGGCCTTCCAGGTATCTTCGCTGTCCTTTTCTAGATCAGAGCTCGGCTCTGCCCTAGAGCACAACCTCTTCACCCATTCCCTGCCCCCTTCTGGATAGGCTGCCTGTTCTTTCTGTGCCTAGCCCTGTCCAAGCTCCATGAGACCTCTCTCTGCCTGCAGTCTGTTTCTGCTGTACCTCCTCAATTCTGGACCGTGCTCTTCTAGGGAGACTAGATGTATGCACCATCCAGAAACTGCCAGCAGAGAGCACCCTACAGGCACGACTTGGCAGCTAGGCCATGTTTATTTCCCTTGGTGGGGCCCCCGACAGGCAGAGTTTATTCCCTCAGCTTCAGGGTGGCAGTGGTGGTGGTAGTGCTAGGGGTTACTGCAGGCAGGTTTCTGTTTCTTTGCCTCCTGGGACCGGCTTGTTCTCACTTTTTTGTTCTGTCCCTCTCTGTGTATTTACATTCTCTCTTTTTGCATTGTTCTCAGCCTTCCATCTGCATCTCTTCATCTCTGCCTCTCTTGCCTGCATTTCCTTAATCTTGATTGTCCCTGCCTCTTCCTCTGCCATTCCCTCTCTTCCCCCTCATTCTGTGGCCCTGCCTCTCTCCTTGTCTCACTCTCTCTATAACTGGCCTCTCCCTGCTCAGACCTTCCTGGACGAGCTGCATGAGACAGGGCAGCTGCACTCTATGTCCACCTGGATGGAGCTATATCCAGCAGTCAGCACCGATGTCCGCTTTGCCAACATGCTGGGCCAGCCGGGTAAGGCAGCCAGGCTCCCTGTTCTCTGGCCTGGCTTCCCGCCCTGCCAGCCTCTCTGCACCCCCTACTCCTGGGTCCTGTCCTCGGCACAGCCCCCAGGCCTTGGGAAGCTGCCGCCCGCCAGGCCCCCCTCCCTCCCTCCTTGCAGGCTCCACCCCTCTGGACTTGTTCAAGTTCTATGTGGAGGAGTTGAAGGCACGATTCCATGATGAAAAGAAGATCATTAAGGATATCCTTAAGGTGAGGGAGGCTGGGGTTATGGATGGGTACAGGATGGATGCAGGGCACGCTCCCTGCAGAGGACTCCCTGATAAGTCCTGTTTTGCAGGAGCATTACAGCTTGGTTCAGCAGATATCTACTGTGATCCTTTACTGCACACTAGGGATACAGTAATGAATACACAACTTCTACCCACAGGAGCTCATGGTCTAATAGGAAGATATATATGAGAACTGTTATACAAAGGGGCAAGTGTTATTACAGAGACAGGAATCTGAAGAACATTTGAACTGCGCATTTAGAAATGAGTAGGTGGAAGAGGTTGGAGTGTACACAGGGTACTAAGAGCAAAGGCAAGGGGGTGGAAAGGGCATGCCAGGTCTGAGGAGGAAGAAGCATAGCTAATTGTAAACTGGTAGCACACAGATTGTTCTTTCTGGCCTATACAGTGTTCTCTAAAAATTTGGAATTTGTTGCTAACATTTTAAAACCAGGAAACTTCACATAGAAAATCTGAATCTTTAGCTTCTCTTGTCAATATGGATTATCTAGCAGCATTGAGCTGAATTTGCAAGGCATTCTGCAGACTCAAGCTGAGATGCCACTTTAGAAAGGGCAAGTCATCCTTCTCACCATTCCTTAGTGCCTTCTTGATACTGTCACAAGTGTCAGCTGCCATTTACCATCACACATGGCCTGTTGCTCTTCTTCTACTGGAGAAGAGAAATAGTTCTCAGTATTTACATCTTATCAAAAGTGGAAAAGTGAGTGAGTGATGGACTAAACCTTGTGTTCCAAAAGAAAAAAACAAAGAGCATATTTCTTTATGGAAGTGAAAATTCTAATGCATTTGAGGAGATAATACAGTACAGTGGTTAGGAGCAGGACTGGAGGCAGACTGCCTACAGTAAAAGTCTAGCTTAACTGCTTGATAGTTGTGTGACCTTGGACAGGTCACTTGACCTTTCTGACCCTGTTTCCTCATCTAAAAAATGGTGAATGTTCCACCAGAGTACACCTAATTACAGAGATTAAATGCTACCTGGGTTGAAAGGGATCTGGAAATAAAGCTAGAAATGTCTCACTGCACATATATTTCTTTGAAGTACTGTTTTGCCTTACAAATTCATGTAGGTGTTGCATTTTAACACCATATTACCTCTCTATTTAATATAAATTTAATATTTTAAATTACTTACCATTAGGTAAGATGTATCATACTGTCCTGAGGTATCCTCTTTCTCTGGAACCACATGCCCCAGCTTGGAAGTAGAGCCCTGCATGTAAAGTGCCTTGAATGCTAAAATAAGAAATTTGGATTTTTTTCTCGTAAGTAATGAGGAACCGGGGAATGATTAGATTAGATGGTGTATAGCAGAACCTTTCAGTTTAGAGTACATACTTATGTCCTTAGGGAAGGTGGTGGCGCTAGGTAGAGCAGTTCTTGAAGCCTCAAGTTACTAAAACTGATAGTGGCAATTCAAATAGTCACATTCTTCTCACTTATCCCCAGACCTCTCTCCTACTGTTGGGGCCACTTGGTACAAAAGTCCCAAGAAGCACTAGATGCCAGGAGCTGGGTTAGAGGGATAGTAGAGGGTGAGCAGGGAGAAAAGTCAGTAGGCGGTGCAGGAATGTTGGTAGGAGGTGATCCTAGCCGGGGGCGGCGGGGACAGCAGAAGAGAGCAGGCTGTAGTGCTCCAGCTGTTCTGAGACACTCTGGGTTTCTGTGTAGGTGCCTTGAGACGAGCAAGGGTTGGAATTGAGTGTGGGGGGATTTGGTGCTGCTTCCTGTTTTCAAGTGAAGCAGCTTGAATCTTTTTTATGCATAGAGGTTCTACATAAGATTTCTATTTTAATAAACTGTTTCTGCTGTTTAAAAAAAAAAAGGGAGAATTTAACACCAGTGGGATAGAGTCACTAAGTAGAATTGATAGATTTTGTGAAATGGAGGGAAAGGAAGGAATCAGAGGTGTCAGGGCAGTGGATGATGGAACTATTGATAAAGATAAAACAAGAGCAGGGCTGTAGAAAATAGGAATTCTATTTGGGGAATTACTCTCAAAGCAAATATATTTTAAAACAGAATAATCGTATAAAGCAGAAATGCCTTATCCTGGGATAGCTAAATTTTATTGGACAATTAACTTTTAGCCACAGAGTGGCTGGTTGATAGGCCTGTAGGGGCCTATCCTCACTGAGTCCTGTCTCTCCACACAACCTGAGAAAGCAACTTTTTTATACAGTTCCCTTCCTCTTTCCCCATTTGGGTTCCTGCCTATGGAGGGCAGATGAGCCCAGGAATCCCTCTTGCTTTCCACAGCCAGGCAGACCATGATGGTGCCTCTCATCCCATAGGATAATGCAAAGAGCCCTGGACTTAGAGCAGGCAGACAGATCCGGGTCAGGGAGATCCATGGAGGATGCTCATGAGAAATATATTCTCTTGAGATCTGTTGAATTTTAAGTGTCTGAAATATCCAGTCTAGGATGAGTTTGAAAATCAGGAGAGAAGAAGGATGAGATTGCTAGGGAGTACAGATTGGGTAGTGAAAGAGGACTAAGTGCTGTTCTCAGGAACATGCATATGCAAGAGAAGTAATAAAAGAGGTCAGAGAGGGGGTGACCTGGAGAGGGGAGTGTTGAAGAAGTAAATGGTAGAGGCACTGAGGACCAGATGAGTGAGGACCAAGAAGGCGGCCTTGGATTTGGCTAGTAGACACAAGCAACCTTTGGGAGAGTAGTCATGGAGGGGGCATGGGGGTAGCACACGTTTTAGAGTCAGATAACTCCTGGTTGCTTATTGGCTCTGAGACCTCCGTAAGTTCCGTGTCTCTGAGCCTGTTTGCTCACCTGTAAATCAGGGATAATTCGTAGGTCAGGTTGTGAGAATTAAATAACATTTGTAAAGTGTCTAATAGGTTCTCAGTAAATGTTTATTCCTTTTCCTTTCTGCTGCATTTCAAGAGGTTTTGAAACAAAGGAAAAGAGCAGAGGTAGTTAGCTTGAAGGGGAGAGCATGGCGGAAAGGATGTTCCAGGTTAGGTGAGGTGTCTGCTTGATGGAAGGAGCCAGTAATGAGGGTGACTTGGAGCTTTCAATTTCCTGAGAATGAATGCTGTGTTGATAAGGACTGGAGCAGGGTTGAGGAAGTACCCTTGGAAAGAAGCAAGAGGAACACACCTCTGCCATCAGCAAAAAGGCCAGAGGAGGTGAGAGCTATGTGGAGGGAGAGGAAGGGAATCTGGCCTGTGCTTAACTGACGTGAGAGCCAGACTTTGAACTCCAGTGGCTTCATTTACCACTCATGTCATCTTAGGCCAACTGAGATCACTTTTCTAAGCCTCTGCTTCACTGGAATGTTATGAGGCCTAAATGAGAAGCATAGAGCCTGGCCTGTGGAAATGTTTTTAGTATTGGTGGGGAGCTGCACACCTGGTGGCCTCCATTTCTGCCATGGACTAAGTCATCTGGGTGGGTGTGGTGCTTGAAAGCACAGACTTTGGGGATAGAGAGACCCCCCAGGGTAGGGTTCTTGCCCAGCCATTTATCAGCTGTGAGACCTTGGGCAAGTGCTCTAGTTTCTCTGAACCTTGGTTTCTCCTTCTGTGTAAAATTAGGATACTAGGACCTATTCTTAAATGTAGAACCAAGAGGATTAAATGAGATAATGTGTGAAACACTCATCGTGGTACCTGGTACACAGTAAGCACTCAGTAAATAGAGCCAAAGGGTAGGGGCCAGCAAATGCTGATTGAGAATGCATGGAAGCACTGCTGAGCAGCAGGAGGGCCCAGCTGGGGCCGGAGCTTTAAGCCAAAGGAACAAAAGTTAATTTTGAGAAACTCAGCATTAATCAGCAGTTGGGAGACATCTCCCAACCCCTTCAGCTCTGTGTGACATCCAAACCAAGGGTAGGCATGGGGGCTTAATTGTCAAGGGATGAGGACTTGGATAACTTGGTTTCTAATGCATATCACAGTCCTGTGGATCTCTTCTGGAGGCAAGGGCCTTCTCGACCATCTGTAGTATGACCACTCTGCCTGCCAGCTTTGGCCTCAGGCACGTGGTGCCCCTGCTTCATGCACGGCTGTACCCACAGGACCGGGGCTTCTGCGTGGAGGTGAACACAGCCTTTGAGGACTTCGCCCACGTCATAAGCTTTGACAAGAGGGCTGCTGCACTGGACGCAGGCAACATCAAGCTGACCTTCAATAGTGTGAGGGGCTGGGCAGGGAGTGGGGCTCAGTTCTCTAAATCATCCGTGTCTTGTTCCATTCCTTCTCACTGTCCCACTGACTATATTCCCAATTCAGGGGATGGTGGTAGAAGCCCAGACCCTAACTTTCTACCTCCTAAGGTATGCCTGAGTGGGACCTGGCATCCACCCTCCTGGGTGACCCTGTTCCGTGTCCCTTCTTTCCTCAGCTGCTGGAGAAAGCAGAGGCACGGGAGAGGGAACGGGAAAAGGAGGAGGCACGCAGGATGCGGCGCAGGGAAGCTGCCTTTCGAAGCATGCTGAGGCAGGCTGTGCCTGCTCTGGAGCTAGGCACTGCCTGGGAAGAGGTCAGGAGCGTAGCCTGGCCCCAAGCACCCCTCAAGCCTGAGGGCAGCGGTGCTTCACCACTGAGGGCCCACCCCAGTCACGTCACAGCCCTGGGCCAGCTCCAGTTCCCTTCCTTTCTCTGCCCCAGCCCTGCCCTGTGCTCATGGCGGTGTCCAGGCCAGGCTGAGCGGGGCCTAGTCTGATCAGCAGTGCTCTCCTCGTTCAAGGTCCGTGAGCGTTTTGTGTGTGACTCAGCCTTTGAGCAGATCACCCTGGAGTCGGAGCGGATCCGGCTCTTCCGGGAGTTCCTACAGGTGCTGGAGGTGAGGCAGGCTTGTCCTCTGGATCTGCCTCAGGCCCTTGAACTCATTAGATCAGTTCAACAGAGACCTCAGTGGCCTCCCTCTTACCCTTAGGGCACTCCTGGCCAGCTACGGAAGGGGAGGCCTGAGGATCCCTGGGATAGGCAGAAGGCTCTAGCCTGAGAAGGGGAGGCAAAGCCAGACTTTAGGAGGTAGGATACTTCCTGGGGCTAAGTCTGGTGCTGTCCTCACCCTTCTTCCTCTGCCTCTAGCAGACTGAATGCCAGCACCTCCACACCAAAGGCCGAAAGCATAGCAGGAAAGGCAAGAAGCACCATCGCAAGCGTTCCCACTCACCCTCAGTGAGTAAGCGGGTAGAAAGGACATGGGGTGCAGCTGGGTTGTTTTGGGGAAATAAACACTTTGTTTTCCCCTTACAATCTCTCTTGGAGGGAAATTTGAGGATTCCTTTGGCCCTGGGTCGTCGTCCTCTCTCGAATTCCCAGACAAGGGCTTCTGGAGGGCAGAGAACCTCTGTATTGACATGTATCTGCTGATCTGCCCAGGGCTCTGAGTCAGAAGAAGAGGAGCTGCCCCCACCATCTCTCCGGCCCCCCAAGCGGAGGAGGCGGAACCCCTCAGAGTCAGGCTCTGAGCCCTCTTCCTCACTTGATTCAGTTGAAAGTGGGGGTGCTGCCCTTGGAGGACGGGGCTCCCCTTCCTCCCATCTTCTTGGAGCAGGTAAGCAGTTGCTATGAGCCTAGAAGCTGGAGAACTGTTGTCCCAGACTGGGAGGATGCCCTTCACAAGCCCCAGCTCCTTTGAGGGTAGACTGGATTGGGAGGGCTGCACCTGTGGAAGTAGAAAGAAACTTCCTCTACCTGCCCAAGCAAGAAGCTGGAGAAGGAAAACTGGACTTAAGACTTCCTCAGAACATGAGGTTCCTGCCTGTGAAGAATGAACAGAGAAAAAGAGCCTTTCTCCTGTTGGGACTTAGTAGGGATTTTTCTATCTATCTCCAGATCATGGCTTTCGGAAAGCCAAGAAACCAAAAAAGAAAACTAAGAAGAGAAGACACAAGTCGGTGAGTGAAGGAACTTCTGCCTAAGCCCCTGCTATTTGTGAGCTCTGTTCTACCTGCCTCCCGGGCTATCCACAGGAACTGAGGAGGTGGACTCTGGACTCTTACAGAACAGTCCTGAGAGTGAGACAGACCCTGAGGAGAAAGCTGGCAAGGAGAGCGATGAGAAAGAACAAGAACAGGACAAGGACAGGGAGCTGCAGCAGGCAGAGCATCCTAACCGTTCCCCAGGCTTTGGAATCAAGAAGGAGAAGGTGAGGGGCGGGGGCCCTAGGCCAGTCAGCACGCTGGTCAAGCCCCCAAGGCCCTCAGTGCAGGCTAAGGGTGAACTGTGCCTTTGCTCCAACAGACAGGCTGGGACACGTCAGAAAGTGAGCTGAGTGAGGGTGAGCTGGAGAGGCGGCGGCGGACACTCCTACAGCAGCTGGACGATCACCAGTGACCCAATGAGCTGTTCTCTGCCTCGGGTCTGTGTGAGGCCATGACTCCTGGGCCACCCTCACCGTCTGCCTCAGACTTCTTCCTTAGTCTGGTCTGTGTCCACTTTTTCTAAAGTAACCCCACCCCCAGCACACCATTGTTGGCACCTCTCAAGGTTGCTCTTGGTGTTCAAGGGTCCCCTACTCCCTGGACTAGTGCAGTCCTTGCCCTCAGCCCCAGACCAGAGATGGGTGGTATATGCCATGTGGGGTGGGTGATGCCAGTAGATAAAAGTGTGAGAGAAGTGGTCTCCAGGGAAGAGTCACAGGCTGTTGGACACCGCCTGGGTGGCAGAGGGCAGGGTCATCACTCTCTAGCATCAGTGCCTGCTCCTGCCTGCCCTGGCCCTGAGGCTCCACCACTTCTTCCTCCACCCAGGACCTAATGTACGTGTGTTTTGTTTTTTGTTTTTTAAATAACAGTATTTATAACATGGCCAGTGACTCTTTTCCATGTGCTACTGGGGCAGGCTGGGGACTGGACACATGCCCAGCAGAGGGCACTAGTGTCTCATGGCAGGCCTGCTTCCCTTTGTGTGGCTAGAGCCCACCCAGCTGGTTCTCCTTTTCCCCAGAGTTCTGATCTCATCTCCTCCGAAATAGATGCAGTGCCCCAAAGATTTCTTTTCTATCCCCATGGCCCAGGTCAGACTAAATGGCCACCGTAGCCCCCTAAGCTCAGAAAGAGGAGACAAAGTCAGGCCTGGTGCATCAAGCCTTTGTTGAGAGGGGGAGAGTCTGAGGTTTATGTACAAGAGGAAAGGGAGGTGGTACATGTACAAAAAAGTGGGTCCCCACATTCCCTTCCAGGGGCAGAGGAGAAGCAGGAAGGTAAGCAAATAGTCAGCCAAGACCACCATGCTCCTTGTCCCCTGCCAAAAAAAAAAAAAAAAACAAAACCCGTAGCTGAGGAAAGAAGGTGAAGAGTTGGCACACCCCTTCTCCAGCCATCTGCAGAGTGGTTGGTGCAGAGAAAACCTCTGCTCTTCTGCCCACCTTGACAAGAACAGTGTGAGCCTAGAATGAAATGGGCAGAGAAGAGCAGTGAGCCTGACATCTCTCCTCTTACCCTTATCACTAGGGCACAGCTGGCACGGCCCATGCTTCAGAGGGCCTTGCTCCTGGTAAGAGATGAACTGAGACTGACAGGGTCCCAGGGCTCCCTAAGCCTAGATACGTCTAGACCAGAGCTGACCATGGGCCTGCAAAAAGGAAGGGAAAAAAAATGAAACAACAGTTGCTCTCTCCTCTCATCCCTCTGGGCTCTAGTGGGAGAGAGATCTATGTGCCCTGTTTAGGCTAAGGCTGGAAATGGTTTTTCCTAGCCCTGAGCTGACCCTTGGTGACCCTTCAGGAAATGAAGTCAAAGACCTTGGGGGCAAAGTGCAGTACTGGAAGCACCAGGGACCTACAGACCTAGTGCCCATAGTGGCACAAGTAGAAAGATCCAGCCTCAAGAGCTGGGGTGGACATGGTTGAGAGAGCAACACAGTCCTCTCCTGGGCCCTTGGCCAATTCCAGGTCCATTGGTTGGACTTGTGGGACTCTGAGGGCTGAAGTGCTTCTGCCTCCGAGAGGGTCTCAGTGGGGGCCTGGAGCCCGAGGGGGACCACTGGGCGGTGCAGCACTCCTGGCTTGGTGGCGAACAACCATAGGCTGGCAGTGGAGGCCTGCGGGGGAAGAGAGAGACCTGTGAACAGGATGGGAGGCTGAGCCAGGACAGTGCCCTCAAGAGCAGCCCCACAGGTAGGGCCAGGGAGGAGCCAGTGGTGAGGCAGATAAACAGGAGGCTTAGATAAGGCTTGAGGGGTACCCAGTTGGGGAGATTGCTGGTTGGGGAGATTGCTGGGCTTTGCATTTCAGAGGATCAGGTTGGGGTGACTAGAGGCCACTGGGCAGTGGAGAGAGACAAGGTAGATGCATTCAGAAAGAGCCAGAAACTAGGAAAAGACCCCAGGCTGACTGGATGTCAGGAAACAGATTAAGGGACATCGGATACCTCCTGGTCAGAAGGTACTACCAGAGCTCTTATGAGAAGAGAACCGTGGGGAAGGGTTCCTTAGGCCTGGGAATGGACCCTCAACCTCAGCCTCAAAGATCAGAACCGTAGGCTTGGTCTTGCCTGCTCTGGCCTGTCCTCAACACTGGCCTGGCGACTCCCTACCCACTGGGTCTTAGTAGAAGCCAGGACAGCATTAGTGGGAGAGAGACCACTTCCCTAAGGACACATGCAGGGGATATGCCACGCTTCTCAGAGCATGGGGCGTGCAAGAAGTATGTGTCCCCATTGCTGGGAGGCTGCCAGAGGGTGATTGCAAGTCATGCAGGAAAGGAGGTGCCTGTGGTCTCCAGCAGGAATCCTGGGAGACGGGCATGCAGAGGGGGCAGCTGCGGTGCCCAGTACCTTTCAGGCCCCAGCCTTGGGGGCTAACAGTTTGACTCATCATGGTGGGCTGCATCACAGAAGAAGCGTGAGCCCCGCTTGGCAGTACGGGCCGTGAAAGGGACACTCTTCAGCACTGTGGCCCAGGAGAGAGACACAGTGGTCAGGCCTCATGGGGGGTGGAGTGGGAGGAGAGCCCAAGGGGTTAGGTTGAGCTTTGGGAGCTGGGTGCAATGGCCAGGCCCCAGGGAGTGAAAAGGGCCCCACCTGTGATGATGTCCTCGATGGTACCATCCTTCCCCTCATAAACAGGCCGGTGTTCCTTGGCCTGGCGCCGCCTCAACTCTGCTATTAACTCCTGCTGTTGCCACTTGTTCCGCTGGGATGGGGTCTAGGGCCAAGAATGTGGAGGGGGAAGGAAGTCATCACTAACCTAATGTGGGACTGGTTCCTGCCCCAAGGTGCAGTCTGAGGATGCCACTGCTTGTGCACTGCTAGGAATCCCCAAAGGCCCTCCCTCCATCCCTCTGGATGCCAGCCCACTGGCCCTCTGGGTGGTCTGTCCACTCCAAATTTTCATCTCCTCTAGCCTTCCGACCCCCAGCCCCCACTCTTTTGCCTTGTCGTCCTCCAGGCCCCAGCTCTTGGTCCCACCCACCTTGGCATCCAGTTTCTTGGCTTCCTGAGCCAGCTGCTTCTCCCGCATTACCTCCTCCTGCTTCTTGCGGGCTTCATTCTCTTGTTCTGCTTCCTAAGAGCCATGGAAGATGGGGGGTGGGGAATGAGGCTCACAGACGGTGAGGGGAGGGGCTGACACTGAGGTGGAGAGTGGGTGGCAGTGGGACCCGCTAACTCCAGGTGGCCACCCTCTGGAGGGGCACTTCCTGCCCTAAACAATGACAGGAAGGTCCTGGGCCCCACCCTGCCCACCAGTTCACAGCTAAGAGGCCTGTCACCAGCTTGCATCGCTCCCTTCCCAGGACTCGGAGGAGGAGTCGGAAAAGGCCCATACTTTAAGCCCAGGCTTCTCTCCCCCAGCCAGTTTTCTCTCAACCAAACTTCTGAAAAAGCTCTCTGCAGCTTACCTTGTAAGAACGAATGAATCGGACAAATACTGGGAAGAATACAGAAGGAGGTGTAGTCTTGGGACTCTCGCCAAAGTAGCGCACAACTGCATTGTAGGCCTCCTGGGGAAGGGGTGGGCAGAATGGGTCACCCTGGTGGGAAGGATCAGCCCAGCTCCCACACCACAGATGAGAGGCCTGCAGAAAGCAGAGCCCAGGGCCAAAGGGAGGAAAACCAAGCACCCAGGCCCCTGTGAGCTGGAGAGAACCTGGGGCTCCCAAAGCTCCCGAGTATGAGTCTCCAGAGGCAGCTGCCTGCCACTCCCAAAGTGCTCTCTCTCCCCTACATGTAGCCAGCCAGCTGCTTGATTTAAAAAAAAAAAAAAATAGAACTAGGGCCACCTAGAGGGGCCTGGTGCCTCGGCCCTGGTTGCTCCCACCGCCTGCACCCTGTGCTTGCCTCAGCCGTCTTGGCATCCCGCTGGAGCTTGTCTAGTTTGCCTTCGTTGGTACTGAGAAAGTTCCGGAGGACGCTGTTGTCATGGATGCTGCACTCACGCCGAATCAGCTCCATGCCCCGGCCCAGCTCCTTCACGTCCAGCAGCACGTTCTCCAGGGACACTGGTCACCAAAAGCCTGGCTGAGGAATGCCTAGGGCCTGGCATGCCCACCTCCCAGCCCAGAGCTGTATCAAACTCTGGCCCTCCCCCTCAGCATGGGCTCACTCAGGTTCACATACCTGTATGGACATAAGGAAGTACACACCAAGCTAGCTGATCCCTCACAGGGGGAGGGAATGGAATGGAAACTGAGCTTGTGACCCCAAAGAACACAGTAGCAAAGGCAGGCAAGCCACAGAGACTGCTGGTCTCCAAAATGAAACTGCCTCAGGCCTGCGCTAGCATTCATGGGTGGGGCAGAAATAACAGCTACTTCATGTCTATAGAGAGCTTTATCATTTTTTTTCTAAGCACTTCACATACATTATACACAAACCCAAGACCTCTGGGGCCAGCTTGAGGGAGCTGGGAGCAAAGAGCGACTGCTCCCCTTCTTGTTCCTGCTCCCACTGTACCTAGCTGGGAAGGGCTGGGCTGGGCCAGGCCTGGCGCCTGGAGGAAGGCTCCCTCTGGAGTGGCCCCTGCGTAAGGCTCCAGCGGAAAGCTTTGAAGTGGTCAGAAAGAAGATAACAAAAGCCAGAAACAAATGGACCCAAGTGTTCTCTCTCCTCAGCTTCCCGGGAATTGTCCCGGGCTGGATGTGAGGGCAGGCCCACCCAGCCAGGCTCTCCTCACCTGCTGCAGCCTTCTCAACAAAGTGCAGCTCATGCCAGAAGTTAGCCAGGTCTGGGTATTTCTCCTTCACCGTCAAGGCGATGAAATGAAGCAGTGTCATCTTCCGGTCAGTGGACTTGGTATCCAACAGCTAGGAGAGAGGGTGAGGGCAGTGCATAAAAGCTAAGCACTCTGGCTCCACAACTGCTGCCCCCCAGGCTTCCTGGCCCACGCTGCCTTCACCATCTTACCAGATCCAGGCTCTGAAGCTTGAAGCCATACACAGCTCCCCGCTTGCTGCTGTTCATGTAGTTCCCCAGTGCAAGTATGATCTGTCCAAAGAATGTGTGGGAGGCAGGTCAGGCTCAGGTCCTGAAGGCTCCTTCTTCCTCTCTGTATAGCCCCAGGCACCCACCTAGGACCTGAGAACCCCCAGCACCCCTGTTCACAACCTCTTCCCACCTCCAACATCTGCTTCAGCTTCTGTGAAGACTTGACGGAAGCGGACGCCGCAATGATGGCATTGAGTTGCTGTAGGACAATATGAACACTGAAGTAACCCCAGGCTGAGATGGGGGAAAGACAGGGAGGGGTCAGAAGGACTGGAAGGGCAGGGGAGGTGACTAGCAGATGGAGGGTGGAGGGACAGCTGTCCAGAACCATGAGTTGGGTGAGGACTGTACCGGTGTGAGCATCTGCAGGTTATCCTGGAAGTTCCCCAGGAAGGCCATGCCAGCCATTCGTTGGGTCAGCCGTTCCACCTTGCTGAAGAGCAGCATGAAGCGGTCCTCGGCTGCCAACTCCTCCAGGGGCTGCCGCTCACGCTCATATTGCCGCAGCAGCTTTACCTCAGCCTCTGTGGGCAGGAAGCGCATCAGGCACTCCACGAAGTCCACCGGTAGTGTCTGCAAGTCAAACCTGTGGAGGAGGGAGGGACCACCTCAGTTCTCACATCTCTCCACATTTTCCCTCATCCCTTTTATTCTCCAAGTTCCTAGAAGAACTGGACAGGGGACTGTACACAGAACACAGCCAAAGGCAAAGGACCCATTGCATCATCTGTCACAGCACCAGCAATGATTCTAGGGGAACATTCCATGCTCCTGTTTAATAAGCCCTTTGATGTACTCCCACTGTACCTAGGGTGAAGTCCAAACACCTGAGCATGGCTTACCAGGCCCAGCCTGCAAGACTTCTGCCCAACTCTCTACCTTCTCCTCCTGCTCCGCTCCCTACACTAAAGCCAGATTCAATTTTTAGTACCCAAGGCACTATGCTTCTCCCTCCAGGCCCTGAACTGGACTATCTCATGTATTTTCTTCAGGTCCCAGTTGAGACATTACCTCCTCTGGAAAGGCTTCCCTCATTCATCACCAAGCTCAGCTACATGAACCTCCCTATTCTCCCAAAGCTGCCTGTATACTTCTGCCATCCTGGTAGTATCATTCAGTGTTACTGCACTGTTCCCAACAGACTGAGAGCTCCCTGGGTGAAGGTCTGGGCAGAACTGCCAGCACAGATGCAGTAAATTCTAGCCAAGCCAGTGGATGACTAGGGGGTGTGAGGGAGTTCTGTCAGATGACCTGGAATCTAGGGAAACCCAGGCTCCTGGGTGGAGAACTGGGTTGCCAACAGACTAGGGACCAGGGCCAGGTCAGTGGGAGCCTCACGTATGAATGGCCCTGCAGATCTCCTCAGCGGAGCGGCCAGCCTTGCGTAGGGTGATGGCCAGGTTCTTGGCACGATTGGCTTCCAACAGAGTCACCTTGCTGGCAGCTTTTTGCGCTGTCTTGTTTTTGGAGCAGATGAGGTCAAGGGCAGGGCCCTGCGCTTTTGTCTTGAATAATTCTTCAAACTTATCAAGATCCAGGTCCTGGCAGGAATAGATGAGCAAGGAAAACGCTGTAGCCTCATACTAGTGGAGGACCTCCTGACAGCCCACCCAGCATTGGCCCAGAGCTCTGTCACTCTGGAATATTTCCTGAATACAAACACAAATAAAGTGTTGTTGACACAACTAGAAATATACATACACTCAAGAATGAAGGGTTCGTGGAGCTAAGCCTGGCCTCACCATGTCTGATGGCTTTTCTAAGACCAGAATCTCCTCAAAAGGCAACCAGGTCCCTAGCCCTCAACCTTACCCCTCTGGACCCCAGGCCCTGTTACCTCCAAGATCTTCTCATCATCAAGTTCGCTGAAGACAGTGCCACTGATCTGGTTGGGTTTCAGTGCTGTCCAGTTGAAGACAGGCAGCCGGAACTTGGTCTTGATAGGTTTCTTAATTCGAATGGCTAATTTGGAAGGAGGATCAGTGACACGGGGGCCAGGGACACACACCCCTGGTCCCACCAGCCCTGCCCAGAGCCCTGGGGATACTCACCTGACAGACCCACTGTCAACACCACAGAGGGGGCAGCACCAGGGAGAGGTGGGGCTGGGGGACACTTGTCTGGGGGAAGAAGAAATGACACAGTGACCCAGGCGTCAAGAGACTCTTCATAGGCTTCCCTCCCCTCTGCCTGTCCCACCTTCTCTGAGAGTTTAAAAAAAAAACTCAGAGAAGGAGCCTACATGAACTCTGCTCAAGCTGCTCCCAGAAATCTAACTCTGACAGGGCAGTTGTTGCTGGTCTCTGACCCAGTTTCTATGGCTACAGTCTGAGCCTCTCCTTGGCTGTCTTCAAAGGAATTGGGAGCAACATCTTTATGATCCTTAAAACAGGTCCACATCTGCCTTTGGGCATCCATGTGCTGATAACTTGAGCTTCCCTCAGATTCCAGCCCTCCCTCACCCTGATTTTATATCCCCCTCAGTCCTCAGATGATGCCATTTTCCCAGTTTCTCCCTGAGGAAGACACTGCTGACTACAGTTTTGGTCCTCACAAAGACGCTGCCCCTGTTGGCTCCCAGGGGTCGTGGTTACCTGGTAACGGGGGAGGTGGAGGGGGCAAGGGCGGAGCTGGTGGTGGAGGAAGAGGCAGGACCTCCTCAGGGGGTGGGGCTGGAGCCAGAAGGTCCAGGTCGGAGGGTGGCATGCCCTCACTCAGCTCTGCAGGGCCTACTCTGGCCAGGGCCTCACTGTCCACAGACTCCAGGCCCCGGACACTTGGCTCCAAATGGCATCGACGCTGGAAGGCCTCCTCCTTCTCTTTAATGAGCCTCCGCAGAGTGTGTACCTGGTGGCTTGTGTTCTCGTATGTCTCCTGGCAGGCAGACAGCACCATTAAGGGAA
The DNA here is from genome assembly GCF_009828535.3 of Hylobates moloch. Classification (NCBI taxonomy): domain Eukaryota; kingdom Metazoa; phylum Chordata; class Mammalia; order Primates; family Hylobatidae; genus Hylobates; species Hylobates moloch. The sequence goes on along the minus strand of NW_026652297.1, from coordinate 2,401,730 downwards.
AAGTGGGCTAAAGGCATAGTCATTGCCCCTAAGAGTGAGAATTCCTACCCAGGGTTCTCTTAACTAGGGTCTCTGTGAGGGTACTCAGAGGCTCAGAGTGGCAGAAACCCAGGTGGGGGAATGGGGAAGCTGGAAGGCAGCAAAACAAAAGAGGCAAGCAGAAGCTGCCTCCCTCCGCTGGCACCCTGAAGTGTCCTCTCTGCTCCAGCCAATTCTCACTGCACGGACCCCTCAAAGCCCAGGAAAAAAGGTTGCCCCTGTGAAACTCTCCTTAATCTACCACCGGTCTGACATAGCTGCTCTCTCCATAACGTTTTGGGCCTCATTTTGCTTTAATTTCACTTGGCCTTGTATAATGGCTCAATTGGAAGCCCCCCATAAACAAGACCCTGTCTTAACCATCTCTGTATCCTCCATAGCTCCCAATACAATGCTCAGCAGAAGCTGGGCAGATACATATTGAGCTCAACAGAGCCAGCATATATTCTTCTGAAAGAGAAAGTAGGATGGGGGCATGACTTTATAATGAACAAAAAGTCAGGAGAAAATACAGAAGATAATGAAATATGAAGAGCACCTGCCCTGCCAACTTAGGATACCTGGTGGACATCCTAATACACAGAGCACTTAGTCACTCTGCCCCTGCTCATTAAACATGGCTGGGGGAGGAACATGGGGGTAGAGGGGAGAAAAATCAATGGGATGGGCTGGTAGGAGGAGCCCTGGGTTGGAACTCCAGAATGCTCGTGGGTGCCCCAGCTGTTCCCACCCTCTTATGTGTGTGTCTGGCTCACACTGGCCCCACCTTTCCTCTCCAACTAAAAAAAATGGGGTGAAATCATCAGCCCACTCACACCTGAGTACCTCAAGGGTGAATCAAGATCTAAATCCTAGAGAACTTGATATGATTCAGGGAAAAAAGCAGAACCCCAAGGCCCTGGAGCCCAGGATCAGTCAGGGACTGCCTTCCCCAGAGTACTTGTACCTTGATGCTCTCTAGTTCCTTCTCCCGTTGCAGCAGCTGCTTCTCTAGCTCTGCCACCCGCATCATGTTTTCATTCTCTAGGTCCAGAAGCTTCTCTGTGAGCTGCACAACAGGAAGGGCAGGTTCTGTGCTGGCCCTAAAGCCTGGGCACTCAGCACAGCCTGAACCCTAGTCAAGACCTGAATCCGGCCCCTCAACACAAGGCCACAAAGGCAGCTTAGTCAGGTGGTTCCCTTATATTCCAATAACAGATACAAGACAAAGGCCACATTCTGACTGTCTCAAGACCAATGCCACCTCATGCCCAGCCCTGGAGGTCGGTGTGTGTTCCAACTGGTGGATGATCCAGTGGCTCAGGCCTGAGTATGCTCTTGAGAGCCCTGGTGGGTTCTAAAGCCTCCCTGGCACTCAACCTGGAGGCAAATGGGTCAGCTCAGGATTCCTGGTAACTTGAGCTTCCATCAACAGTGGCTCTGGCAGGCTAAGGAAGACCACCTACATGGGACACATGCTCCTCCAACTCCTCCACCTTCTCCAGGGCTACATTCTTGGTCTCAGCATCCTCCAACAAACCCCCGACATCAAACACGTTGTCCAGATATGCCTGAATCTGCACCTGCAGCTTCTCGCTCTCTGTGTGCCTTGACTTCTGGGGGAAAAGCAGAGAGTAGGAGTAGTTGTAGGAGCAGGCAGATCATCAGGGGAACTTTCTGAGAAAGTCTTAGTCCTCATCCCCCTTCGCCACCACTTCCCAAAGAGTTCCTGCGGCAGGCCATGTCAGATTCTTGCCCCATGGAGCTGCCTGACTGGGGAGTTATCTGCAGAGGTCCTGAGTCCCAGGCTACAGAAGACAGGCAGAGTCCCAGGAGCATCAAGGACTAGGCACTTATAAAAGAAAAATCATTTGTGATATGGCTAAACTGATCCCAAAGCACCTCACCTTACAAGGACCCCAACAGGCTCACCTGCAGGAACTCCTCTAGCCCCAGCTTGGTAAACTCATACTGCAGGTGGACCCGGAAGTTCATGTCCTCTACCGAGTGCACCACGATGTTGATGAACTGCATGCAGGCCACCTGAAGAAGAGGAGGCCCAGAGAAGCAGCAACAGGAAGGGCAGAGGAGAGCCAAGAGACCAGGAGGATAGGTGGCTGTTAGAATATCATCATCATGTGGGTAATTATAGGGAGTCAATTAAAGAGTTAAGTCTTTATGGGGGCAATAAGAGTATTTTAATTTTAAAAATGTCATTTAATATTCAGTGTATAAAGACAAGTAAATTACATGAAAAACAGATGTAAGTGAAGATACAGCTATCTGATTTCCTTTGTACATCAGCAGGTATTCCTCGAGACAACCTCACCTAGCCGAAGACCCTGCACTGAGGGGAAGAGAAGCTAGAGGAAGAGCTCAGGAAAAGGGAGGGCAGCTCAAAAAGGATCCAATTCAAGGACAAAAAGGCCACAGAAAAGAGGAAAAGGAGGTGATCTGATATACACAAATGATGTCCTGAAGTTTCTAAGAGCTCGCTGGGGTGGGCAGGTGGACAAGAAGCATCTGCTGAATAGAATCATTCTGGGCTCTACATGGAATATCAAGATACACTGTTGGCCTCACCCCTGTTGTCAAGGAACACACAGCCCTGGTGGGTATGTGCTGGACCCAGGCCCAGTTCCTCACCATGAAGTCAATGTTGCTGTCCTCATTCCGGAAATATTCCATCAGCTTCTCAAAGCGGTGCAGCTCCTTGCATACCTGAATGAGCAAACTTTCTCAGTGAAAGGATCTGCTCCATGCAGAACCCAAGCCCCTGTGCTCTGGCTCCTAGGAGCATCATGGCAAAGGACTGGTTCAGACCAAGCTTAACCACAACTCTATACATGAAATAGGCCATTCTGGACACTATAAAAGAAAACCTGGGGCTGGGCGCGGTGGCTTACATCTATAATCCCAGCACTTTGGGAGGCCGAGGTGGGCAGATCACCTGAGGTCAGGAGTTCAAGAACAGCCTGGCCAACATGGTGAAACCCCATCTCTACTCAAAATACAAAAATTAGCCAGGCGTGGTGGCACATGCCTGTAGTCCCAGCTACTTGAGAGGCAGAGGCAGAAGAATCGCTTGAACCTGGGAGGTGGAAGTTCCAGTGAGCTGAGATTGTGCCACTGCAGTCCAGCCTGGCCACAGAGTGACACTCCATCTCAAAAAAGAAAATAAAACTGGGACCTGCAATCTGGCTCTGGGTCTGTGGTCCCCCACCAAATTGCTGAGGGAATTCAGTAAAGCCTGTGCCCTTAAGCTGGGCTTTAGGTGCCTCTGGGGATAGGCCAAGAAGAAACATAGGGGTCTGATGCTGCCAAGTTACTAAAGGAAGGAGGGAAAGAAGGAGGACGGGAGGAAGGCCATGGCTGAGACAGGAGGCTGCAGTCCTAGTGGGATGCAGGGGAAGGGCCAGTGTACAGGAAAGCCCTCTCTGAGAGGGGTCTAGAGGCTCCTCTGAGCCTCTGGGCTTCAAGGAGGAAGAGCCGTTTCCTGGCTTGAACAATGGATGCTAGGGAAGAGGTCCAAAGAAGAGGAAGGGGTGGGACCACCAGCTGTGGCTGGATGTTGAAGAATCCTATGTTCAAGTAGACAGGGGTTTCAGAGGCAGGCCCAGGGGCTGGGGGAAATTCCACACAGGAGTTCCTTCTCCCCTCACCAATAACAGCCAACAAACCAGGAGACATCCTTGCTTACCTTCTCCTTCCATTTCAAAACACATGTGCTTTGGGTTCTACCAATGGGTTCACTGCATCAGACTCCCATCTGGGGAGTCACTTAAGTACATATACTCAGGCCTCCAGTGGGTATGAACTAGAGCACAGGGATCTGTACTTTTAACAAGCTCCTTAGGTGATTTGGATGCAGGGCCCAACTAGGACCATTGGACTATAGCCCTCAGCTAGCTGAGGGTATCTTTAGCTGGCCAATCAGGAGGTTTCCTGGCCTGAAGATCTAGTAAGACTAAAGTTCTGGTTTTAAAAATAGTGGGAGTTCAGGAGAGAGGCTGCTTAGCCAAGCATTGGGATGTTAAAAATCATTGCAGATCACAGGAAATGGTGCTTACCTACCCAGCTCCCTGCCTTCTCCCCCACAAACACACACACACACACGAAGCCAAGACTGACCTCTTTGAAATTGTCAAAGGCAGCAAGGATGATTTCGTGACCTCCTCGCACCAAACACACAGCTGCCAGAAGCTCTAAGACAAGGGCTTTGGTCCTAAGGGGTGAAGAAGGAAGATTAACACCCTAACTCCCCATCCTGACAACTACACAGTTCACTTCCCTGACTGGGTTAAGTCCTATTGGAGAGCGGAGAAAGCCTCAGTGGTGAGGAGAGAGGGTGGGAAAAAGAGGGCTTGCTCCCTTACTAAGCTGTGTAGACCAGAGGAGAGCCAGGGACACTTCTCCTCCAGCAGAGATGAGGGGGCCAAACCAAGGCTCTGACAGGACTCCAAGGCCAGGCAGAACTTGTCAGGAATACATGGTTTACAGATCTCCAGAGCCCTGGACAGAGTGGGGAGGAAAGGGGAGGGAAGGAACTCACCTTGGATTCTTGTTATTTAGGCTAAGTGCAATCTCATTGACAGCATGGGGGTGGGACATGACCAGGTTGAATCCATACTGCAAGGGAAAGGACAGAAGGAGGGGACCTTGACGGTGGGGAAGGGAGAGCCCAGCCAATCTCCTTGACCGTAGGCCCACCAGCAAAACTGTCTTTTTTTTTTTTTTTTTGAGACGGAGTCTTGCTCTGTTGCCCAGGCTGAAGTGCGGTGGCGCGATCTCGGCTCACTGCAAGCTCCACCTCCCGGGTTCACGCCATTCTCCTGCCTCAGCCTCCCAAGTAGCTGGGACTACAGGCGCCCGCCACCACGCCCGGCTAATTTTTTTGTATTTTTAGTAGAGACGGGGTTTTCACTGTGTTAGCCAGGATGGTCTCGATCTCCTGACCTCCTGATCCGCCCGCCTCGGCCTCCCAAAGTGCTGGGATTACAGGCGTGAGCCACCGCGCCCGGCCAGCAAACCTGTCTTTTATAAGCTGGTGCCCTCCTAGCTCTCCTGGTTTTGCAGATGAGGCAGAAGACGTAGAGAACCTATGGCTAGTGCTTCCCCCTTACCTGATAGTTCATGATGGCTCTGAGACAAAGGATACAGACGTGGACGTCATCCTTCTGGCTCACTAGGCGGGAGTTCTTCAGGGCCCTGCGCCCAGGGAGAGTGCTATACCTGGGGAGATGGGCCAGGCAGTCAGGTGGGAGCTGAGGCTGCCGGTGAAGCATCTAGGGGCACTCACCATCACCCAGACAGCAAGCTGCCCCTTAGCAGTGGCAAAAAATAGGGAATAGCACCTCGTACCAACAGCCAAGAGGGACAGGGTGCAGGAGGCAGGGTGGTCAGCCTGTTTTCACGTCCTTAAACAGACCTTTGTCAGCAACTACTCAGGATCCCGGCTTTATAACCAATGCCCCAACCCTAGAGATCCTTCAAAATACAAATAGTAGTTGTGTAGGCCTTCCTAGTCCCTGAGATGGCTCCAGAGACAGTCATTTGAGCATTCCCTCCACCCACTTCCAGTTGCTGCACCTTCTGCACAATCTGTGGGACAAGAGCGTCATGGCTCCCATCCAACTTCTATATCACAGAAAAGGCAGAGCCGACCCCTAAAGGCTTCGGTTGGGCCACAGGCCTATGTCTGGCTTTGCACCACCCCTCTACCCTCTCAGTGATGTTTCATGGAAAAGGGAGGAGACACATATAGTATCTGCTCATGCATGACAAGAATAATCAACAGTGTCCAAGGGACACAACCCAAAGGAGACTAGGAGGAAAGCATGGCCACAAGAGAGACAGAAACCAAGGAAAGGGCCATCGGACCCAAAAGAAAGCCTCCCAGAGTAGGAAGGGGCTCTGAGAAGTCATCCAGTCCATCCACCTACCTCCAGGCAGGGTGGCTCTTAAGACACGCAGACAAATGAGCATGTGGCAGCCTCAGAGAGAAAGGCCTGAAGGAAGAGGTGAAGGGAATGAGAGGGGCAGCCAGGTTGGGTGGGAGCTGGTCTCCAAGCAGCTAAAGGGGCAGAGTGAAGAACTAGAGGGAAACAGAATGAGAGTAGGAGCTGGATCACCCAGTGAAGGCCACGGACCTGTATGAGACGTGCCCTGCTCAAGAGACCCAGAAGGAATGGCAGAGTGAGAGGAATGAAGGGCTCCCCCAGAGAGGGGTGAGGAATGGGGAGAGCTGGAACCCCACGTGGGGTGAGTGCAGCTGAGACCATGTACTTACCCAGGACAGACCGCTGGGCAGAGTCAAGGAGACAGAGAGGACAGACCAGAGACAGACTGGCAGGCAGAGGGCAAGAGAGCTGAGCCTGGAAGCAAGAGTGGAGGGAGGAGCATGAGCACTCACCGCTGAACCCGAGACCTGCACTGAAGGGTAGGGTGGGAGGCAGGCGGGCAGAGCAAGAGCACACATACCGGAGCACAGACTGGCGCGCAGAGCGAGCGAGGCTGTTGGTGAAGGGGGCCGACAGGGCGCTGGGTGGCTGCAGGTCCTCGATTGACCTGCTCCAGGACCGGAGTTTGTCAAATGCACCATCGTCACCACTCTCCAGACCCTCAAAGTCAAACCTGGAGCATGAAAGGACACACATGCGCACACACAGGCACATACACAGGAGAAATTCAGTGCCAAGGCCCCCCGCGAGCCCACCCCCACCCTTCAGGCCTCTAGGGCAACAAGCAGCAGGGGTAGCAGGGAGAGAAAGCAGAACTGGGCAGCAGAGACCTGATCCTAGCTGGAAGAGCCACTAACACAGAACAGCAGCAGCAGAAGCACAGGCAGCAACCAGGAGGGGAGTCTAAGGAGATGGGAAGCTGATGGAGGCCAAGTCCTCTGCTCCCCACCGGCCAGGAAATTCCAGGAGTGTCCTCCCCATGGGCCACTCAGGAGCTGGCAGTCTTTCTGCACTCCCAGCTTAGATGGGACATCTCCAGGAAGCTGTGGCTCCCCATGAAGAATCTGCCCCATAGAGGGAATCGTGGGGAATGGGCCAACTGCAGGTCTTGCTAGTTGGCAAATGCCAGCAACCAAAGTGCCTTTCAGTGCTTTGATTCTGGATGGCAGGACTGAATGGAAGGGAAAGGGGGTTCTGGCAAACCCAGAGTGGGACAGTCCTTTATTGTTTGGAGGAGCACCACTGCCCCATCTTAGCACTGGGTTTTAATGACCAGGTTCTCTATGGTTCTGGCTACTTGAGGTTTCTAGGTTTTTCAGGTATACAGGCTCCCTGGGCTTCAGTTTCCCTGGGGGAAGAAATTACAAGTTGAGATTGTGGACCAGGGTCCCGTAGTCTAGCCTCTGCAGGAGTTGAATGGTTTGTCACTTTCTGCTCCTGGAACAGATGTCTTCCACCATCGGCAATTATTATTATTTTTTTAAGAGACAGAGTCTCACTCTGTGGCCCAGGCTGGAATACAGTGGCACAGTCATGGCTCACTGTAACCTCTAACTCCTGGGCTTAAGCAATCCTCCAGCCTCAGCCTCCTGAGTAGCTGGGACTACAGGTGCGTGCCACCATGCCTGGCTAATTTTTTAAAATTTTCTTGTAGAGATGGAGTCTTGCTATGTTACCGAGGCTGGTCTTAAAACTCCTGGGCTCAAGCAATCTCTCATCTTGGCCTCCCAAAGCTCTGGGATTACATGTGCGAGCCACTGCGCCCAGCCAACTGTCAGCAGTTTGTCAACGTGGCCAGGACAAGGAAGATGGCCAAGACCACAAACTCACAGGGACTCCTCTCTTATCATCCTCACTTCAGGATATACCCCTCTGAGAAACAGTCCCTCTCCTCCTTCTTGTCCTCTTCCTCCATGTAGGTCATTAAAGACTAAGGGAGCATCTCTTACAGGTTCTTCTCCCCCAAGAAGCATTCTGCTCAGATATGGGGTCAAAGGCACAGAGGTTGAGGCTTTCTGGAATAGGAAGGGATATTTACGGATGTCAGAATGTTCCAAAGGAAGTGGGAGCAGGCTTTAGTGTTCTCATGATCAGGAGGTGTTTAATGGGGCTCTCAAGTAGACATCAGAGGAACCTCCTGACAGGGAAACAGCTTGCTGATTCCATCAGTAACACTGTATCCTCTTGTACTGGTATATGCAGTTTACAAACAATTATATCTTCACTCCAACTCTATTTAGCCTCACCCTTTCCCTCTCAATCCTTCCTAAAACACACACTCTCTCCCCCACACAAAGTCCTTCTTTTTTAAAAACAGAATCAAAGGTACTGCCATGGACACTACTGAGGACAGTACTGAGGTTCCAGGGTACTCTTGGTTTAGGGCGGCTGGAATTTGTTTGCTTTTCAAGTAAGAGAAATAGGCTTATTTGGAAAAATGAGCTACATTTTTTACTAAAGCTCTGAATTTTTTAAGAAAAATTATTTCACCAAATGTTTTTCATTTCTTTCTATAAAAAGATTTTTTTTAAGAGATAAGAGAATCACATGAGGTATGACTTCTGCTGAGACAAGAATGCAAAGTGGGCCACTCTTGGTTTTAACAAGATAACCTGGAAAAGGTGAGAGGTGCTGAACATAGATGAAGCATCAAATTCCTAAGGAGATGACACTGAAGACCTGCTGGACAAACGAGAATGGCCAAGGGGGCAAGGACAGTAGTTAGAAAAGTGGAAACTGGTTGGGAGCAGCGGCTCACACCTGCAATCCCAGCACTTTGGAAGGCCAAGGCAGGGTGGGTGGCTTGAGCCCAGGAGTTCGAGGCCAGCCTGGGCAGCATGGTGAAACCCCGTCCCTACTAAAAACACACAAAAAGTTAGCTAAGCGTGGTGGTATACACCTGTGGTCCCAGCTACTCAGCAAGGCTGAGGCAGGACTGAGGCAGGAGGACTGCTTGAGCCCACAAAGTCAAGCCTGCAGTGAGCCAAGATCAGGCCACTGCACTCCAGCCTGGGCAACTCAGCAAGACCTTGTCTCAAAAAAATGTTAGGGCTAAGTCCTAGGATGGAGGAGTTTCCTGGGACGCTGGGGAAAACTAGGGAAAGTTATGGGCAAACTGGGAAGATTGGTCTCCCTAAGGCTGACCTGTCTTAGGTGTAAGTCTAAATGTGTTGGTCATTGTGTTTATTATGTAATTCCATATATTCAGGTAATTGTGGTAGGGTATGCCACTTTAAATAATAATAATGAAATTAACAATAGATCTGCTACCACAATACAGACCCGGTATGTTCCAAACAATACTAAGTGCTTTAACACACGTTATCATCTAATTTTCACAACAACCCTGGAATGTGGATCTCCTTTCACAGAAGAAGATACAAACTTGCTTTGAAGTCACACAGATAGTAAATAACAGAACTGAAACCCAAACCCAGCTTTGTCTGACTCAAGAGCCCTCATTCCTTCCACTATACCAGGCCACCTTTTCTGTGCTAACTCACTTCTGGCTGCCTCCAAGCCCCGCTGCCTGCTAGAAAAAGACTCCTTAATACTTCATTTTTCTATCCAGGTCAAAAGGTCATCATGCTCACTGTTCCTGGGTTCTTCAACAATGACCTGGAGTAACCTTCTCACATCTGGAAACCCAAAGTTGCTTCTGGAAGACTCAACTCTGCAAAGATGAATGGATCCCACCAAGGCATCTCTACCAGAAGCCAGGACATTTCCCTGGATTGCTCACAGCTTGGCATTTGGATGCCTTGGGTTCTGATTCCAAGCTCCCTTTCCATCTCTCTCTCCTGTTCTCCAAACTGCATCTTATCTTCTACTCCAGCCAAGTGCCATTCTTCACTGATCCCCAGACATCTCCGGGCTTGCCTGCCTACTTCCACACCACTGCTTGGGCTGCTCCCTCCTGTCCAGGATTCCCATTTCCATCTTCATTGTTGAACTCTCACCCTTCCTTATCAAAGTAGAATGGAACTATGTCCTCCCCCAACTGGTCCCCAACCTTAGCCCCGGGGTGGTACTCACATGACAGAACACTGGGCAAAGGACAGGTAATCCACCAGCACATCCAGGCCTTTGTTTTCATCATTCAGAAATTCCCGCACCCACCTGCAGATAAAGGAAACACAGTGGAAGGGGTCTGCTAAAGTGGGTCAAGGATGAGGAGGGTGACATGCCTCTGACCCAACACCTCCTCCTCCTGGAACCCAGCACCAGGCTAAGAAAATTCTGAAGATCAAAACCCATGACAGACCCATCCACGGTCATGGACTTCCCCTAGGCAGGGAAGTCAGGGATGGCGAAAGTTCAGGCCCTTCTAATGCCACTTGCTTTATCGTGAAGGTGCTTTAGACAAACAAGCTCTCAGGTACTCCCTCCTTAAGGGCCAGACCCTGGCTCAATTATTTTCTGCATTCCTCCACATGTCCTTGCTCAGTGTTTGTTAGAAGAATCTAGGAAGCATCAAGAGCATTTACTACAGGCCCGTGTGCAGAGTTGTGCTTGACCGAAGCCAGCAAGTCTCCAACTTGACTGAAGCCTCAGTCAAGACCCCAGCAGGAAGGGTCAAGGAGAGCTCTGGAACAGAGGCATCCTGGGGCAAAACACTCTCTACCAAGTTTAAGGAGAGGAGTTTTGGAAAGCAGTGAGCAAACAGAGATGTATAGGAGTTCTGTATTTAGTCATGTTGACTTTGGCAGAACCCGAAAAAGCATGAGGGATGATCAGGAATTCAAGGAACTCCAGGATGTCTATGACCACTCAGGGTGAACCTGAGTACGTGGGCCCCCCTCAGCCAGGAAGGTAGACAACAAAGCACCTAAGGACCATATCCCAGGGCATTATTTTCCCTTCTGCTTTCAGTCCTTTTGGGCTGAGATATTCCTGGAATGGAAAGTCAAGGGCAAATCTAGGGAACTGTTATATGACAAGTTCATTCCATAGCAGAAACATAAAATGCTCAGGATGAAACCCTAATCTAGAGTGCTCTACTCCTTCAGAATTTCTGGAGGTCTTTATAGGAAAGCTCTGCCCAAACTGCCCTGCGGGGCCTCTTCTCCCCAATAGCTGGAAAACCAGCGCCATGTTGGCCAGCCACACCCCAAGCTACAGAGAGACTCTGGAGCTACAACACCAGGCCCAGCTGAGATTTGGCAGCAGGCTCTGGCTGAAGCTGACTGACACCGGAGCTGCCTGAAGTTAGCTTCCTCTCTGGGGGCCAACAGGCCTCCCGTTTCCTGTCTGTCTGCTCTCCAGCTCCCCACCCCCTTCTCATTTCCTGTCTGAGTCTATACTGCTATTTCAGGATCTTGACACTTTGAGGAGAGGTTAAAGGGTGCTTAGGCAAGGCACAGAAACCAATACAAACCAGGGAAAGAGGAGGTGGAGAGGCTCTGGAATCCCACTTCCCAGCCTGTCCCTCTCCAGAACCTGAGTTCCCATCTGCTGCTCCTGCACACTCAACTTCTGCAAGCCCTGGGGCTGAGCAGGCTGTGACCAAAGCAGGATCCTCCTCTCCCCACCTTGCCCTGGGTTCCTACCATCCTGAAGCACCCACAATCTGACAAACTCTTCCTGCCCAGAAGACCAGGATCCTTCCACATAACTCTACCCAGAGAAGCCGCAGTTCAGATGGCAGGCATGCCTAAAATGCCAGGCACTGAGCTATTCCCTGGGAAGAAAGGACCAGGTCCAGGACCTGTAACTTGTGTGCCAACTGCCAAGAGGCCCCAGGCCTGGGAACCACGCTGCTTTGGACCTAGCTCCTGGCCAGCAGCCAGAGGGGCAGGCACCAGGTAGAGGGGGCAGGCAGCAGAGACTGTCATAAACTGCTCTGTGGCCTTCTGCCAATAAAAGCACACCCCTATCCTCAGATGACTACAGCAAGACTTAATCAAGAAAACAAGGCTGGGTACTAGTGACTCCACTTTGGGATCCTCAAGGAGGATCACTTGAACCTAGGAGTTCAAGACCAGCCTAGGCAACAAGGCTAAACTCTGTCTCTACTAAATTTTTTTTTTTTAAATGGCCAGGCAGGCCAGGCATGGTGGCTCACGTCTGTAATCCCAGCACTTTGAAAGGCCAAGACAGGCAGATCACTTGAGCCCATAAGTTTGAGACCAGCCTGACCAACACGGTGAAACCTCGTCTCTACTAAAAATACAAAAATTAGCTGGGCGTGGTGGTACACGGCTGTAGTCCCAGCTATTCGGAAGGCAGAGGCAGAATGGCTTGAGCCGGGGAGACAGAGGTTGCAGTGAGCCGAGATGGCGCCTGGGCAACAGAGCTAGACTCCATCTCAAAATACAAATAAATAAATAAAATAAAATGGCCAGGCATGGGTGTGTGCCTGTGCTCCCAGCTACTTGGGAGGCTGGGATAGGAGGATCACTTGAGCCCTGGAAGTTGAGGCTGCAGTGAGTCATGATCATGTCACTGTATTTCATCCTGGGCAACAGAGCAAGACTCTGTCTTAAAAAACAAACAAACAAAAAGAAGACAGAAGGGCTGAGAGGGACAAAAGGGACCTATGGAGGAATGCGGAGTGGTAGGGGGCTCAGGGTGGCAAGCAGCACTCAGGGTTGCCATCGGTGTCCTTCTTGCCCTCACACACAGGGGTACTAAGCAGCCCCTGCCACTTTGTCCTTCAGTCAGTGAAGGACTGACCAAACAAAGGAAGAGCTTGGCCACACCTTTCTCAGTGGCTTGGCTTTCAATGTCTGATTCACAGATGAGGTACAGAAGCCATACTCTGGCCACCAGAGCACAGTTACTGAGGCCCGGAACCATCCCTTTCCTGTTCTCTCCTGTGCTGTTTCCCTTGTGATTGCTGCTACAGCTGGCTACACACAGGTGTCCCCTCCCTCTGAAGAACCCTGGGAAGGCTTGCCCTGGGGGCGGATGAGGGCTGCTGCTACGACACGAGGGGAAAGGCTGATGATGTCATTTGGCTGTCCCTACCCCACTGTCAGGAAGCCTGGGCACCCCACCCCACCCGGGCCTCCACTGCTCACTCATAAGCACTGGACATTTGTGCCAGGCCCTCCCATCAGGTCTATACCCCTGCCTGCAGTTCTATATCACGTGTCCCTCACTGTCCTTTTGCATAAGCACACATATACACACTTTCTCTTTCTCTCTCACTTTCATATACCTTTGCATATACCTTTCCTGATTACAGTTTCATAACACTGAGGCCAATACCCTCTTTCACTGTACCTCACACATTAGCTCTTTGCTTGTTCAGCAATTCCTGGTTTCCCACTCAGGGACTGGAAAAAAAAAAAAAGACTCACACAGTTCCTAAGGGCCCTATCAATGGGTTGGAGGCACCAGGGTCTGTGAATATAGAAAACATTCAGCTCCTGGCCCCCACTGCCTTACATCTTTCCTGGTGCTTAAGGAAGCTTCTTCTGCTCATGAACTAAGATTATCTTCTCCCAAACAAGCAAATAATCTTCCAGGCACCAAAAAGTCCAAATAGTCACTGAATGGGAATTAGGTCTCGGCTACCCGATACAGTATGTTCCCCCCACCCTCAGCCTTCTCTGGGCCTCGCTTGGCCCAGCACCAGGCCACAGGCAGACTTGTCTCAACTGCTGTGGGAATGTCTTCCACTCAAAGCCACAGGCAGAGGACCCCAGGGGAGGCCTCAGGCTTGCCAGAAACATCTAGTCAGCAGCTGGCAGAGCTGAGGGGGTGGAAAAGCCAGAAAAGAACCAGTCCAAAGCTCTGGGGAGCCAGAAGCCATTCAAGGGGCAACTCTGCCCCATGGCAGGGAAGATGAACAGGAACACCATCCTCAGAGGACACAAGACCCTGTGTGCCCAGCCAACAGCCTGGGGCCAGGTGAAGAGGCTCGGCCAATCCAACTCACCCAATGTGGTTGGTGCGAAGAGAGATCTCCAGCTCCCTTAGTACTTTGGTTGACTCCTGCACCCTCCTCCTGAACTTCTGTAAAAAGGATAGAAAAGGAGGGGAATACAAGAGGGCAGTTACAGACTTTCCCTCCATTACTGGCCAGCCATTCCAGGCCCCTGGCCACAGAACCCTGAAATCCAACTCCCAGTGCTCAGAAACAGATGTCCAATATCCAAGTTAAAGGGTTTGCCCCCAAAGCCCATAGGACTATAAAGGCTGGCAAGACGGGGACTCTCTGCCTCATACTTCACCTTCCGAGTTACACTGGGGTCCAAGAAGCTCTGGAGTTTCTGAATGTAAGTGTGGGGAGGGTTCTTCACCTGGAATCGCTCCTGTAAGGGAAACATGCATCTGCGTGTCCACAAAGACAACCAGAGACCTGAGGAGGGCGCTGAGGAAGAGGAGCACTCACAGTGTTCAGTGTGAGGGGGGCTCAGCCTCTCCAAGTTGTCACCTGGCTCTAGACATTACCTAAACTTGAGGTTCCCTTCCTTGACTTATCCCCAGGTGTCCCCATCTGTTGCCATCTCCTCCTCCTCCAATTAGTGCTCCCTGAGCCTAAAACGTTTTTCTATGTCAACAAGTATTCTAAAAGTGTGCTGCTTGCTACAAAGATGTTGGGATTACAGAGTTGTGAACAGCACCCAAAATAAAGACATAATCGATTGGGCTTGGGAGGCCGAGGCAGGAGGACTGCTTGAGGCCAGGAGTTTGAGAATAGTCTGGATAACATAAAGACTCTGTCTCTACAAAAAAAACTTCAAAAATTAGCCAGGCATGGTGGCTACCACACGCCTGTAGCCCTGGCTACTTAGGCTGAGGTGGGAGGATCCCTTGAGCCCAGGAGTTTGAGGCTACAGTAAGATATGATCATGCCATTGCACTCCAGCCTGGGCAACAGAGTGTGATCCCTCTCTAAGAAAAAAAATTAAAAAAAGATATGATTGGGAAATGCTGTTCACTGCCTGGCCAACTAATGGATATGGGTTAGGAAGGCCAAGGGGAGAGGAGCTTGGCCTTGTAGAATCCAACTTTCTCAGCAATGAACTCTGCAGTTGGGACTGGAATGGTTTTGCTGAGCTGACACAGCTCAGGGCTGCAAACACTGCTCCTTGCCCAGACTCCAGCAATCCAAAGCAACCTCAAATACTGAAGGCTGCATTCAGCAAGGTCATCCCTCAATTCCCTTCTACATAGGACCTGGGACCATGCCCTACTTTAGCCCAACCCTTTATCTGACCCAAAAAGAAACTCAGGGAGTACCCCTTAGCATTCTGGTCCTATTAGAGCTGCCACCACCAAGATACCTGAAGAGCTGGTGGGTGGAGGGGCTGAAAAATGTCCAGGAGAATGATATAATGTTAGAGAATAGGATCTAAAAACAAATCGAAGAAAAAAACGAAAGGTGTGAGGAACAGCTGAAATTATCTGACCTAGGAAAGACTGAGGATCAATTAAAGAACCTCAATATCAAAGGGTTACTGTTCTCCAAACCCCAAGCAGGTGCTAACCAACTCTTCTTAATGCAGAACACAAGGATATGGACCTTTGGTGGAGAAGGGACTTGGACTAAAATCTCTGAAGCATACTCCTAGCTTATGTCAAGCAGCATGACCTGGAGAGGCAGTGGAACAGAACAGTTAACACAGACTTAGCATCTGCTTGCCTGAGCTCAGCCCTGGCTTCATCACCTACTAGCATTAGGCAAGTTACTGAGCCTTGGGTTCTTCATCTATAAAATGCCAACACTGCCTTCCTGAGAGGGTTCTGTAATGATTAAATGAGATACTTCAGTGTGTTGAGTACTTGGTCCATAACAAGCACTCAATAAATGTTACCTATTATTATCTCACCCAGAGCCTGAACATAAATAATAAAATTGTACGTGGCAAAGTGCTGGGTAAACACACTACCCACACTGCCAGATACTTCCATCTCTACCAAGATGTAAAAAGGTAAAAGCCAACTCTCCCAGCCCTGCATACAGGCCTGTCTGAGTTCACAGACTCGTGACTCATGATCTTCAAATGTATGCAAGGGAAAGAGCCAGGTCATATGTGTTAGAAGACTCTCAACTCTCAGCAAAGTAATGATTTCTATTCTCTTCCAGCTCTCAACACTGTTCATGCAGGGAGAGTTTCCAGACCTTGACTCTTCTGAGATTTGGGAACAAAAGACTAGAGTCTGGGGCTTCTCATTCCTAGAGGCCCTGAGATAATGAGAAAGACCCTGCTACTTGCCAGGGCTAAGACAGAATGAGAGATCAACAGTCCTTTGAGCACCCTGCCCGGCATAGCCCTGAACCTGCACAGCCAATCCTATACTCCTGATCTACACAAACCCCCTTATACTATTGCCCATTGGAAGAAACCAAGACAGCTCTTTGTGGGAGCTAGAGGGGAACTTGGCCTGCCAGCTCTGTCTCTGTTATGAGAATCCTCTTGGAAAAGCAAGTGAACACAGATGAGGCCAAGCTTAGGCCAGGGTTCCTCAAGGAACCCAGAGCTGCACTCAATGCCTTCGGCCCCACAGCCTTAGCCAGCCCAAGACACAACTCCCCACCTCCCTCCTCTTTCCCAAACCCCATACCTGGTCACAGATCAGATCCCATTTCTTCTCATTGTCATACTGCCGCAGGAGCCGGGCCTTGTCTGGAGGCAGGTTCATGGAGCTCTGAGGAGAGAACCTGAGTCAACAAGGCTGAAACCTCCCCTCATCTGGAAAAGAGAAAGACTAGACTGCCCACACCTTTCTGCTACTGGGCCCTCAGACTTCACCCTGACACTCCATCGCTGATAAGACAGGCTTGGAAAGGTGGAACAGTCCTCCAGCCTCCCCTTCATGTTTGGTTGAGCAATGTTTTCCAAACCACTGGTAGTAGAATCAATTTAATGAGTCAAAATTAACTCATTTTAAATGAAAACGAGCAGATTAAAATAGGATAGAAGATACCAGAATTCATTGCAAGTAGGAAGTATAAATAATGTTTTGTGAAGCTTTAGTTTCTTTTATATTTTAAGTATATACACAAATATGTCATATACATACATCATACCATAAAATGTGATGGGAACATGAGATGGGTCAAAAAATTTGAAAACCCACCAGGTTAAAGCAGCAATTTTTTTTAGTTTGCTTTTCCCCCATAACCTGAGAGACGGGCAACTTGCGTACAACATCCACTCCCATGGGCGAATCCTGAGCCACCCACAACCTATGTAGACGCTTTAACTGTGACCCTCTTGCCCATATCAGCATACAAGTGAATGAGAAGAACATTAGCATGAAGATAACTGCTTAAATTTTTTTAGAAAAAAATTTTAGGCAAAAATTCACAAAAGTACCAGACTTTAATTGTTAGTAGCAAATTACTTATGAAACACCTCCCAATTAATTAAGATACAGCAAAGCACCCTAACCCCTTGGCAAGCCACTCTAATATAGGCTATTTGAAGGACAGCCCAGGAATCATTTAATTTTGTTCACCACTGTTTGGTGACTGAATAAGGTACGAGAGAATGAGTGAGTGAAGTCTAAGGACTTCATCCATGGACTAGCCCTACCCATGCTAGGAGGCTACATTCCCTACTTTTATCCCCATTCAGCCAAACCTTTCTTCTCATCAGTCTGGCTGTCTTTGTTCCAGGTCACAGCCCTTACCTCTAAAGGCAGTCTGGGCCAGATGCAGTAGCTCACACCTGTAATCCCAGCACTTTGGGAGGCTGAGGTGGGCAGATCACTTGAGGCCAGGTGTTCAAGACCAACCTGGCCAACATAGCAAAATCCCATCTCTACCAAAAATTCGAAAATTAGCTGGGTGCAGTAGCACACACCTGTAGTCCCAGCTACTCGGGTTGCCAAGGCACAAGAATTGCTTGAACCTGGGAGGTGGAGGTTGCAGTGAGCCAAGATCATGCCACTGTACTCCATCCAGCCTGGGCAACACAGAAAGATTCCATCTCAACAAAATTAAACAAAACACACAAACAAAAAAGAATAAAGGCAGTCTGACACTTTAATCAGACCACTGTACCTGCTCCCTTGTAATCTTGAATCAAATATGATCCCCTACCTGAAGTGTCACAGCTGCATGATCACCCATGTGACTTCCCACAAATTCAGCTTCTTCCCAAGCATAGTGCCAGCCACCTAGAAGGCTGCCTCTCATCTTTCTCTCCTTTAGCTACTGTCCAAGTTCAGCTCTAACTCCCTGGTAACCCAAGCATGACCACTTCATTTATCTCTGCCCAATTCTTGGCATCCTCATCCCTGGGGACACGAACTGTGTGCATCCAGGGTCCCTGAGGAGTCACATAGGCCTTGCATTATTCCAGAAGAGGCAAACAAATCCTAGAAGGAGGTCCTCTAACTTTCGATGGAACCAAAAGAAAATCCCTAAACATTTATTCTGTCATATTATCTATTTATTATATACATAACTCAGATATACCCCTAAACCAGCTGTATACTCATCTAGCCCCTAAAGTGCTGTGTCTATTTTTACCATCTCCAGCTCCCAACATGCATCTAGTGGGGGCAGTAAGGTGATAATAAACCTATGTGTAAGAGGTCCCAGGTCTGAGCTACAAGCCCAGCTACTGGCTGGAAACGAGGTCACTATAGCTCAAAAAGGAAGTAGGGTTGAAGTCTTCGGTTGGAATTTATACATGGAAGAATTTAGGACCAAAGAAGTGGGGCAGGTGAGAGAAACAAAGAAGGGGAAGAAAGCCCCACATCACAGCTCTCCCCATGGTTCCTGCTGCACTATGCATCTGCCTGAACTTCCACAAGAAAGTGAGGCTGAGTCCTCTTCACAGGTCAGACACAAGCCTGGAATGTTCTCTCTGAAACTACTTTGTTAAGGGCCAATCTCAGCATACCCGTGTGGACAGCAGGACAGGAGCAAGAGGCCTCAACAAAACAAGGACTCAAAGGTCAACCCAGAGTAGACCTCCTAACTCAGTCTAACTGGGGCCAGGCTGCTGCCAGATGAACTCAAGACAGAACTGAGCAGAAACAGTCCTCAGGACTGGTCCTAGCTCTGTGCATATCCTAAACACATTGCTGACATCTGACCATTTCTCCCAAGTCTGTGCCATGAAAATAGTTTTCTGTTGTCTCCCCTGGAAGAAAGCTGCTGGAATGGAGGAGGGGGCAGCCTGTCACTGCTGTGGCAGACATCGCATCCTGTCTATGCCAACTTCCTCCCTCAGCCACCGTCAGCTGCTGTGGCTCACACTTCTCCACCAGGTGAACTGATGAGGAAACACTTGGTCCCCTCGGTTTGAAAAACTGGGCAAAGTCACCCCCTTGGGGAGTCCTAGCCTAAGAGTATGGAAGAGGCACAGCAGGGACCTGGTCAAACTCTAGATCCCCAGGAAGGTACGATCCCAAAGTATGGAAATGGGTGGTAGAGGCATGAAGTAGGTCTGACCACAGCCACATCCTCCTGTCTAGAGCTTTGGGTGGCACTTTCTTGACAGTGGTCTCAGACTTCCCTGCTTCTTCTGGGCTGAAGGGTGATAGGGAAGGAAGTGGGTAAGGGGAATTCCCCCAAGCTCCAGCATTCTCAGAAGAAACGGGTCACTGGCTGCCAGTGGGAGCCACCTGCCAAGGGGGCATAAACCAGAGCCTGGCCCGGACAGTTCTCTTCCTGCTAGACAAGGGCATCAGGGCTTTTGCCTCCACTTGATAATGTGTGTGAGTCTGGCAGGGCTCCAATGTCCTAAGACAGCCACTCTGCCCTTAGGAATGATAACTTCCTGAGTTCCGGGGACAGAAAAGGAGGAAACTTGACACAGTTCCGGTCTCAGTCAAAAGTTTGTTTCCTTGACATTTTTTCTTCGGTGGTTCCAGAGAGACTGCAGGCTCCCAGAAGGCAGAAGCTGGGCTAAGTTCTTGCTAACTCCTCATTGAGACCCTTGCTGAGCAGAAAGGAGGCAGTGGCTGTCTTGGAAAGGAGAGGGCACTAAATGTGGGTGAAGTCAGAGGGCCCAAGATCAACTTTGGGCTCTTCAGAGTTATGGAGCCTTGGTGAACGCATCCATAAACTGGAGATAATCTCACTACTTCACAGGGCTTTAACTGAGGATTAAATGATAGATATTTTATGTCTGTATGTGTCTGGAACACTGTGGGTGTTCAACACAGTCCCCCCCCACCGCCCACTTCCTCCTGAAAATCTTGTGTAATGTTCTGATGTCCGAGGGACCTGCCCTCTTGCTTCTAGGCTGTCTCTCTCTCTCTGCCTCCATCCCACCTTCAGCAATTGCTTCTCAACACTCTGACTATAGAGCAATCCATTATCCCTTCACTGATCCTGCTCTGACTTCCTCTAAGACTAGGCGCCAATTTTAGTATCACTATCTTGAGGGGTGGGGGACATGGCAGGAGACTCCAAGGAAGAAGTAAGGGAGGTAAGTCACAGCCAAAACAGTCACAATAGGAGATGTGAGGAAAAGGGAAGATGAACTCAAACTGAAAGCAACTCTGGGACTGATTCCTAAATCACAGGGAACCAGAAAAATGTCTAATAATAAAAACCTATAATGGGAAGAAGCCGAAAGGCATAGAGCTGGTGCTTCTCCAGCAAGCCTGCTCTGTTTGCCAGTTTGAGGCCAGGCAAATCTCCCTGCACAATGGGGTGCATGTGAGCAAGGGCCCAGTCCCTCCAGCAAGGTTTCCTAACTCTCCACCTGACCCCTGACAGCCCCAGTCAAGCCAAGGAGGGAGGTAGCTCTGGTGGCAGAGGTTACCTTCCCTTTCCCACTCTGTACTCCCAGCCCAATGAGCCCCTCCTTGTTTCCTTCCCACTGCAGGGGAAGGGAAATGCCGGTAGGGTTTGGAGTTTCCTTCAAAGCTGTGAGCTCTGCTCTGGGACTTGCTCCTACTCTGACAGTCTTCTTGAGCCAGGCCTGGGGAAAACCCAAAAAACAGAAATAGGAACCACCAAAAATTCCCAGCTGTTTTTGTTGGTCCCTATCATGATAAATCTTAGGAACAGAGACCAAAATGGCATAGCTTCGACAGACAGGGAGAGAGACACTTGTAACGTTCCTGGGAAAGAAACTGGAGGCTTTAGGGAAGCTCCAGTAGGGGATGTTTGTTTTGAGCAAATACAGAAAGTGAGAGGTAGTTTTATTAATGTTTTCCCTCTTGAATCACCTCCCACCAGGTTTCCTATGGCTGTCTTCTCCCAAGTGTGGTAGCCTCAGCCCCCACACTCAGCCCATGGGGATGGGGAGTCCTGAGAAACTGAATCTAGAACTGCCCCACAGATTAAATGAGTGCTGTCCTGGGCACCACACACTTCTCAACGTGCTGCTGAGCCCCTGACCACAGGTCCAAGTCCTCCGTGGCATCCACAGATCAGCTCATTGAGCAGATGAGCAAAGATGGAAAGTGGCAAGAGGACACAAAATTTGGGAATCCAGAAGACTGCTGAAGGGAGGAGCTGTAACACGGTGTTCCCACCCCATGTTCCCATGTTCCCACTAGGATCCCCCTCATAAACCAACAGATCTGCCCCAAGCCAATGGCAAAGCGGGCAACACAAGGCACAAAGGCCCATTACTAGCCGCCAAAAGGACAGAGTGTAAGGAACGGCCTCCACATGTCTCTACTGGTGGGCAGTAGGCACAGCTGTGGCCAGTTGGGCCCTGCTCCCAAAGGGCAAGAGCCCAAGGAGGTGGGAGGTACCAGCTCCTGCTGCCTTGGCCCCTTGGCGGCCACAGCCAGTCCTGCTGCAGTAGCAGCTCCTAGACAATGAGAGTTATTTTCAGCCGGCACTTTAACACAAGCCAGCTGGCCAGTGTGCAGGGCGGGAGTCCTCCTCCACCCAGCCCGCCCAGACGGCAGGCCAGCCGGCCCAGCCCATTGCCTACACTGCTGCCGCCGCCGCCTCCACGTCACTGTTTGTTTATCTCATTGTTCCAGCACAGCTCCTTCTAACTCCCCTCAAAACTGCAATCCTTTGTAAAAGGGAATCAAAAAAAATCAGAGAGTTTGATCAAAGGCCCAAGAGCTAAAATTTTAAAAGGTCCAGACATGGGAAGTACGGCAGCCCCTCCAAACACCCACACTTTTCCCCAGCCTTGTGACTGGCTGGGGTAGCACAGGGGAGGAAATGGAACAGATGGATGGTCAGATCTCACTGCAGCTCTTACAGACCAAGGCCAAGCCTGGCTTCGCTGCCAACCTGGGGAGACAAAGCTCAAGACTGCTCTCCTTGCTTTGACTCCCTCCCATCCTCCTCTCCAGAGCTTGGGTTTGGAGAAGATAACTTGAGACAGACAGCCTGAAATGGGCTGAGTCAACTATGAAAGGTTCTGGGCAAAGATTCATATCCTGTGGCAGAAAGGAAATCACAGAACAGTCAATGACACTTGGCTAGAAGGAGAGGCAACCCCCTGCCCTGCCTCAACAGAGTAGGGGCAAACACTTCAGCTGTACCACCCCACCACCACATCAAAGCACTCAAGAATACAAAGGGTGGAAGGCAGCAGTTACCTCCCTGGACTCCAGGCCTCCAGCCCTGGTCCTGCCAAACTCTACAGCCTCCCCAGGGCAGCTCCCCATTACTGCTCATCTCCTTCCTTATGTGACCCCACACACAGAAGCATGTGAGTACAAGTCTAGCCACACACAGCTTTCTCTAGGCCCCAGCTGCCCTGTTAGACATCTGAGCAAATTGCTTAGGTACCACATGACAAAAGGCATAAGAAAAGTGGGTGCTCCTTAAGTGTCTGTAGTATCGTAGATCTGGCTTGCTGTTTTTGTTTAATTGAAACTACCACTCTGGTGATGAGCTGCCAGGGAAAAGCCAGCTCTCACAGGCTCGGAACCATGTCTGGAGAACGTGCTTTTGTGGTCACTGAGGACTCTTGTAACCAGAAATGACTTGCTGAGCAGTTACGGGCCAAGTCCCTGAGCAGCCTGGAAGAAAAAGAAATGGATTCACCAGATGTCTCTGGTTGAGCTCTGCAGTTCACACTAGGGAAGTCGGATGAAGGAGAGGTCCTAAAAGGCCAGCATCATTCAAACAAAGAGATAGCTTTTTCTAAATACAATTACACCCCCGGGGCCTCTTCTTCATCCTAGAGAATTCCTCCACTGGATCCTGAGAAGGCAAAGGAAATTGGCCATGTCCCCAAAGTTGGTAAAGCCTCAAACTCTTTCCTCTGCCACACTGTTGGCCTCATACCTGACATCAGATAACCTGCAGGTAACCCTGAGGTCCCCAAACCCTGATTAAGGCCACCCTTTCTGGCCTGTCCAGTCAAAAAACACACAATCTCCAATAGGAGCTTCTGTCAGCGCTTCCCAACTGAGCACCCAGGCCCTAGTAAAAAGCTACTGCCACAGCAACTTGATCTGTCTATTGGCTCCTCGGCCCCTCCTTGTGGTTAGCCAGACCCACACACTCCCCAGTTACGCAGAATGGAAAGTATTCTGCTGGGGGCAGCTTATTTTCCAAAGCCAAGGAGTCTTGGGGCCGAGCCTCGCATTCTCCCTGCAGCCAACCAACGACCTCCCTCTCTTCATGAGCTTCTGTCCTCCCACCTGGGGAGCCCAATGGGCAGTGCTACTTCTCAGAGGACACAATATTTCTGGGGTCACATCTCCCTCCCTCCTCATACCAACAGGCCCAGTGAGTCTCCCTCCCAAGATCTCTCATCTATACTTGCCCTTCCATTCCCACTGTCATCACCTGGGTGGGCCGTTATTGTTCACTTGCCGCCCTCTGTGATAAGCTTCTAGCTGGCATCCCTACTTCCAATACTTTCCTCCCTGCCATCCTGCACATGAATGAAACTTTCAAACTTCCAAGCACATAAGATAAATCATGTTTCTCCTTGGTTCAGAAATCTTTCTTGACTCTTTATCATTTATATGAGAAAACCTGAGCTCCTTGGCCTATTGCTCTTAGTATCTTACAGTAAGAGCTTCTGAGGTAAGATTCTCTCCAGGCTGGCCCCAGCTTCTCTGACCAGCCTCATCCTCTCCCACTCTATGGAATCTCTCTCTCCTGGGACAGCCACTCTTCCCATTCCTTAACCCTAGGATTTGCTTGTGGTTGATGTTTCCCCAATCTTCTGACTCCCTACCTACTACTTACTACCTGACTTAAAATCCAGCAGCTCTATGACTACCCAACCTAAAATAATCAGCCCCTCTCTTGAGCTCCAAGCATAATCACATTTAAAGAATAAAATGGCAGAGACCTGCCTGTTATCCCCCAACCTCTTCTCCTCTTCTTCCTTAGTAGTGAACCTCCAATGCTGAGTTGGACACCTGACAGCCTAGAATTAATATACTTCTCAGCTTCCCTTGCATTTAGGTATGGCTATGTGATCATGTGGGATGTAAACAGAAGTCGTGTGCACAACTTCTGAGAAATGTCATTAAAGGGAGGGAATATAACCCTCTTTTCTCCTTTCTGCTTCTAGCTAGTTGGAATACAGACAGTGGACGAACCTTCAACAACTATTTTAGACCATGAAGTGACCTTGGAAATGAAATCCACATGGATGAAATAACAAGAGAGAAAATACCAGGCCACTGATACCATGGACCTTTAGCACAAATTGAATGTTTCATAGTGGGGTTTTTTTTTTTTTTTTGCATATGTTTTCTCTATTCACAACTAGAAAGAACACAAACTCCTTAAGGGTAGGGGCCGTGTCTTATTCTTCTTTGAGTCATGTGCAGGTGCTTAATAAATAAGTGATTGATCCTGCTCCTACCACTCCTACCACCAAGTCCCTTATTCAGTCTCCTGGCTAACTGGGGAAAGGGAGCATCCTTTAACTTTTTACCACTGTCCTTACTACTTCTGAGTTCTCTTATCTATAATCTGTCTTATGTGCTATAGCCCAAATCACTTTATATATTGCTTTCCCCTCAGCAAACTCCTACTTTTCATTCTGAGTTTCAACTTCAGTTTATGCCATAATCTAAGCCACTTCCCTGCTCTTCTCTTTAACCAGACTCATCTTCTTATAACCTGCTAGAACACAGGCTTCTGAGCACAGGAATCACCATCAGCTTGTTTAGCACTATAATAGGTGAGCAATAAAGATTGGGCAAATCGAATTTCTCCATTCATATATTCCTTCTGTCCCTAAGTTTTCTACTCCATTGTACCCCAGAGAGATGAACTCCTTTCGAATTGCCAGCCATGCTCCTTCTCCAATTCACAACAGGTGAAATCTACCATCTCTAGCAAATCCTTCATAAATGACAGTAGTAACATCCACTCCCCTAACAGTGTCTCCACACATTTACTAATTACTTTTAAATGTGTTCGTGGAATTGTGACTTATGGTTAATGTTTCTTCACCTTTTCTTGGACAATCAATATATATATTTATCATAAATCTCAGTGACATTCCTAGAGGCACACATACAATGTAGTGGTTAAAGCACTAACTGTGAAGCCACACTGCCTGGGTTTGAATCCTAGCTCCACCACTTACTAGCTGTGTGGCTTTGGGAGAGTTATTTAATCTCTGCAAGCCTCAGTTTCCTCACCTGTAAAATGGAGGCAGGAATAATAGTACTTACCCCATAGTGTTGCTATGATGATTAAATAAGTTAATATATGTAAAGCATTTAAATCAGAACGTATATAGTAAATATTACACATAATGCTACCTATGTTTTTTCAGTTTGGTTTTTTATTCAACATTTAGCTGGGAAACAACTCTATGCCAAGCACAAGCTAGAATTTGGCAATATCAAAATAAATAGGGTATGGTCACTACATTCAGAAAGTTCATATCCTGAGGAAAGGTATACATGTAAATCAGGGGTCAGTATAGACAGCATTGCTGTGAAAGAGGCACATACAGTACTGTGGGATCCCAAGGAGGTAATATCTAATTAGACTGTGGAGTCAAGTAAGGCGTAAGGCTTCCTGAAAGAAATGTCACAGGATTTATTTTATTATTTTTGAGATGGAGTCTCGCTCTGTTGCCCAGGCTAGAGGGCAGTGGCGCGATCTCGGCTCTCCGCAAGCTCTGCCTCCCAGGTTCAAGCCATTCTCCTGCCTCAGCCTCCCAAGTAGCTGGGACCACAGGCACCCCCATCATACCTGGCTAATTTTTTTGTATTTTTAGCAGGGAAGGGGTTTCACTGTGTTAGCCAGGATGGTCTCAATCTCCTGACTTCGTGATCTGCCTGCCTCGGCCTCCCAAAGTGCTGGGATTACAGGGGTGAGCCACCGTGCCCAGCCTACTTTATTTTATTTTTTTTTGAGACGGAGTCTCACTCTGTTGCCCACGCTGGAGTGCAGTGGTGTGATCTCGGTTCACCACAACCTCTGCCTCCCGGATTCAAGTGATTGTCCTGCCTCAGCCTCCCGGGGAGCTGGGACTACAGGCGTGCACCACCATGCCCAGCTAATTTTTGTATTTTTAATAGAGACGGGGTTTCACTACATTGGCCAGGCTGGTCTCAAACTCCTGACCTCGTGATCCACCTACCTCGGCCTCCCAAAGTGCTGGGATTACAGGCATGAGCCACCACACCTGGCATTATTTTTATTTTTATTTTGAGACAGGGTCTCACTTTGTCATCCAGGCTGAAGTGCAGTGGCACAATCTTGGCTCACTGCAGCCTCGACCTCCCAGGTTCAAGCGATCCTCCTGCCTCAGCCCCTCAAGTAGCTAAGACTACAGGTACTCATCACCACATCTGGTTAATTTTTGTATTTTTAGTAGAGACAGGGTTTTGCCACGTTGGCCAGGCTGGTCTCGAACTCCTGGACTCAAGTGATCCACCCACCTCGGCCTCCCAAAGTTTTAAGATTACAGGCATGAGCCACAGTGCCCCACCTGGAATTAAACATCAAGCGGGAAGGAATCGGGCAAAGGCAAGAGCAGAAGGGAAGATGGTGATATTCTAGGCAAAGAGACAGTATTTGCAAATACTGGCAACACAAA
The DNA here is from genome assembly GCF_009828535.3 of Hylobates moloch. Lineage (NCBI taxonomy): Eukaryota > Metazoa > Chordata > Mammalia > Primates > Hylobatidae > Hylobates > Hylobates moloch. Next base: position 2,374,879 of record NW_026652297.1, on the reverse strand, counting down.
ACACCATTACAAATCCAGGAGTCTGTAAGTGATTTACTACAAAGGCATGAAAGTATGTATAAGGAAATTACAGCAGGCAGAAAAGTTGGGTGATAAAGGATGTGATGAGCTAAGTAAGTAGGTGGCATAAGTAGGATAATAACAATAATAACACTACTAAAATGAAAACAGTAATAATGAAAAAAGCTAACATTTATTGACAGAACTGTGATAAGCACTCTATATGAATTATCTCATCTAATTCTCAAAACAATGATATAAAGTCCTATGAAGTAGGGACTATCATTATCCCTATTTTACAAGCAAGGAAACGAAGGCTTGGAAAGGCCATGGAACTTGCCCCACATCACAAAGCAAGCATACGGTGGAGCTGGGATTTGAACCCAGGTCTGACCCCAAAGTCTGAGATTTTTTTTTTTTTTTTTTTTTTTTTCTTGAGACAGAGTCTCACTCCATCACCCAGGCTGGAGTGCAGTGGCAAGATCTCAGCTCACTGCAACCTCGACCTCTTGGGCTCAGGTGATCTTCCCACCTCAGCTTTCCCAGTAGCTGGGACTGCAGGCACACACCATCATGCCTGGGTAAATTTTTTTTTGGTAGAGATGGGTTTCACCACGTTGCCCAGGCTGGTCTCGAGCTCCCAGGCTCACACAATCCACCCACTTTGACTTCCCAAATGTTGGGATTACAGGCATAAGCCACCACACCCAGTAACATTCATGTCTTCTATGTACCATGCACTGTGCCAACTGGGGGACCTGTTTTGCCTTGCGATAACTCTTGTATTTACAAAGAAGGGGGAACCTGAAGCTTATAAACATCTACTCTGGGCCAGGATGATGCTAGACCCTTCAATTACAAGATTTCATGGAAAAGTCACTTCTCTCTCTTATTGTTATTCATTTTTCACATTTTATATTATTTCCTGAACTAGACTATAAGCTCCTTGAGGACTTTGCCTTGAATACACTTGTTCCTAGACAAGTATGCCTGGCACACAGGAAAAGCTTAATAGATACTCTGGGCTGCCCAAAGAGACAGCAGAGGCCATTTTGGGGGGCAGCACCCAGTACACTGGCCTAGGGCCCAGCTCTAGCTTTCCAGGAGTCTCGTGACACATCTAAGAGCTTATTATAAAGCCATAAAACTTAATGAATCCCTTCCTACTTCCAGACACATGTGAGAGAGGCATGACCCCTGCTTTACAGAAAGATAAACTGAGGTCTGGCACAGGCACACATCTGTCACAAGTTGTATCAGCCAGGGAGAGGCTCTACAAGTCCTGCCTCTCCTTGCTTTCAAACGGAGGTACATCCTCAGCACCTCAGTGCTTCTATCCTCTTTTGGGAGGAATCATAATAACCTCAGTCTGCTCTAGATCCATGAGCTGTCCTCCCAATGTTGTCCCCTCTCACGCTTTGAAGGCTAGAACTTGGCATAGAGGCCTAGGCTACCCACAGCCCAATGCTATTTTTGAATTGTTCCAGCTTTTTTACATCTCGTTTGATTGTATAGCTAGGAAAAAACACCTCTTTTAGACTTAGCCTTTTGAGAGTTCCCTCCCCACGACCCAAATCTTCTCTGCTTCTTGAAATGTCTGATGTCCTAAGTGTTATATTCACTCAAGGAACAGGGATGAAAAACATTACTGCTCATCTCTTATATGCCAGGCACTTTTCTCACATTCTCTCACTTACTATTCTCAATAACCACTGGAGGTAAATATTATACCTGTTTAACTGATGAGGGAATTAAGAATCTGAGACCAACTGGCTCAAGGTTACACAGAAAGTAGCAGGATCCAAATTCAAACCCAGACGTGTGGCCCCAACATACAGGCTTTTCTACCATGTTCGCCCATCTCCTTACAAAGAAAACAAATCTCTTTTTCTAACTTGAGAAGGTCCAACTTGATTTATCTGACTGGCTTTGGTTGATCATTACACAATGCTTCCCTATTCTGCACAACTGAGTGAAACCAGCTGAATCAAGTATGTGTGCTGAACATCTGAAATTCAAGGCTTCACAGAGTAAGAGACTTTGCACAGCACAGACACAAGGAAACTGTCCTCTTGGACACAACCTGGTGACAAATCCTTACATCTGAGTAGCATTTCATTTTATTTATTTATTTTTTGAGACAGAGTCTCGCTCTGTCGCCCAGGCTGGAGTGCAGTGGCGCGATCTCGGCTCACTGCAAGCTCTGCCTCCCGGGTTCACGCCATTCTCCTGCCTCAGCCTCTCCGAGTAGCTGGGACTACAGGCGCCCGCCACCACGCCTGGCTAATTTTTTGTATTTTTAGTAGAGACGAAGTTTCACTGTGGTCTCGATCTCCTGACCTCGTGATCCACCCGCCTCGGCCTCCCAAAATGCTGGGATTACAAGCGTGAGCCACCGTGCCCTGCCTGAGTAGCATTTTAAACTCTCCAGTACAGCACAGGCTTTGGAATCAGGGATGACTGGATTTGAATCCTGTTACTTTTCACGAGACAGTCAGAAAGTTCTCGCTCTGCTGCCCAGGCTGGAGTGCAGTGGTACGATCATGGGTCCCTGCAGCCCCAAACTCATGGGCTCAAGTGATCTTCCCATCTTAGCCTCCAAGTAGCTAGGACTACAGGCATGTGCCACCACGCTTGGCTAATTTTTTTTTTTTTTTGTAGAGACAGGGCCTCGTTATGTTTCCCAGGCTGATCTTGAACTCCTAAGGACCTCAAGCAATCTTCCCACCTTGGCCTCCCAAAGTGCTAGAATTACAAGTGTGACCCACTGTGCCCAACCAGGGAAAGTTATGAAACTTCTTTGAACTTCAGTGTCTTAATCTACAAAATATGGATAATATCTGCCTCTTAAAAATGAGTAAAAGGGATTTTGCACAGTGCCTGGCACAAGAAAAAGACTCTATAAGTGGTAACTGGAATGACCTACTCCAGGAGTCACATTTGACTCAAGTTAGCTTCTAAGTACGTATGCAAAATACAAATACAATTTCATCTTTTTTTTTTTTTTTTGAGACAGAGTCTCGCTCTGTTGCCCAGGCTGGAGTGCAGTGGCTAGATCTCGGCTCACTGCAAGCTCTGCCTCCCAGGTTCACGCCATTCTCCTGCCTCAGCCTCCCAAGTAGCTGGAACTACAGGCGGCCGCCACCACGCCCGGCTAAGTTTTTGTATTTTTAGTAAAGACGGGGTTTCACTGTGTTAGCCAGAATGGTCTTGATCTCCTGACCTTGTGATCCACCTGCCTCGGCCTCCCAAAGTGCTGGGATTACAGGCGTGAGCCACCGCGCCTGGCCCTCATACTATTTTTTTGGAGATAGAGTACAGCAGCATGACCACAACTCACTGTAACCTTGAACTCCTGGACTGTTACAATCCTCCCACATCAGCTTCCCAAGTAGCTGAGACTACAGGTGTGTGCCATCATGGCCGCCTATTTTAATTTTTTATTTTGGTTGAGACAAGGTCTTGCTATGTTGCCCAGGCTGGTCTTGAACTCCTGGTCCCAACTGATCCTCCTGCCTTGGCCTCCCGAAACACTGAAATCACAGGTATGAGCCACTCTGCCCAGCCTAATTTCATAGTACTTTAAAATATATAAAAGAGTATAAATGTATAGTTGAATAGTATAGGTTAAACATACGTAAAGTACAATTCCCTTATCTCATGTGATCCAATAATTCTGTAGGTTAGAGCAGTTACACCCTTGCCCCTTCAAAAGATACAATCAAGAAACCAACAGCCACCCAGGGGATTCATAGGAAAACTGAGACCAGAACTTAGTGAAATGAAGTCGAGTCACTAAGCTGCTCTGCTATTTGAGCAGCTGAGTGATCTGGGACAATTCTAACCTTTTGGGGCCATGGTTTTGTTATCTGTAGAGAGATATGGGAGAGATTTTGCCAGGTTATCTCTAGTGTTCCCGCCTCATCTCAGATTCCTCACTTCCCCAACTGTCTCCTAACTTCCTCGGGTCCACTTCTGCCACAAATCTCTGTTTTTGGCCCCCTCAACTAACTAGTCTTCTCAACAACTGTGCTTCTCTCCTTGTGATATTACGTAAGTCCTAGGAGTTGTCCCTCCCCATCACTGAAGGGCTGTGCTGTGAGACTGGAGAAAAGCTCACATTTTTATTGACATTAGGCATAGATGACTCTCAAATATGTATTTCTATCCCAGACTTCTCCTTTGAGATTCAGCTTTAAATATTCAACCCCCATTAGACATTCCACCCAGACTTCCACAGGCTTTGCAACCTCATGTGTCTCAAAGTGGCCTCATCACTTTTCCTTCTAAGGTATTTCTTCTACTGTGTTCCCTTGTTAGAGTAGTTTAATCTAGCAAGCTAGAAATCTGGGTGCCATCCTCAATGCCTCCCTTCTCCCTCACCTCTATCCTCACAATGTAAAATCTAATCAGTCATTGAAAATTGAAATAAAATCTAATCAGTCATGAAAATTTAACTATTTATTAATAGTTAACATTTATTTGACTGTCCCATCATCTCCATTGTGCAAACTGGTCCCAGTTTAGGCTCCCATCATCACCACCACAGAGCCAAGGCCTTCCACTCAGCTGCCCACCTCCAATTCTGGTTCCTTCCCATGGTTGCCAGACTGACCTACCCACAGCTCACAATCTGACTATGAAACACATAAAGTACAGTCTCTTCCACATGGCATTCAAAGCCCTCCTTACCACTTTAGCCCTGCCTCCCATGAGTCTCTGCCTTACACTTTATACATCAACGGCACTGAGCGGCTCTGAGAGGGTTCTCTGAACACATCATGCTGTCTCGATTTAATGCCTCTGCTCATGCTGTCCTCTCTACCTGGAATGCTTTCTTTTCCAAACTTCTGTCCTACTCCTAAATACCCTTTTAGCCAGCAGAGATTTCCTTCTCTGGGCAATATTCCCCAAGCCCCACCTCTCTACTGTGCTCTCCCGATGCTTCCTGCATCTCTACAGAACTGCACTTAGACAGCTGTATGTTATAATTATATGTTTAATGTGTTTGTCTCCCCCTCTAGACTGAACTCCTGGGGGCAGGATGACTGTCTTAGTCACCTTTCTCTAGCTCTTAACACAATTCTAAGCACTTGTTGAGTGAATGAGTACTAGGCTGCACTTGGTGAATCTTTGAGGGCTATTATCTTGCCCCCTCTGTCTCTAGGCAGGGAAAATGACATCTTAACCATTCTCAGTTCACCACCTCAGAGGCCCTCCTGAGTGCTGATGTGACTCTTTAGCTGCCCTGCCACAGATTAAGGCTCTCTCTGCCCTCTTGCCTCCAAGACAATCAGAAGCAGCTGGTAGTGCTTTTGTACTGTTATGACACCAACTTGACATTTCCCTGGATCTGTAGGCAACAAGCACTAGATGCTTTCTTTACAATTCTTGGAAAGAATCAACTGAGAAGCCAAATTCTACTGGACATTGTCTAGCTGGTTATCCTCCAGCTTCTGAGATGATGCTCAAAACTTTTAACAAGGACATTCTAGGGAAATGACAGATAAATGCTTTGGGACGCCACCGGGACCTGTTGCCCCATAAATGCACAAGAGATTCTTAATTCCTTAGTCAGCCACCATGCCAGCAATAATTAAACAAGCCCAAAGGGAGCAATTAATAGCTGCTATTGGACCTTCAATCTGGAACTCATGATAGATGCCATCAGAAAATAATCTGCAGACGTGAGCACTTCACGAGGGAGCAGATTCACCAAGTGCCCTGCCTGCCAAGGGCCTGAGGATAATGAGTGCTTATATGATGTTGATTCTGCTTAGTGGCAAGTAAAAACAAAATAACCACAACCACAAACGAGAAGTCTGTCCAAAATAAGGGGCCCAAGCATACTCTGGACACAGAAGGGGTCCAAACGAAGATGCTCTTTCCTGGTCAGATATCTCTGGCCCATCCATTCTAGAACATTGTCTGGGCCTCACTTCAGGGCTGGCATTGAAGGGAGAGGAGTATGTGATCTCAAGTCTACAAAATGAGCCCATATAATGGCAACTCTACCACCTCATAGTTCAATAAAATCCCAGGAGCACAGGTCTCAACCTCAGCTGGTGTATGATGGTTTTAACCTTGGTAAATGCCCCCAGTTCGGAAGGCTTTTAAAATAAGGTCCAGGCCGGGAGCAGTGGCTCACACCTCTAATCCCAACACTTTGGGAGGCTGAGGCAGGCAGATCACTTGAGCCCAGGAGTTCGAGACCAGCCTAAGCAGCATGGCGATACCCCTAGCCGGGTATGGTGGCACACCCCTGTAGTCCCAGCTACTCGGGAGGCTGAGGCAGGAGAATCACCTGAACCCAGGAGGTGGAGGTTGCAGTGAGCCAAGATGGTGCCACTGGACTCCAGTCTGGGTGACAGAGAGAGATCTTGTCTCAAAATAATAATAATAATAAGGTCCCTCTGTGGCTGCACAAGAGACAAAATGTGCTAAAGGGCAGGCCAACAAAAGCCAAGAATTACCCCAGTACCTGGAGGTCCCTAAAGCCTGTGGAAAGGTCATGACTAGGCCAACATTATTGAGTATAAAAGAAAGGTGACTAGTACGTGCTGTTCAGTGACTTTACAACTTCAAGGTACAGAAAAACAGTCTCTACCCTTCAACAATAATTCTTATTTCTTAAATATTTTTGTTAGGCTCCTCAATACCAGATCTCTGATTCAAGAGGTTAATGGCCTTCAAATAATATTTCTATTTAAGGCTGGGTGCGGTGGCTCATGCCTGTAATCCCAGCACTTTGGGAGGCCAAGGCAGGCGGATCACTTGAGGTCAGGAATTTGAGATCAGCGTGGCCAACATGGTGAAACCCCGTCTCTACTAAAAATACAAAAATTAGCCAAGCGTGGTGGCAGGCGCCTGTTATCCCAGCTACTCGGGAGGCTGAGGCACGAGAATCACTTGAACCTGGGAGGCAGAGGTTGCAGTGAGCTGAGATTGCGCCACTGTACTCCACCCTGGGCGACAGAGCGAGACTCGGTCTCAAAAATAAATAAATAAAAATTCTATTTAAAATGTTTTGGTTTTTGGAGGGGGAGGGTTTGAGACAGGGTCTCACTTTGTCACCCAGGCTGGAGTGCAGTGGCATGATCATAGCGTACTGCAGCCTCGATCTCCCAGGCCCAAGCGATCCTCCTGCCTCAGCCTCCCAAAGTGCTGGGATTACAGGCGTGAGCCACTGTGTCCAGCCTTCTACTCAAAATGTATTGAGCATCCTGGCTGGATGTGGTGGCTCACACCTGTAATCCCAGCACTTTGGGAGGCCGACGCAGACGGATCACGAGGTTAGGAGGCTGAGACCATCCTGGCTAACACAGTGAAACCCCATCTCTACTAAAAATACAAGAAAATTAGGCGTGGTGGCGGGCGCCTGTAGTCCCAGCTACTCAGGAGGCTGAGGCAGGAGAATCGCGTGAACTCGGGGGGCGGAGCTTGCAGTGAGCAGAGATTGCGCCACTGCACTCCAGCCTGGGCGACAGAGCGAGACTTCATCTCCAAAAAAAAAAAGTATTGAGCACTTTATGTCAGTCACTGAGCCCCAAAACTCTTACAAAAGGCCTGGCTGAGCATCCATCCCTACACTCCTTGCAGCTGCTTCCCAGACCAGACTTCGTATTTCTCTTCAAGACCAGAACACACAGAGTGACTTCAGGAAATCTTGAGAGAATCAGACTTGAGAAGCCTAGGAAAGACAAGTATCCATTTACAGTTAATCAGCACCCTACTCAGCCCTGCAGACAGTTCTGACAACTGGAGCCAGGAAGAATCAACCACAGGCTCTGACTGGGGCCACCTGGGGCTAGGAGCCAGTTGGACCCCCAGATGAGTACTGACTCTGATCCCCACCCAGACTGGCTGCACTGCCATAGGGAGCCCCTTCCTCGGAGACACACTCAGGCACTGGGATCCAAAGTTCATGGAAAGTTTCACTTTCTCTTATAGCTCAACCCCCAAAACTGCCTGATAATCTTATCAGATCTAAATATCTTCCCCCCCCCCCCCCCCTTTTTTTTTTTGACACAGAGTCTCGCTCTTTCTCCAGGCTGGAGTGCAGTGGTGCGATCTCGGCTCACTGCAACCTCCGCCTCCTGGGTTCAAGCAATTCTCCTGCCTCAGCCTCCCAAGTAGCTGGGACTATAGGCGCCCGCCACCATGCCCGGCTAATTTTTGTATTTTTAGTAGAGACGAGGTTTCACCATGTTGGCCAGGATGTCTTGATCTCTTGACCTCGTGATCTGCCCACCTTGGCCTCCCAAAGTGCTGGGATTACAGGCGTGAGCCACCACACCCAGCACCTCTCTCTTATTTTTTAAGAGACGGGGTTGTCCAGGCTGGACTCAACCTCTGAAAGTCAGGGGATCCTCCTGCGTCAGCCTCCCAAGCAGCTGGGACTACAGGCACATGCCACCACACCTGGCTATAACCCCCAATGACCATCTATCTCTTTATCTTACCTTCTTTTTCTTCATGGTACTTCTTGCTACTTAACACTATATTATATACCTGTAGATTTGTTTATTGTTCTCCCCAACAACAATGTGAATGCTATGAGACTAGCTTGTCTTTTTTATTCACTGTGGTATCACTAATATCCAAAATACAGAGTAAACACTCAATAAATAGTTGTTGAATGAATACATGAGTGATCATGCAAAGATTTTTAAACTCTGCTTCCATCCTAGTGGGGCTACATGAGAAGCAAGACCGAATAATGCCTACTTCCCAGAAAGCCCTATAAACCTGTTGTTGAACCCTAACATTCTCTCCAAATATCTCCCTAAAGTCCTCCACATCTCACTCCCAGGCCCACAAACCCTAACCCACCCCAGAGCAAGTATTAAAGAGAGAAAATGGAGCAGCACCCAGGGAGGAGACACATTTTTCCTCCAGTTAAGTACAGTCCAGAACCTCTGCAAATTAAAAGCTCCCTCTTTACTGAATCCACTCAGCTATAGTTATAGGTCACACTTTTTATTTTTATAACCAGCCAACCCATCAAATTACAGGCTCAGGCCACCGGTAGGCACGCCAAACACTGGGGCCAGCCTAGCCTAGCAGAGGCACTGCCCCTTCTGGCCTGAGAGGGGGTACGGGAGTGAGGGCTGAGCACCAGTCAAACCTGAAAGGGTAGAAGCCACCATCACCCTGCAGGGGACAGTCTAGTGAGGAGCCTGGATCTCACTCAGGCCAAACTGCTGCCCATAAGGGAGACAGATTCCAGGATTCTCCACACAGCAGACAAGAGAACTCTTAACCTTATAAAGCATACCTAGAAGTTTCCCTACAATTAATTTCCAAACTCCTTACCAAGGCCAACAAGGTCCCACATGATCTGGGCCCTGCTCACCTTTCCTATACCTTCTCAGACTCTCCTCAGCATCCTTGTAGACCAGTCTGGCCTTCTTGCAGTTCCTCAAATGTGCAAAGTTCTTTTCCACCCCAGGGCTTTGCAAAAGTTGTTCTCTTCCTAGAAAACTCACCCCCCAGATCTTTATATATGGCTATGATGATGGCTTGTGGTAAGTGGGTCTGCAAGAATAAACCAAAGAAACTGCTAAGAAGTCCATTACAACAGGCCAGGCAAGAGCTGAGGATCAACTACAGTAGTGGTAGTACAGATAGAGAGAAAGTGAGAGGGACAGCAGCCCAGACTAACTCCAAGTGCTTGGCCTGGATGATTAGCTGGAAGAGTGCCATTCCCCCCAAAATACAATGTATAAGAAAACACTAGCAGGTATAAAGTGGCTCACAAACATTGGACGCTGTTACTATGAAATGAGATATATTTATTGAGCATCTACTATGAACAAGGCATTGTTAATAATAAAAATTATTTAGTACAAGACAACATTTTACCCTAAAGAAAGGCAAAAATGGGCTGCGCATGGTGGCTCATGTGTGTAATCTCAGCACTTTGGGAGGCTAAGGTGCAAGGATCACTTGAGCCCAGGAATTCAAGGCTGCAGTGAGCTATGATCACACTACTGCACTCCAGCCTGGGCAATAAAGATCCTAACTCAAAAAATAATTTTTTTTAAAGGAAAGCAAGACAGATTTGGCAATGGAAAGAATTAGTTCAAAATTTGCTGACTAGAAATGGAAGCTTCTACATTTGAAGACTTCTGCAGTTCAAGGGTAACACATGGGATCATTTTCTATCCAGTTTCACTTAAATCAAATTATTCTGATTCTCTAACCTATGAGGATTGAGCATTTATTTCTCATATATTTCAATCATTCAACTTTAAATGAGAAAACTCATGAATGGCCAGAGACCACTTACCAACTATTCTCTATTCCCTGTTGAAACCCTGGGCAGGAAAGTCCCTTTTCTAACAATCAAGAAATGTTCAGGCTAGGCACGATAGCTCATGTCTACATGCCAGCACTTTGAGAAGCTGAGGTGGGCAGATATGGCTTGAGCCCAGGAGTTCAAGACCAGCTTGGGCAACACAGCAAGATCCCATCTCTATAAAAAAGTAAGAAGCACAACTGTAGTCCCAGCTACTAAGGAGGCTGAAATGGAGGATGGCTTGAGCCTAGGAGTTGGAGGCTACAGTAAGCCATGATCACACTATTGCACTTCAACCTGGGTGACAGAGCAAGCCCATTTCAAAAAAATAAGAAATGTTCAGACAAAACTCAGTGTGAACTGGCCATCTGTCCTGATCCAAGCTCACATCTGTCTATAACTAAACTCCTCTATTCCAGCAGCAGGGCTTCTGGCTGCCCCTCATACAGCTGCTTCATTCCTCCTCCTTAATCCCCTCCCATACAGCTCTGGCCTGGAACAATCTCCTCTCTCCTGATCTACAGCTGATTAAAGACCTGACTAAATGCACTGTCCTCCTTAAAGCACTGCCTATTTAGCATTCCTATACCACACTGATCCTCCCCTAGCTCTCCAATCTTTCTGTGTTTATAGCTGTGTGGCACCTTATCACCTCATGATCTCACTTGGTCTTCACAAAAGCATGTGATTGGGCAAGACAAACAGTATTCCCACATTATAGATAAAATAACTATAGCACATGGAGTCTCATAGACAACCTGAGGACGTGCATTTGCTTTAATTCTCTAGTTCAAAATACAGTTTTAAGTACATACACATTTTGTCTCTCCAACTTAGATAGCAAGCATTATCTTCTATTTCTTTGGTATACCCCAAAGTACTAGGGAAAGTGCTGTGTATACAGCAGGCACCTATGACATATTAACTTAATAAATCATGAAAGAAAAGAAAATGGAATGAACATTTAGAATAGACCCAAGACTTCCCAACCTAAAGCCTTCTTTGTTACACTCTCTCTTAACAACCTGTTCTTTGCCTTCCAAGAATATATCATAATTAAATATTTAATATCTGTCTTTTCCTCTAAACTCTGAGGGCAAAGGAATTCTTTGATTTTTCACCACTATATACCTAGTGATATCAGGAGCACGTAGTAAATTTAAAACAAAAAACAAGAAAACAAAACTTCTCGAATAGCAGATGTCCTAGTGGGATGGCTAAGATTCAAACCCAAATCTGGCTGACTCTAAAGTCCAAATCTTTCCACCACACCTCTTAGCAAAGGAGAACTTGTTTGGTAAACTTTCCCCTATATTCTGCCACAATCCACTCAATCCACTCCAAAGCAGTAATAAGAGCAAAGGAGAGTCAACCCCGCAAAAAGGAAACTATAGTTAAGAAAGTGGGGCTAGGTGCAGTGCCTCACGCCTATAATCCCAGCACTTTGGGAGGCCAAGGCAGGAGTGCAAGAACAGCCTGGGTAACATGGTGAAACCCTGTCTCTACAAAAAATACAAGAATTAGCCAGGCGTGGTGGTGCACCTGTGGTCCCAGCTACCTGGGAGGGTGAGGTGGGAGGATCACTTGAGCCCAGGAGGCTGAGGCTACAGTGAGCCCAGATTGCGCCACTGCACTCCAGCTGTGTGACAGTGAGACCCTGTCTGAAAAGCAACAACAAAAAAAACTGGGCTTTGGCATCAGGCTGCTTAGACTCAAGTCCTAACTTTGCCACCTACTAGTGTGTAATCCTAGGTGAGCTATTTAACCTACTTGGACCTCAGTTTCCTCTTCTATAAAATGGAGATAACAACAAGTACTTAAAGCTAGCAGAAGGCTAGAAATAACTAAAATCAGAGCAGAACTGAAGGAAATAGAGACACAAAAAACCCTTCAAAAAATTAATGAATCCAGGAGCTGGTTTTTTGAAAAGATCAACAAAATTGATGGACCGCTAGCAAGACTAATAAAGAAGAAAAGAGAGAAGAATCAAATAGATGCAATAAAAAACGAAAAAGGGGATATCACCACCGATCCCACAGAAATACAATCTACCATCAGAGAATACTACAAACACCTCTATGCAAATAAACTAGAAAATCTAGAAGAAATGGATAAATTCCTTGACAAATACACCCTCCCAAGACTAAACCAGGAAGAAGTTGAATCTCTGAATAGACCAATAACAGGTTCTGAAATTGTGGCAATAATCAATAGCTTACCAACCAAAAAGAGTCCAGGACCTGACGGATTCACAGCTGAATTCTACCAGAGGTACAAGGAGGAACTGGTACCATTCCTTCTGAAACTATTCCAATCGATAGAAAAAGAGGGAATCCTCCCTAACACATTTTATGAAGCCAGCATCGTCCTGATACCAAAACCTGGCAAAGACATAACCAAAAAAGAGAATTTCAGACCAATATCCTTGATGAACATTGATGCAAAAATCCTCAATAAAATACTGGCAAACCGAATCCAGCAGCACATCAAAAAGCTTATCCACCATGATCAAGTGGGCTTCATCCCTGGGATGCAAGGCTGGTTCAACATACGCAAATCAATAAATGTAATCCAGCATATAAACAGAACCAAAGACAAAAACCACATGATTATCTCAATAGATGCAGAAAAGGCCTTTGACAAAATTCAACAACCCTTCATGCTAAAAACTCTCAATAAATTAGGTATTGATGGGACGTATCTCAAGATAATACGAGCTATCTATGACAAACCCACAGCCAGTATCATACTGAATGGGCAAAAACTGGAAGCATTCCCTCTGAAAACTGGCACAAGACAGGGATGCCCTCTCTCACCGCTCCTATTCAACATAGTGCTGGAAGTTCTGGCCAGAGCAATCAGGCAGGAGAAGGAAATAAAGGGTATTCAACTAGGAAAAGAGGAAGTCAAATTGTCCCTGTTTGCAGATGACATGATTGTATATCTAGAAAACCCCATTGTCTCAGCCCAAAATCTCCTTAAGCTGATTAGCAACTTCAGCAAAGTCTCAGGATACAAAATCAATGTACAAAAATCACAAGCATTCTTGTACACCAATCACAGACAAACAGAGAGCCAAATCATGAGTGAACTCCCATTCACAATTGCTTCAAAGAGAATAAAATACCTAGGAATCCAACTTACAAGGGATGTGAAGGACCTCTTCAAGGAGAACTACAAACCACTGCTCAATGAAATAAAAGAGGATACAAACAAATGGAAGAACATTCCATGCTCATGGGTTGGAAGAATCAATATCGTGAAAATGGCCATACTGCCCAAGGTCATTTATAGATTCAATGCCATCCCCATCAAGCTACCAATGACTTTCTTCACAGAATTGGAAAAAACTACTCTAAGGTTCATATGGAACCAAAAAAGAGCCCGCATCGCCAAGTCAATCCTAAGCCAAAAGAACAAAGCTGGAGGCATCACGCTACCTGACTTTAAACTATACTACAAGGCTACAGTAACCAAAACAGCATGGTACTGGTACCACAACAGAGACATAGATCAATGGAACAGAACAGAGCCCTCAGAAATGACGCCGCATAGCTACAACTATCTGATCTTTGACAAACCTGACAAAAACAAGAAATGGGGAAAGGATTCCCTATTTAATAAATGGTGCTGGGAAAACTGGCTAGCCATATGTAGAAAGCTGAAACTGGATCCCTTCCTTACACCTTATACAAAAATTAATTCAAGATGGATTAAAGACTTATATGTTAGACCTAAAACCATTAAAATCCTACAAGAAAACCTAGGCAATACCATTCAGGACATAGGCGTGGGCAAGGACTTCATGTCTAAAACACCAAAAGCAATGGCAACAAAAGCCAAAATCGACAAATGGGATCTCATTAAACTAAAGAGCTTCTGCACAGCAAAAGAAACTATCATCAGAGTGAACAGGCAACCTACAGAATGGGAGAAAATTTTTGCAACCTACTCATCTGACAAAGGGCTAATATCCAGAATCTACAATGAACTCAAACAAATTTACAAGAAAAAAACAAACAACCCCATCAAAAAGTGGGCAGAGGACATGAACAGACAGTTCTCAAAAGAAGACATTTATGCAGCCAAAAAACACATGAAGAAATGCTCGTCATCACTGGCCATCAGAGAAATGCAAATCAAAACCACAGTGAGATACCATCTCACACCAGTTAGAATGGCCATCATTAAAAAATCAGGAAACAATAGGTGCTGGAGAGGATGTGGAGAAATAGGAACACTTTTACACTGTTGGTGGGACTGTAAACTAGTTCAACCATTGTGGAAGTCAGTGTGGCGATTCCTCAGGGATCTCGAACTAGAAATACCATTTGACCCAGCCATCCCATTACTGGGTATATACCCAAAGGACTATAAATCATGCTGCTATAAAGACACATGCACACGTATGTTTATTGCAGCACTATTCACAATAGCAAAGAGTTGGAACCAACCCAAATGTCCAACAACGATAGACTGGATTAAGAAAATGTGGCACATATACACCATGGAATGCTATGCAGCCATAAAAAATGATGAGTTCGTGTCCTTTGTAGGGACATGGATGAAACTGGAAAACATCATTCTCAGTAAACTATCGCAAGGACAAAAAACCAAACACCGCATGTTCTCACTCATAGGTGGGAATTGAACAATGAGAACTCATGGACACAGGAAGGGGAACTTCACACTCCGGGGACTGTTGTGGGGTGGGGGGAGGGGGGAGGGACAGCATTAGGAGATACACCTAATGCTAAATGACGAGTTAATGGGTGCAGGAAATCAACATGGCACATGGATACATATGTAACAAACCTGCACATTGTGCACATGTACCCTAAAACCCTAAAGTATAATAAAAAAAAAGAAAGAAAAAAAAAAAAAAAAAAACAAGTACTTCACAGAGTTGTGATGATTAAATGAGATAATGTGTGTAAAGTGTTTTGCATGGTGCTTGGTATACCATTATCACACAATAAATGTTAGCTATTAAAATTATTAGCTATCCTTATTCCTAGAAGGCAAGAATCTAGAGAAAATGATTGTCACGGTGGTCATAGCTGCTGAACCGACTTGACTTTGAGAAGCTGAGATGCAACACAGCCTAGAGCTTAGGTTTATTCTTGTGCTGACTTTAAGGGCTATGGCTCTGCCAAGGCTGGAGATGCAGCTTTCACTGGCCTGGAAATGAAAGAGACTAAAAATACATAGCCTGCCTGTGTCTGGGGGACCAGGATCATGCCTACAATAAATAATTTAAAATACAGCTTCAGGGCAAAACAGCATCTCTTAGGATTCTTTTTACTGTGGAGACAGTGCCAAGCTCAGCACAGGGCACAGGGCAGTGGCTAGTTGCTGACCCCACTGGTGCCCTTTCTCTCTCGCACTTTTCTTTTGGCTTAGTGCGAAAAGTAAGAGAGGAGCTTTTTTTTTTTTTCCCATTAAAAGTTGGGTCTGGCCGGGTGCGGTGGCTCACGCCTACAATCTCAGCACTTTGGTAGGCCAAGACGGATGGATCACTTGAGGTCAGTAGTTTGAGACCAGCCTGGCCAACATGGTGAAACCCCCATCTCTACTAAAAATACAAAAATTAGCTGGGCGTGGTCGTGCACGTCTGTAGTCCTAGCTACTCGGAAGGCTGAGGCAGGAGAATTGCTTGAACCCGGGAGGTGGAGGTTGCAGTGAACCAAGATCACGCCACTGCACTCCAGCCTGGCCAACGCAGCAAGACTCCATCTCAAAAAAAAAAAAAAAAAGCTGGGTCTGGCTGGGCACAGCGGTTCATGCCTGTAATCTCAACACTTTCGGAGGCCAGCGCAGGCAGACTGCTTGAGCCCATGAGTTCAAGAACAGCCTGGGCAACATAGCGAGACCCTGTCTATTCAAAAAATACAACAATTAGCCAGGCATGGTGGTGCATGCCTGTAGTCTCAGCTACTTGGGAGGACTGATTGAGCCTGAGAAGTCGAGACTGTGATCACACTACTGCACTCTGAGCTAGGCAAAAGAGACCTTGTCTCCAAAAAAAAAAAAAAACTTCAGTCCACCCCCTCCCCACCCAATTTTTATTCCTCCTTTTCTCTTAAAGGAGGAACACACAAGTAGATAATGTAAAATAAAAAAATTCAACCAACTCAAAGCTTATAGAATAAAAAATCAGTCACTATTCAGCCCTCAACCCCACTCAATCCCCTCCATAGTTCACCACAGTTAATAGGTCGGTGTTTATTTTTCTAGGCCTTTTTTCTATGTATTTATATACAACCATATATGGTTTTTATAAAGCATTATATACACATTCTTCTAATTGCCTTTTTAGATTATATTTACACATACATATATATCTTGGAGATTCCCATTTGCCAGAGCCATTTATTGAGTGCCCACCCTGTGCCAGGTATTTGGCTGTACAGTGATAAGCAAACGTAATGTCCCCACCCTCACTGAATCAACAATCTGGGAGACGGATAATAAACAAGTAATCAAATAATTGTAAAATGGAAAAAGAATGAATAGGATGCTAACTAAGAAAAAGAATAGTAAGTGGGGAAGACCTGAGAGGTGGCATTTTTAAAAATTGAGACCTAAAGTATAAACTAGAAAGTCATTTTAATATCCAGGCAAAGGGTATCCCAGGAGAGGAAACAGCTTATGCAAAGATCCTGAGATAGAAAGGAGCTTGTCCTGAACGAAAGAGGGCTAATGTGGAACTTCGTAAACAGGAGGGCAATAAGGTTAAAAAGGTCAGCAGGCGTCAAATGATGCAATCTTAAGGGTCCCTGTCGGGAGTTTGCATTTTTCCTTTTAGTACAATACAAAGGGAAGCCATTAAAGGTTTTTAGGCCAGGGAATGATGTTATTTAATTTATATTTTAAATTTGGGTGCTTTGTGGAGAATGGATGGGAAGACGGAGATAGGGATAAGAGAGAAAAATGGAAAGCCAGTTGGTTGGCTGCAATACGAGCAAGAGCTGATCTTGACTTAGACCCGGGCAGTGGCAGTAGAGAAAAGGGACAGGCAGATTACATATACATAGAGAGAGACAGTTTTTTGTTTTTTTGTTTTTTTTTTCACTTTTTTCTTTTTTTTTTGAGATAGTCTCGCTCTGTCACCCAGGCTAGAGTACAGTGGTGCCATCTCAGCTCACTGCAGCCTCTACCTCCCAGGTTCAAGTGATTCTCGTGCCTCAGCCTCCCCAGTAGCTGGGACTACAAGCACACACCACTACACCCGGCTAATTTTTTAGCAGCAACAGTTGTCATGTTGGCCAGGCTGGTCTTGAACTACTGGGCTGAAGTGATCCACCCGCCTCAGCCTCCCAATCTTGTTTTTTTTGTTTTTTTTTTTGAGACAGAGTTTCGCTCTTGTTGCCCAGGCTGGAGTGCTATGGTGTAATCTCAGTTCACTGCAACCTCTGCCTCCTGGGTTCAAGCAATTCTCCTGCATCGGCCTCTTGACTAGCTGGGATTACAGGCACACGCCACACACCTGGCTAATTCTGTATTTTTAGTAGAGGCGGGGTTTCTCCATGTTGGTCAGGCTGGTCTCAAACTCCCGACCTCAGGTGATCCGCCCATCTTGGCCTCCCCAAGTGCTGGGATTACAGGCGTGAGCCACCAACAATCTTATTTTTTTTAAAGACAGCGTCTCATTCAGAGGCCCAGGCCGGAGTGCAGTGGCACAATCATGGCTCACTGCAACCTCAAACTCTTGGGCTCAGGCAATCCTCAGGGACTGGACTACAGGCACATGCCACCACACCCAGCCAATTTTTATTTTTTGTAGAAACAGGGTCTCACTATGTTGCCCAGGCTAGTCTTGAACTCCTGGCCTCAAGTGCTCCTCCAGCCTCAGCCTCCCAAAGTGCTGGAATTATAGGCATGAGCCACCACGCCCGTCCTATTTTTGGAGATGAAATCAGCAAGACTTACTCATACAGTGGGTTATGGAGAAAGGAAAAGAAAAAATTAAAAATAACTCCCAGGATTTGCCCTGAGTAGGTGAATGGGAGAGCAGTAAATTTAAGCAAGGAATGGACAATCAGGCTCTTCCCCATTCCTTTTTTTTACGTTAAACAATGTGGCCCCGATTATTCCTTACATGCCCCTTCCGTCACATGTGTAAACTGTTCTGCAGAATGGTTTCCTAAAGGTGAGGTGGGGGAGTTAGAGAACACACACATTTTAAATGGATAAACCCTGTAAAATGCCTTCTAAAATGTCTGTACTGAATTACTCTGCCATTAATATTGACCACAGACATTGTCAGTCTTCAAAATTTCACCCAGATAATTAGTATAATAAGTATATCAGGATGAACGCGGTGGTTCACGCCTGCAATCTCAGCACTTTGGGAGGCCGAGGCAGGTGAATCACGAGGTCAGGAGTTCCAGGCCGGCCTGGCCAAGATGGTGAAACCTCATCTCTACTAAAAACTACAAAAAATTAGTCAGGTGCCGTGGCAGGCACCTGTAATCCCAGCTACTCAGGAGGCTAAGGCAGGAGAATTGCTTGAACCCAGGCAACAGAGGTTGCAGTGAGCCAAGACTGCGCCACTGCACTCCAGCCTGGGCAACAAGAGCGAAACTCCGTCTCAAAAAAAAAAAAAGTATATCCTCTAAATTTTCATCTCCTTGATTTCTAGTGAAGTTAAAAAACTTTTTCTATTATTTAACTTTTAATTACATAACTAATACATAAATGAATTATCCTTGTAAAAAAAAAAAAAAGGAAACATTATAGCTAGGCATGGTGGTACACTCCTGCAGTCCTAGCTACTCCAAAAGATGAGGTGGGAGGGCCCAAGAGTTCGACTCCAGTTTAGGGAACAAAACACTGTCTCTAAAAAATATACAAATAAAAATTTCAGATGTAAACATTATAGATAAAGCTAAATTTCTCTTGAATCTGTTCTTCCCATCATGGTTCCTCCCCTACCCCTGAATCCCAGAGGTAACTAACTAGTGTTATCGGTTTTATTTGTACCCTTACAGATACTTTTTTATTAATTTAAAATCTATATATAAAAAATAAAAGATTCAGCATCTTTTAGAAGTTGTTTTTCCAACAGCCCTTTTAGCATGAATAAAATATCTAACCAAAAATAGTTTCCTTAAGGCCTAAGTAAGTGACATTTAAGCTGAGACCATCCCCGCTTACTTAACCCCTCTGAGCCCTAGCTTCATATTGCCTGTAAAAAAACACTGCAGTGAAATACTGCCTCATAGAGTTGTTGTCAAGTTAAATGAGATAACACATGTCAAAGTACGCGGCATACATCCAACAAATGTTAACTGTCTTTCCTTAACCTTTACAAGTTAAATCCAGGCATTCGGTAAGGACCAGACACTGACCCATTCCTAAAAGGATGAGATGAGGGACTCTACCCAGAAAAAACAGAGTGCTGTCTTAAAGATTTTTTTTCATAAGTCCCCCAAAAGAGGTAAATTTTCCTATAAAAATTCTGTTATGAAATATCCGAGCAGTCAAAAAAGGTACAGGTCATTTTTTTTTTTTTTTGTAAGGTAGAAGAGAGGATTTAAGCATTGCTAGAGAAACAAACGTTCCATCCTTCTCCCAGGCAGATGCTGGGAAGCCCACTACCCAGACATTCCCCCAAGGACCTCAGGCCTGCAGGAAAGAGTTGCTGCTTTAGGCAGGTAGTACCTCAAACACAAGATATTACCTAACCTTTGGCCGTCACTGCAAGAGGCCACTGGGTTCCTGGGATTTGTCAAAGTATAGTTGTCTCCTGGTATCTGAAGGGGATTGGTTCTAGGACCTCTCTAGAATACCAAAATCCCCAGATGCTCAAGTCTCTGAAATAAAATCGTATAGTAATTGCATACAACCTACACACATCCTCCTGTATACTTTAAATCACCTCTAAACTATTTACAATACATAATACAATTAAGTGCTATGTAAATACAGTTGTCCCTCGGTATATGCAGGGAATTGGTTCCAGGACCAGACCAAATGGCTCCAAGCCTGGTCCTGGAACCAAAACCTGAGCATACTCAAACTCCACAGGCCCCATAGATCCCATGTGTATGAATAAGTCTGACCTCCTTATAAGGTTTTCAATTCTTACTACTCAATTCTCGTTTGACTGAAAAATCTGCATATAAGCACACTCACACAATTCAAGGCCTTGTTGTTTAAGACTCCCCTACAGTTATTATACTGTTTTGTTTACAGAATAATTACAAGGAAAAAAATGCTACATGATCAGTACATGCACAATTTTTTCAAATATTTTATATCTGAAGTTGGTTGAATCCACAGATACAGAACCCACAGATAAGGAGGGCCAGCTGTACATTCTATTATCTCCACCTGGATCTTCCCAAAGGTTGAGGGCTAGGGCCCTCAAAGAGGTAGACCCCACCACAAAAGACCCTTAATCAAAGTTAAACTGTCCAAGGGCCTGAATATCTCCCTCTGAATGGGAATCACCCAAGTTTCAACAAGCTCTTTTTGTTGGAACCACCAACAGCAGCATTATTTTATCTGAACCAATAACCAGGGCTCCTTCTTATCAAGGATCAAGAGTACTAAAACTGTATCAAGGAGTTCCTGCAGTAGAGTTTCCTCACCCAGCCATCACTTCCCATTCCTCCAGGCTGGCATCCAGGGCTTCCTTAGCAAATCCAAAAGTGGTCTTTAAAACTCTCAAAATACTACAAGTGTTCATATATACATGGGAGGGGGAGAGGGGAAATAGGGACCACAGGTGTAATTGGATTTCCAAAGGAATCTGTTACCCAAAAGATTCAGAACTACTGTTGACAGATCTCTCAAACATATTCCCAACTTATAAAAACTTTTACTCTGGCTTGAGTAACTGACCAGGGGGTGAATGTAGTATGTACATCCCAAACTGCCACTTCATGAGTATTAGGACAGAGCCCACAGTACAGAGGAATCAGGTATTAAACCAACAGGCAGAGGTAATAAAAAGAGGTCCACCTCTCTCCTAAAGGTGTGCTAGGAAATGGGAAAACCAAGAAAGCACCACATACCATGGCTCTGTCTTCCCTTTTACTGCTCTTGAAGCTTCATCCTCAATTGGTACACAGGACAAACGAGGTACAGATAAGCGGAAGGCAAATCTCAGCAGGGGTGCCAACCACATTTTGGGCAGGATCCTTCTTCATTGTGTGGGACTCACCCAAACATGACCCAAACACAGAGGGATGTTTAACAGCCTTGGCCCTCAGCTAGAAAGCCTAGCACTCCCAGTCAGTATGATAATCAAAACATCCTCAAGTGCTTCCAAAAACTCCCTCCTGGGACAATACCTCCCTCAGTTGAAAGCTACTTTAACTTATGGAATTCCAAGAGGAGATAAAGTGGGTAATGTATATATAATAAATATTTATTTTTAGCACCTTTATAGGTTACAAAGTGTTTTCACTATGTTGTCTCCTGTAAGCATCCTCAAAAACCTGTAGGATAGGTATTATCTTCACACATGTCATAAAGGATGAAATTGACTCAGAAAAGTTACAGGATTTGCCTAAGGTCATGCAGCTGGAAAAAAAAAAGACTATAAAGCTGGATCAGAACCTAAGTCTTCTGATTCCAAAACCAATGGTCTACTGCTTCCTCCCAGAACAAAATTTTTTTTAAGGTTTCATGGGAAACACTAGGAGGATCTATTGACTGGCTCCCCAGCTTCTGTGTAAAAACAAGAACAGAAACTGCTCTAGGCTATAGGTAGTTTTTAAAACTAAATATTCATCCCCTAAAGTACCCAACGACCAGGCTCATGTCAACTTTCTTAGAGAGGCACCAAACAATTAAAAGAGGACTATGACATTCTCCATTCTGAATTTGAGTAGAAATGAGCAAACAGGGGAGAAAGAAAGTACATATCTTCCCTGTTAGTGTGTATAAGGGACCCAGAGGTAAGATCACCAGCCTCAACTCCAGTTTTGGCCATAACTCTGGGTGAGGTGGGAGGGGGGAAGGTGGTAAAAGAGATGGAGGCGGGAGATAAGGATAAGAATTAAACCATCACTAATATACAAGAGCCTAAACTTGTCCTCTACTGGCAAAATCTGCCATGTAAATAATTCTGCTAGACCCTCATGGTTCTGGACATTATTGAGAACACCTTTCAAGGACCTCAAAATACTTTATAAACTAAGAAGAGTATGCATAACAGTAAAGCTGAAGGGGGATACTGCTCCCCACCCCCCCCAAAAAAAAAACCCTATCCATGTCCTCCTCTACCCAACACACAAACCGTAACCCACAACTTTGTTGTGAGGTGATGGAAGACAGGAAGGGTAAGAGAACCTGGAGAGAGGAAGATTCTAAAAGAGGAAAAGAGAAGTGGAGAGGACAGTGGGAGGCAAAGGCGACAAGAGTGTCTCCACGACACAGAGGGAGCTTGACACTTCTACACCTTTATTGGGGGACTGACTCACTCTCCATGTGAAAGGAAAACAAGATACAAAGAAATAACTTTGCCCAGAGAGGCAAAAAAGAGAGACTGGAAATGGAATGCAGGAATTCTAGCTGCCCAGCTCAGTTCTATTCTGCAATGCACTTCACTTCTTCGTGAATGACAACCTTAAATCCCTGAAGTTCTCACCTGCTGCTATTCAGAAGTACCCAGCAAGAAGCAGGAAAGGGAGAGCCTGTGTGCTGACAGGACCCTCCCCTCCTCTATCTTCAAAGACAAAGGTCCTCCCCCTTCTTTAAAGTCATTTCCGAACCACGATGAACCCCCAGCCTTTCCCTGGCTCTGCTATTGCTCAGCTCAGACGCGGGAGAAATGTTTCCCCAGAATGGAAGAGACTGGTCTGGAGACGTGGGAGAAATGTTTCCCCAGAATGGAAATGACTGGTCTGGCAGACCAGATGACACGCTGACTTCAGGCAGCCAGCACTGCTGTCCCATGGGCTTACTACAGTCACTTCTGGGGCACATACTTTGGTGTTGACCACAGAACCAGGACCCCGGCTCTGCCCAGCCTCCCCAAGCAACTTCAGGGGCAGGGGAGGATCTGTGGTCTCATTTCCTCTCCACTTTGGCTTCTTTTTTCACTTCACTGAAGATTAGTTATTTCCACCAAGACCAGTTCCTGTTCTCACCAGCTGCAGCAGTTGTTTCCCCACAGACAGAATTAGGAAGCACTGGTGTGGCTGCCACCTGGACTGTCCCAGCTGCAGAACACAGACCCAATGAGTCCCGAGAAAGGGCTTTTTCATCCCAGATAAAGTAGCAGGAAGAAAATAAGGGGCAGGAAGCAATTCTAAGAACTCCACAGTGGATATACTGGTATCCGTTTTATTATTTTAACCTTACATAACAGTTACATATGATTTCATATGTGAAAAATATTTTATAATGAAAAACTATAGGAAATGTATACATTTATTACATGGACATATATACATAATAAATCCCCAACAGAGAGCAAAGAACGCAAATAAAAGATGGCCAAAACACCTACAACGAAATGTTCAGAAAACTGCAAAGTAAAACAAGATACCATGTCTAATTAATCAAACTGGCAAAGGCTTTAAAAACATTAATTCACTCAGTAACGGTTAGCTTACAGAGAAAGGTAGACACACATATTATCAGTGGAAAAGGTAACTGATAAAACTTTTTCAGAAGATATATGTCTCAAAGGTCTTTAAAAACCATATACCCTTTGGCCCAATAATTCCACTTCTAGCAATTTATCCTAAGGAAATAATCAGAGATGGACACAAATATTTATGCACAGGATGTTCAACACAGCGTTATTTGTTAACAGCAAAAAAAAGATTTTAGGCTGGGCGTGATGCTCACGCCTGTAATCCTAGCACTTTGGGAGGCTGAGGCGGGCGGATCACGAGGTCAGGAGATCGACACTATCCTGGCTAACACGGTGAGACCCTGTCTCTACTAAAAATACAAAAAATTAGCCAGGCGTGGTGGCGGGTGCCTAGAGTCCCAGCTACTTGGGAGGCTGAGGCAGGAGAATGGTGTGAACCCGGGAGGCAGAGCTTGCAGTGAGCCGAGATCCAGCCACTGCACTCCAGCCTGGGCAACAGAGTGAGACTTCATCTCAAAAAAAAAAAAGATTTTAAAAGGGTAAGATAGGCTGGACGCAGTGGCTCACGTCTATAATCCCAAAACTTTGGGAGGCCGACGCAGGTGGATTGCATGAGGTCAGGAGTTTGAGATCAGCCTGGCCAACACGGCAAAACCCCGTCTCTAATAAAAACACAAAAATTAGCCAGGCGTGGTAGCATGCACCTGTAATCCCAGTTACTCAGGAGGTTGAGGCAGAAGAATTGCTTGAACCCAGGAAGCAGGAAGCAGAGGTTGCAGTGAGCCGAGATCGTACCATTGCACTCCAACCTGGGCAACAGAGCAAGACTCCATCTCAAAAAAAAAAAAAAAAGCAACATAAGGCAGTGATAAAATATTACAGAGTACTATGCAGTAATGAAATCATGATACTTGGGCCAGGCGCAGTAGCTCACACCTGTAATCCCAGCACTTTGGGAAGCCGAGGTGGGTAGATCTAAGGTCAGAAGTTTGAGACCAGCCTGGCCAACATGGTGAAACCCCATCTCTACTAAAAATACGAAAAAATTAGCCAGGCGTGGTGGTGGGCATCTGTAATCCCAGCTACTTGGGAGGCTGAGGCAGGAGAATTGCTTGAACCCAGGAGGTGGAGGTTGCAGTGAGCCAAGATCAGGCCATTGCACTCCAGCCTGAGCAACAGAGTGAGACTCCATCTCAAAAAAAAAAAAAAAGAAATAACGATACTGAATAATATATAAGCAAATGAGAAAATGCTTAAAATAGTGAATGAACAAATCAGTTTACAAAACAATATACACAGTATGATCTCAATTGTTAAAAAAATATATATACACATACATCAAAGTGTTAATAGTAGATGGTGAGATTATAGGTTTTATTATCTTCTTTATACTTTTCAGTAAGTTCCAAATTTACCTAATAAATATGTATTATTTTCATAATCAGGAGAAAAGAAGCTATTCTCAATCCTCTTCCATCCTTTTAAAAACATTCTCATACATTATTCCCTCTTTTAAAAACCATTTGGAAACAAAACAGTTATATCCTACAATCCAGCAAGTTCTATTTTGTTTCTATCCCAAGGAAAACTCTAAATATTGAAAATACTTTGTACGCCAAGATGTTCATCACAGCATTGTTTATGATGGCAAACAGAAGCAAAAAACCTAAATATCTAAGAAAAGGTGTATGGGTAAGCAAACAAAGGTACATTCACTTGATGGGCCATCGTACAAGCACTTAAATGTTTACAGGCCAGGCTTGGTGGCTCTTGCCTGTAATCCCAGCACTTTGGGAGGCCGAGGTGGGCAGATCACTTGAGGCCAGGGGTTCGAGACCAGCCTGGCCAACATGGTGAAACCCCGTCTCTACTAAAAATACAAAAATTAGCCAGGCGTGGTGGCAGACGCCTGTCATCCCAGCTATTTGGGAGGCGAGGCAGGAGAATCGCTTGAACCCAGGAGGCAGAGGTTGCTGTGAGCAGAGATTGTACCACTGCATTCCAGCCTGGGTGACAGAATGAGACTGTCTCAAAAACAAAAACAAAAACAAACCATTTACAATTACTAGCCTGGGAAAACTAATGAAATAACAAAAGCAAAAAACAAACAAAAAAACTGGATAAAAAACATACATACCAGCAGGGCATGGTGGCTCATGCCTAAAATCCCAATACTTTGGGTGACTGAGGTGGGAGAATCACCTGAGCCTAGGAGTTTGAAACCAATGTGGGCAACAAAGCAAGACCGCATCTCTACAAAAAATGAAAAAATTAGCCAGGCATGGTGGTGCACACCTGTGGTCTAGCTACTCAGGAGGCTGAGGGAGGAGGATCGCTTAAGCCTGGGAGTTCAAAGCTGCAGTGAGGTGCAGTGAGCCATGATCATGTCACTGCACTCCACCACGGGTGACAGAGCGAGACTCTGTCTTAAATAAATAAACCAAATATCAAAACATTGTATAAAACTCTATGCAGAGAAAAAAATATAAAGGTTTTAAAGCACATCAGCTGCATTTGGTAAAGGAACTAAGAAAATATTTGCATTTGGTAAAGAAACTAGAGAAAATATGGATGTTTTTCTTTAACCTAAATCTTTAGTCTTTTCTTCTTTCTGAATTGTCCCATACTTTCTTTAGAGAATAAGTATTACTTTAAGAGGAAAAAACAAAACAAAACAAAACAAAAACAAAAAGCTGAATCTCCCTCTGGGCAATGAAAACATTCCCAAACGACAGAGTCCACTCCATCAGTCCCTTCCCCACCACACACAGGCTTCTCCCAGACTAAGGCAGGGTCATATCAGAAGGTCAAGGGAATAAGACTCCTCTCTGTGGCCTAGGGTCTTCTCTGTGGGGTCTCTGAACAAGAAGAAGGTTCCTCTGACCAGCTGCTGTCAAAGGCCCTTTCCCTGCCCCCTCCCAAGTTCTATTCCAGCCTGAACTAATTCACCACAATCCTGAGGGCTGGGAAAAAAATTTCCACCGTGGCGATTTGGAACCTGATATTTAGTCCAAGTTTTTCCCAGCCCCGTTCTGTGTCAAAGGAGGCCCCTCAAAGCCTCTTAGACAACTAGTACCCAGGCCAGCTTAGCTCCCACATCAATGCTACACCTACAGAAAAACCCCCAAGTTGTTAGTCATCACCAGGGAAATGTGAGAGGAGAAACTGCAGCAGGGATAGCCCCTGTCACACAACCCTACCCTTATGCCCTGAAAGCCTCCTCCTAAGGGATACACAGGGCTTTTTCTGGCATCAGAACTTTTAGACTCCATGTGAAGTCTGTAGTAAATCAACAAAGACAAAAATCAGAGTACAATCACAACAAAGACAGACAGCTATCCTTTCAAAGACCTTAGAGCCCTCTGCCTCCCCTCTCTATGGAAAGTCCAGTACTGGCCAGAATACTAGCTTCTGAACAACTGAGTTTGGGTAGTAATCTAGTTTGGACCAAAACACATTGGGACTGTATCAGACCAGAGATTGGCTCTCATTCTGGTATTCATAAAGAGGAGCTCCATTAATTGCCCCAACCCCAAACTTCTCAATACCCAACAGAATGGGAGGTACTACTCAGATAGGGGGTAAGGAAGGATGCCAAGAAGCAGTGTAACACAGCAGCTTCACAACCTTTTTCATATCGAGGCACACCTAGAAAATAATACTGTTTGTACAGTACATGGGGTAGAAGCTGATCCCATCCAGAGAGGACTGACTGGGAACTTTAGCTGCCCCTAGGAATAAGGGGATCAGTATTCCAGCACACCTGTGATCCATCTGCAGCACACTGGTAGGGAAGCCCTGAATTAAGGCACTGGGCTGGGTTAGGATTCTTGGAATCAATGTCCTCATCAAATCTTCTCATAGCCCTCATCTCAAGCTCTTCAACTTTGGCTGACAGATCATGTGTCTGGAACAGAAGGCTGGGAGCCTGTGGTCTTGACTCAGCACTGATACAACTTCCCCAGCGAGGATACTCTTCAAGGGGTTTTCGAAAGACACACTTGGGATAAGGAAGCCCTCCAGCTTACAGCAGCAAGCCATATTCTGAGACTGGATACACAACAGGGTAATTGGTTTTATCAGATTTCTAAACTTTAAAACCCCCTTTTGGGAACACAAGTGATCTCAGATCTGACTCACTGCTGAGAGGTACAAACTTAAAAGCTACCATTTACCAAGCATATAGTAGATGCCAGACTCTGCTAAGTATTTGACTTCCAATTTCATTAAATCCACACAACAACCTAATGTGGCAAATGCTACTATTTTCCCCATGTATAAGAGAAGACTGGGAATCAGATTAACTAACTTGCTTGAGGTCAAACACTCTTCTAACCAAAGACTATAGATGAAACAGAATTTGAATCCACTCTGATTTCAAAGTCCATAAGCTTAACCAGGACACCACTATGTCACCTCAACAAACCTCTCAAATAGCTTTTTCAAAAAACCAAACCAATTATAATGAAGCTGACAATCTAGGAAAGAAAAAGGTGAGAAAGAAACAGCTTATCTGACTGTTTCACGCCATTAACAAAAATAAGCTAATCTGGCCAGGCACGGTGGCTCATGCCTGTAATCCCAGCACTTTGGGAGGCCAAGGCGGGTGGATCACCTAAGGTCAGGAGTTCGAGATCAGCCTGGCCAACATGGCGAAACCCCATCTCTACTAAAAATACAAAAATTAGCCAGGCGTAGTGGTGGGCACCTGTAATCCCAGCTACTCTGGAGGCTGAGGCAGGAGAATTGCTTGAACCCGGGAGGCCGAGTTTGCAGTGAGCCGAGATCGTGCTGCGCACTCCAGCCTGGGTGACAGAGCCAGACTCCATCTCAAAAAAAAAGCTAATCTATATTGAGTACTTACTGGGTGCCAAGCACCTTATATACAAGGGCTCACCTAATTCTCACAATCTCCCCAGAACAGGATTACCTCCATTTTACAGATGAGGAAGAAGTCTAGGCTCAGAGAAGTTAAGATACTTGCTAAGCCAGACTCCTTGCTTTTTCTACTACACTATGCTTCTCCTGACTGTTCAGGAAATACCCCTGAGCCTGTACCTGGGTCAAACACCTAACTCAGTCAGTACTGTTCCCAAAGCATGGTAGAAAGGTTACCTTTCAGAACAGTGGACACAGGGACACTTAAGAGCCCCCAGAGAAGAACTCAAATCCCCAAGAAGGGATGATTTCCCTGTATTGGAAAACTGAGGTGAAATCCCGTCTCCTGAGACAACTAACTAGCTCTGGCCTGCCCTGTTCCAACCCTTCATCAGCAGCAGCTCAGGCACACAGAAACAAGACCAAAACAAAAGGCACGAAGAAACAAATCAAAATTTTATACAGAAAGGAAGGCATGCAAGTGGGTGGTCCAGTTCCCCGTTTGACCTGGGTTCTCCTGGTGCTCTGGTGTCCTGGTTAACTAGGACACCACGTGCATTTTGTGAATACTAAGCCATTAGTTTGCTAACTAAACGAACTGGTCAACCAAGAGCCAATGAGAACATGATGGATTCTGGTTCTGGGCTCTCACAAAAAATGGCTCCTACCTAAGGCAGCCTCCCACCCAGTCCACCTCACCCCATCCTTCTCCCCAATTTCTATAGCTAACTTGTGTCAGCTTGCTGGGGGTTTTCATACCCCCACCAGAGTGCAGATCCCCTCCCACTCTTTTCCCCAACAGTTGGGCTCTTGTTCTCAAGGCCACTAAGTCCCAGTCTCTCCCCCTCAGCCTGTGAGATGGTCACAGCACATTGGTAATCACTGACTCACCCGATCCCCCTGAGAAGGCTGGGGGAAATGCAGAGGGCCACAGGATGTATGGCCCACATCCCTTTGGCCCTTCGCAGAGCTGGCAGGCAGAGGTGCCAGCGACACCACTTCCCCTTGGAACCCTGTGGACCCTCTTTGAGCCAGCTCTGGTGCCAGTGGGCTGATGTCAGATTCTCTACCATCGGAGAGGCCAAGATCTCTAGACAGCTCCACTGTTGCCAACAGATCTAATCTCCTTATTCCAAGGCAGATGAAATCCAATAAGGCTGCTAAGTCCACAACTTATCCCTCCTGATGGGCAAAGGCAGAGTCGGCCCTTCAGGCCATACCAACAATAACGCCAGAATTATTACTGCTTCTTAGATAACTCTTTGGGGAAGTGAGAACTATTTCCCCAAATTTCTCAAAGATTAACCCCGGTTTACCGATGTTTTCGCTCTGCAAAACTTCATTTTCAGCGCCAACCTATTCTCTGGCTCCTTCCCGGTGGTACCAGCTCAGAACCTCTCGCTTCATAGAGCCACTGACATCAGTGTCCAACTCCCACACCAAAGAAGAATCCCAAAGTCAGCTCTAAAAACCCATTTATACAGACCGTTTGAAACCTACAGAAAGACTAAAAAGCACAGGCTAAACAACACAAACCAGTCACTATGGCTTAACATGAAAAGGGGGGGAGGATGGTTTGTGTATTGTTTCACTTGGAGAAATACCCCAGTGAAATGGTTTATCCACATGTTCAGCCTTTTAGGCAAATCCACTCTAACTTAGCAGGATGCCTGCAGGCCGTTCTGAAAATAAGCAGAATGGCATACTCCTTATTCCACCCCCTTCAGGAGCTGCCAGCCCCCTCCCCATCCCCCTCTCCCCCCAAACATCTGGTCTGGGCTGGGAGTGGGACCCACTCCCTGGAAAGCCTCCATGTTCGCAGGAGAGGCGGTGTCCCCACTCAGGGAAGCCTGCTGAGGAGCGAGCCGGCCGCGCTTCTGAATTCCCCCCACCCGCGAGAGGCTCCGGGCTGAGAATGCTAGGGACGGGGAGCCTGGCGAAGAAGCGGGGAGACGGGAAAAGGGCAGCAGAAGGGGGAGGAAGGAGGGAGAAGCCTGGTTCCTAGGACGGTCCCGAGCTGGGGACTTCTCCTAAGGGTCCAGCGGCGGAGGCGTCGGTCCCGAGATCCCCGACGGGGCTGTCCGGGCCGGCCAGCGGCTGCTCAGAGGTTCCTGGGAAGACACTGGAGGCTGGGATCCGTTCGGGACCCCGACTGAAAGGGTGGGCGGGACGGGGGCCCAGCACAAAGTCCCAGCCCGGGCGTCGGGACCTGAGGGGCGGTAGGCGGGGGAAGGGGCTGGGCTCAGCTCTCACCAGCACCAGGGCGAACCTTTCCTCCAGTTCACAGGGCTCAGGCATCGGCATCTTGCCGGGCGGCAGCAACAACGGGACAGAGGGGGGCTCTCCCGGGCCCCCCTCGGCGCTCTCCAGGTTGCCCATCGCGGCGGGGCCCCCTCAGGGGCCTCAGCCCCCCACCTCCACGCTCCGGAGCTTTCGGCTCCGCAGCTCCGACCAGGCTCCTCCCTCAGCGCCGACTCCCCGAGTCCTGACTCCTCGGCCCCGTCGAGGGCGCCGGGGGTTCCCTGGAGTCCCGCTGGCGGGGGCGCGCGGCGAGGGCGGAGGCAGCGTAGCGGACAGCCGCACCGAAGCGAGGGGGACGAAGGCGGCCGGCTCTCGCTCACACCCGCCGCCTCGCCGCGCTCGGCGCGCCGCCCGGGCGCTGCCCCTCCCCGCCCCCCCCGCTCTTTCCCTCCCCCCCCCCCCCCCCCGCCAACCTCGCTTCCTCCCACCCACTCCCGGCCGGGACTCGGGCTTCCCCCGCGAGCGCCGACTGCAGCCCGCGCGACGCGCGCCCCATTCATGCAGGCCCCGCCTCCCGCCCGGAGGCCTCCCAGGCGGCCCGGTCCGCCCCGCCTGCGCCCGATTGACGGCCGCGTCTGCCAATCACAGCGCCTCCCGCCCTTGACGGCCTCGTGCCGGGAGCCGAGCGCTCCCTGGCGGCCTCAGCCGGCATCGAATCACCGCGGTTCCCAGAGAGCGTGAGGAGCTGGCGTGGACACCCCGGGAATGGACCGTACCCTTTTTCAAAAGGAACTCATGATGTATACAAGTAAGTAAAATATTATACAAGGCATGGCGTACAAAAATAACTACAAGAGAAGTAGAAACAAGCAGGATACTCAGAAGAGGGAGAGAGACAGTATCTGTTAAGAGTCGGGGTGAAGGAGATCATAGTTGGACCAGGCATTGAGGGATGAGGAAGCCCTTACCCGACAGAGGCAGGGGAAAAGACATTTGGGAGGAGAGAAGCTTAACCACGGTCAGAGGCTCATCTGGCTGCGTGTGAAAATGGAGAGGCAGGAGAAGAACGCTGTTCTGGGCTCAGTCGGCGGGTGGGTCGTTGACATTTGCGGTGGACATTTGTTGTCTAGCCGCCATCTTCTTCCAGTGATAGCACCCCCTTTTCTTTTAGGAAACCACCTCTCCCCTCTTCTCAGTCCAAATGGAGCTGAACTTTATCCCCAGTTCCAACGGGCCCCATGACCCAGGCCCAGTCAGTCACAACATTTTCCTCCTCTACCCATAGACACTGTTTTAGGGGTTGTCACTTGACCCAAGCCCAGACAATATGATATATCCAAGGCTTTCTCTGGAACAATCAGCAAAGAGGCACTCACTGTCTCTCCATTTAGGCTGCAAAATTGTTAGAATGTAAACCTGCAGCCGCTGGTGGCCGTCTTATCATCACCTGTAACACATCAAGCCTGCTTGAGAATGAGGCCAACGCAGAGGAGAGAAAAGCTACGAGACAGGACAAAATTCTAATAACATGCCAAGAACCTGGATCTAACCATGCCTGAAGTTATCACCTAGATTTTTCATTCATTTATTCAACAAATATTTATTTTAAAAAGCTTATTCTATGCCAGATACTATTCTGGGCATTGAAGATACATCTGGAAACAAACAGGATATACATTGTGTCCTCTTGGAATTCACAATCTGTGTAGAAGGAAAGGTAGACAATAAACTAGATAAGTAAAATGTATAGATGTTAGTGATCAGTGTTAATAAAAAATAAAACTGAAAGGGGATAGAGATGGAAGAAGCATTCAGATTTTAAATAGAGTTGCTTACTTGGGAGGCTGAGGCAGGAGGATCAATTGAACCTAGGAGGTTGAGGCTGTAGTGAGCCATGTTCATGGCACTCCACTCTAGCCTGGGTGACAGGGTGAGACTCTGTCTCAATAAATAAATAAATAAAGCTGCTGCTTGTCACAGGCATGATGGCTTCAAGGTTAATTTTCAGAGCTGGAGCGCTAGCCGCATAGGCCTGAGGGCTTACAGTCCCAATGGGGTGGTTGCAGCATGCTTCATGACATCTGGAGGTGGTGTTCCTACTGATGACGAGCAGATGACTGGGCTGGAGAGGGGGTTCATGAGAGCCATGTATGAGATTGGACCCATACAATATACTACCCCCAAAGGCAGCTTCAGGCACCAGGGAAGACCCTAACAGCTCCCTCCATCACCAAGATAATAGTGAGCTGCATCGGTGAAGAGGACAACAGTGCTGTCAACTGGTTCTGGCTGCACAAAGGCGAGACCCAGCGATGCTCTAACTGTGAACCCATTACAAGCTGATGCCCCACAAGTTGGCCCAGTGAGCCGTGGCACTAATTGCTCAAAATGTGCTGTAAAGTGTCTTCTCTCCAATAAAGACTAGTCATTGCATTGGCTCCTTCTTCCCCTCCCTCATAATAAATATTTTAAATAGGATGATCAAGGAAGGACTCACTAATAAGATAGCATTTGGGTAAAGATCTGAAGGATGCAAGGAAATAAGCTATGTGGCTATCTAGGGAAGAATTATCCAGACAAGGGAATAGCAAGTGCATACTATGTCTGATGTATTAGAAGAAGAGCAAAGATGCCAGTGTAGCTGGAGTGCAATGAGCAAGGAAAAGAGTAGTGAAAGATGAAGTCAGAAAGGTAACCAGAAGCCATATTGTGTAGGATATTGTAGGCTATTGTGTGAGGACTTTGGTTTTCTCTAAGTAGGATAGGTAGCCATTGGAGGATTTTGAGTAGAGGAGTGATATGATCTAACATGTTTTATAACAGGGATCACTCTGGCTCTTGCATTGAAAACAAACCAATAGAAGTATGGACAGGGAGACTAGTTAGCAGGCTAGTCCAATCATTTGGGTGAGAGATGGTTTGAACCAGGGTGGTAGCTGTACCGGTGGAAAGAAATGGTCAGATTTTTTATAGACTTGAAAGTAAAGCTGATGGAATTTCTTGATAGTTTGAATGTGGAGGGTGAATGAAACATAACTGCAAAGTATTTGACTTGAGCAACAAAGATGGTGGAGTTTTCACTAATTGAAATGGGGCAAATGATAGGAGTAGGTTTGGTGAGGGGGAACTGGAAAGGGAAGGTCAGGAACAAGTTTGGGCCATGTTGAGTTTGATTTGCCTTTTGGACATCCAAGTAAAGATATCCACTAGGCAATTGGACATATATGAATTTGCTCTTCAGACTCATATATGTTTTATTGCAATTGCACCCTACTGGGGCTGCAAGCCCTCAAAGCCTTCATGGCCAGCGTTCCAGCTGTGCAAAGTAACCTTGAAGCCATCATGCCTCCGACAAGCAGCAGCTCTACTTATTAATTTATGCAATTTGGCAATGTAAATTTGGAAATCATCGTCATATAGACACTATTAAAGCTAGTAAATTCTTTTTCTTTTTAATTTTATGTATTTATTTTTTTGAGACGAAGTCTCACTCTGTCGCCCAGGCTGGAGTACAGTGGTGTGATCTCGGCTCACCGCAAGCTCCGCCTCCCAGGTTCACGCCATTCTCCTGCCTCAGCCTCCTGAGTAGCTGGGACTACAGGCACCCGCCACCACGCCCGGCTAATTTTTTTGTATTTTTAGTAGAGATGGGGTTTCACCGTGTTAGCCAGGATGGCCTCGATCTCCTGACCTCGTGATCTGCCCGCCTCAGCCTCCCAAAGTGCTGGGATTACAGGTGTGAGCCACCGTGCCCGGCCAAAAACTAGTAAATTCTTTTTTCTAACTCATTATGCATTGGGTTCCTGTTGTTTACAACCAAGAGGTAGAGTCCC
This sequence comes from Hylobates moloch, assembly GCF_009828535.3. Taxonomy (NCBI): domain Eukaryota; kingdom Metazoa; phylum Chordata; class Mammalia; order Primates; family Hylobatidae; genus Hylobates; species Hylobates moloch. The sequence goes on along the minus strand of NW_026652297.1, from coordinate 2,340,069 downwards.
TGTCTTTCCAAACCATTGAAACCCTTTCCTGTGAAGCTCAGGCTCTTCTAATCAGTGAACAAATTAATCAGTTCACATCTTATCCCCTTTCTTCCTCTCCACTTCTTACCCTAAATACACGCTTTCCCAACTGCTGTGGCAGACTCTTCTAAGCAGAGGGATTATAACAAGACTGTAGACTTCCACTAGACAAAAGTTGAGAGTTCAAGAAGGGAAATAATTCACCATTTATCGTGGATGCACAAGGAACATCTAGCAAAAAGAAGAAACTCGATAGGACAGTAAACAGCAGTGTATTCACCTTTGTGTGGTCTCTTGGTCCCTAACCTTTTAATTCTGTTTTTGCTTGCCTCAAGCATAACCACCAGATTTATATACTCTAGGGTCTTTGGGGGTCTGCTAGATTACTTCTTTCATTGTTAACTCCCTCCTCACCCACCTTTAATGCTTACTTTCTATAGGATAAAACTAAAACTCCTTACTCTGATATTTGAGGGTCTATCTCCAAACTCTAATGTCTTCTAATCAAATCAACCCTTTGCTTCAGCTGGAAAGGTCCATCTCCAAACATTAGTTGCTCATTCTTATGTCTAGCTTTGCTCTTTGTGGTAGACAGAATAATGGCTCCCAAAGTATCCATGTCCTAATCTCCAGAACCTGTGTATATGTTATCTTACATGGCAAAAGGGACTTTGCAGATGTGATTAAGTTACAGATCTAGAGATGAGAAGACTCTCCAGGTGATCTCAATGTGATGACAACTGTCCTTATAATAAGAGGAAAGGCCAAAATGAGGGAGGGGGATGTGATGTCAGAAGCAGGGGTCAGGGTGAGGTGGGGCCATGAGCCAAAGAATGCAGTAGCTTCTAGAAACTGAAAAAAGTCAAGGAAACAGATTCTCCCCTCAATCCTCTATAAGGAACATGGCCCTGTCAACACTTTAATTTGAGCCCTGTTAGACCTGATTTCAGACTTCTGATCTCTAGAACTATAAAATCGTAAATCTGTGTTGTTCTTAGCCACCGTTTGTGAGAATTTGTTAGAGAAGCAACAGGAAACTAACACATTCCTGCTGCATCCCTGGATTTCTTCTTCTTTCTACTCCATCTATCCAAATCCCACCCAGGCTTAATACAATCTTTAGGTTTATTGGGTGCTTATGTGTAAAACATCTGGCTAGATGCCAGTAGATAAAGAAAGAATGCAAGATGAAAAGATGAACAAAAGACCTGCTGCCAACTTCAAAAGAGCTCCAAGTCTGGGGCAAGAGAGGCAAGGTAGAGAGGAGGAGTGTGGACCCAGTTTGAAGGAACCATGTGAGATTGTTGGTATTATATTGGTGGGTACCAAGTTTCAAATCCCATCCTGGAGTTTTCCCAAATTCAAATGATCATGACTCTTGTTTTCTCTACTTTTCATTTGGAACTTGTAGATATGTAACTTCTGGTTCCCTTACTGCCTTGTGCTGTTTAATTTTTTTTTTTTTTTTTTGACAGAGTCTCACTCTGTTGCCCAGACTGGAGTACAGTGGTGCAGTCTTGGCTCACTGCAACCGCCACCTCTGGGTTCAAGTGATTCTCCATCCTCAGCCTCCCAAGTAGCTGGGATTACAGGTGTGCACCACCACATCCGGCTAATTTTTGTATTTTTAGTAGAGACTGGATTTCACCACGTTGGCCAGGCTGATCTCCAACTGCTGACCTCGGGTGATCCACCTGCGTAGGCCTCCCAAAGCTGTTTAATTTTTTGTCTATGTCTTGTCTGGTCTGTGGAGCTTATTTGTTTATTTAAAAGTATATATATCCAGTCCTCTTTTGTTTCAGGTACTAAGGATAAGGAAGATCCAGCTATGAATAGGTGTCTTTCTTCCCTGTGCTCACAATAGGGCGAATAGGAATCCAAAAGCCTCTCAAACTAATGTTTACAAAACAGTATGGTAAGTGTTGTCATAGAGGGGCATGCCAAGTGCTACTGAGAGAACTGGGGAGGGGATGACACTTGAGCTATCGTTTAAGGGAGAATAGATGTGCCAAATGGAAAAGAGAGAACAGTGTGATTAGAAGGTGATGGAAGGATGATCAGGAAGGAGAAAAGGCATTCCAGAAGGGGGAACGATACAGGTGAAAATGGATTGTTTGAGCAATAGTAAGAATCCAGTGAGGCTGAAGAGTAGGGTGTGTAGCAGGAAGAGAGGAGATAAATCTAGAAAGACAGGTCAAATCAAGTTCAAAAAGAGCCTTGTGCTCAGCTAAGAAGTTTGTCCCTTTTTTTTTTTTTTTTTTTTTTGAGATAGGGTCTTGCTCTGTCACCCAGGCTGGAGTGCAGCGGCACGATCTCTGCTCACTGCAACCTCAACCTCCTAGCTCAAGTGATCCTCCCATCTCAGCTTTCCTAGTACCTGTGGCTACAGGTCTGTGCCACCACACCCAGCTAATTTTTGTATTTTTAGTAGAGATGGGGTTTCACTACATTGCCCAGGCTGGTCTCAAACTGCTGGCCTCAAGTGATCCACTCGCCTTGGCCTCCCAAAGTGCTGGGATTACAAGTGTGAGCCAATACACCTGGCCTAAAATGGTAAAGTTTATGATATGTGAATTATGTCTCAATTTTTAAATGTATTACAAAGTTTATGAGACTATGTGAAGTATAATGACATATAGCAAAATGATATATCAATGAAGACTTAGAATAATGGGTAGAAAAGAGATATCAGCTTATTGTCCATATCAGAGCATGTGATGATTCTTCACAGTGTGCAGGTATCACCTTTTCTTGTTCAGGTCCAAAAATCATGTTCTTCATGTTCTTTATTGTCAAATGTGCCATTCCTGGCTAATTTCATATCTCCCACAAGAGGAAAAGGTAGTAACTCTTGTTACTATAATTCCATAGGTCTTTGGAACTTGTTTGTAGTGAAATAATATAGACATTTTTGTTTCTGGAGTTCCTTAATACTCCTGGTTACAACATTACTCATGATACATTATTCAGGATGTTGTCCATGACTCTCTCAAAAATTATTACTGTATTTTCTTTTTTAAAATTTTTTAATTTTATTTTGTTTTATTTTATTACTGTATTTTCTTGATTATGATCACAAATGCAAGTCTTACCCAGAGAATGCCCAAAAATGTGAACAATAATTTGTTTTATGATCATGTTAAATTTTCACTCAGAATTTTATGTCATAAACATAGAGCATCACTTCTTCTAACCCTATCTTCTTTTGCACACTTTAAACCATAATTACAACATTCCTAGACTATCAATTCTTTGAATGTTGACCACATGCCTATCTTTCGGACACCATCACCAACAGGGAAGATGTGTGAAGGGCCCATGGGTGCAGCAAGAGGAGTGATCCCATTCCTGCATGCCTCATTTGGCATGACTTAAGACAAACATGGAGGGAGCATTGCCTCACCACATCAGTCAGAAGAAAAAGAGGACATCAATTGGAAAGGACCCTTTGGCACTGTGTAGCAACAATCCCAAAATCATTCATCCTGGAGGAGAAAGGTTGGACTACCCAGGGAGGACTGCCTGACACCTGTCATGGAATCTTCTGCCGGGGTGGGGTAACTACCCTGGGTGCGAGTGATGGGGCAGAAAGGAGATGGCATGCAGTCATACACAGAATAAAAGATGTCTGCTACCACCCTGTAGTCCTCAGGTGCTGTGGACCACCAGCAGTTCCACAGTCAGAACACTGACAAAGGAGGGCCAGCACAAGGTCCCCAACACATGGCTCATGACCAAGGGTTGGTAGAGGACTATTGACAGCCCAGAGACCTGAACTCATCTTGTGTTTGACCCCAAATAAGCATGTCAACACTATTCTGGAGACCCAATTTCACACTATTTTATGAAAGAACTGTGCTAGCCAGCAAGAGTGACTGACTTACCTGCAAGGTGCTCTCAAATTCTTGTTTTCGTTTTTGTAGAGGTGGCATCTCGCTTTGTTACCCAGGCTGGTCTTGAACTCCTGGCTTTAAAGGAGCCTCCCACCTCAGCCTCCCAAAGTGCTAGGATTACAGGCATAAGCCACCATGCCTGGCCTCAAAGATAACATAATAAATGATTATTGTTTTAAGCCACTGAGTTTTGTAGTGCTCTTTTACAAAACAGTAGATAAATAATACATACGACTAAAAACCTAGGTGTCATCCTTGACTCCTCATTCTCTTACATCCCACATCCAATCTGCCAGCAAATTATATTGGTTTTACCTTCAAAATACATCCAGAATCTACTTCCCACCACCTCCACCACTACCACTTTGGTGTGAACCTTCTAACTGTACTGCTTTTACCCTTGAATCTCCACAATTTATTTTCAAACAGCAGGCAGTGTTACTGTAAGAAGGTAAGTCATATTATGTTAGTCCTTTGCTAAAAACCCTGCAATGGTTACCTATTTTCCTCAGAACAGAAAAGCCAAAGTCCTAAGTCTTTCAAGCCCCTACATGATCTTCCCCCACTACACTACCTCTCTGACTGCATCTCCTGTACTTCTGCCCTAATTTATACCACTGCAGTGGCACTGGCCTTCTTACTGTTCTTCACCTGTGCCAGGCATGTTTCTACTTAAGGCTTTTGTCCTTACTGTTCCTCTGCCTGAAATACTCTTTCCTTGGATCCTGTGTTGTGCAATCCCTCCCTCATCTCCTCCAAGTTATTGCTCAAGTCTCACTTCCCAATGAAGCCTACCACCTCTGTAATTTCCACATGTCCATCTTTCTGAACTTCTTTTTTTTTTTTTTTTTTTTTTTTTTTGAGACAGAGTCTCACTCTGTCACCCAGACTGGCGAGATCTCGGCTCACTGCAACCTCTGCCTCCTGGAATCAAGTGATGCTTGTGCCTCAGCCTCTGGAGTAGCTGAGATTACAGGTACGTGCCACCACGCCTGGCTAACTTTTGTATTTTTCGTAGAGATGGGGTTTCACTATGTTGCCCAGGCTGGGCTTGAACTCCTGACCTCAGGTGATCCACCCACCTCAGCCTCCATCTCTTTGAACTTCCGATACCAATTATCCTACTCTATTTTGTAGCACTTATACTCTAACAATACTATACAATTTACTTATGGTTATTATTTAGTTTTTCTCCCTCTGCTAGAATTTAAGCTCTATGAGGGCAGTGATTTTTGTATTTTGTTCACTGATATACCCACACATGCCTAAAGCAGGCATGTCGTAGGTGCTCAATAAATGAATAACCTGTGTCACTCAAAACTGTGCAGGCAGAACTCTTAGAAAGCTCTTGTCCTAGGCACATAATTTAAGCCTGACAAAAGGTCAATTGAACCTTAACTATGGCATGAAAACAGAGCTGCAGCACCTGAAAGGGCCACACTGGTACAAAGGTAAAAATCTTGGGGACAGGCATGGTGGCTCACACTTGTAATTCCAGCACTTTGGGAGGCCGTGGCAGGTGGATCACCTGAGGTCAGGAGTTCGAGACTAGCCTAGCCAACATGGTGAAACCTCATCTCTACTGAAGATACAGAAAATTAGCCAGATGTGGTAGCATGTACCTGTAATCCCAGCTACTTGGGAGGCTGAGGCAGGAGAATCGCTTGAAACCGGGAGGCGGAGGTTGCAGTGATCATGCCATTGCACTTCAGCTTGGGCGACAGACTCTGTCTCAAAAAAAAAAAAAAAAAGAGTGGATATATGATCAGGCCAGGCAGGTGGCTCATGCCTGTAATCCCAGCACTTTGGGAGGCCGAGGTGGGTGGATCACTTGAGCCCAGGAGTTCAAGACCAGCCTGGGCTACTTGGTGAAACCCTGTCTCTACCAAAAAAAAAAAAAAAAAAATTAGCCAGGTGTGGTGGTGTGCGTCTGTAGTCCCAGCTACTAAGGAGGCTATGGTGGGAGAATCACTTGAACCCAGATCAATCACTTGAACTTGGCTCACTTGCAGCGAGCCAAGATCATGCCACTGCACTCCAGCCTGGGCGACAGAACAAGACTCTGTCTCAGAAAAAAGAAAAAAAAAAGAGTGGATATATGCTCTGTGGAGCCTGAAACATATACAATTGTGGGGCTCTAAAATTATGTAATAAATTCAATATTTATTTAGAGTAAATAAACTTATGTAATAAAGAATTAAATGATGTCATAAAGTCAATATTTAAAATGAGAGGAATCATTGTAGATTTTGAAATACTGACAAAAACCACAGACATCACAAAGTCCAGAAAAATAATTAACTGCCTAGCAACCGCTATAAGTCTTCATCTGTCTTGCATTTTTTAGTTGCATACTCTTTGCAACTAAATGACCATTTTGTACCATTTTATAGAGATGTTAGAAAGATAAATTAGTCAAAAATAGATTTTAAATAGTTGATAGTCTCTAAACTTTGTATTATCAGCTTTCCAACTCCTTGCTATAATGTCTTGCACAGGTGGTGCTTCTCGCTGAGGAAAAGCCCTGGGGAGAATTCCAGCCCTTTGATCTCCCTTGGCTTGGTCTCCAAAGGGGCTGCTAAGACAGCTCCATCTGGTGGTCACTACCCTCGTCCCCTAGCCCACCCACCCTAGTCCACCCTCAACTGACACTTGGCCTGAGAGAGTGACCTCCATGCTGGGGTCCAAGGGACCGATGAAGGGCTGGTAATACTTTTTTTTTTCCATTCTGGTGGAATGAGGTTCAGAGTAAATATTAGGTTGTACGAATAAGGGAGAAGACCACCCCTCATATTGTCTTATGCCCAATTTTTGCCTCCAAAGAAAGAAGAAGTAAAAACTAAAAGGCAGAAATGAAATCCACAAGCAGACAGCCCGGCGCCACACTCTGGGCCTGGTAGTTAAAGATCAACCCCTGACCTAATTGGTTATGTTTTCTATAGATTACAGACATTGTATCAAAAAGCACTGTGAAAATCCCTGTCCTGTTCTGTTCCGATCTAATTACCAATGCATGCAGCCCCCAGTCACATACCCACTGCTTGCTCAATCGATCACAACCTTCTCAAGTGGACCCCCTTAGAGTTGTGAGCCATTAAAAGGGAAAGGAATTGCTCACTAGGGGAGCTCGGCTCTTGAGACAGGAGTCTTGCCGATGCTCCTGGCCAAATAAACCACTTCCTTCTTTAACTTGGTGTCTGAGGGGTTTTGTCTGCAGCTTATCCTGCTACATTTCTTGGTTCCCTGACCAGGAAGCGAGGTGATTGGCAGATGGTTGAGACAACTCCTTAGGCGGCTTAAGTCTGCCCTGTGGAACATCCCTGTGGGGGACTTCGACCAGCCCAAGCGACGCAGATCCTGAGAGTGCTCCTGGGTAGGCATTTGCCCCGGTGGGATGCCTCGCCAGAGCAGTGTGTGGCAGGCCCCCATGGAAGATCAATGCAGTGGCTGAACACCAGGAAAGAACTGGTACTTAGAGTCCAGACATCTGAAACTTGGTAAGACTAGTCTTTGGAACTTGCCTACTCCATTTGAGTGGAAGCGTGGCCTGACCACCCACGGCATGCCTTTATTGGCACTTTGGTTTGGTTTTGGTTTTGGTTTTGACTTGGTTTGAATTGCTTGACAAGACCGGTCTTAGGAACTTTCCCACTCCATTTGAGTGAAAGCATGACCTGATCACCCACGATGTGCCTTTATCCACACTTTGGTTTTGGTTTTGGTTTTGACTTGGTTTGAATTGCTTGACAAGACTGGTCTTGGGAACTTGCCTACTCCATCTGGGTGGAAGCATGGCCTGATCATCGATGGTGTGCCTGTACCGGCACTTTGGTTTTTGTTTTTGACTTGATTTGGATTGCTTGATACTTTGGTTTTGGTTTTGACCTGGCTTGGATTTCTTGATACTCTGATTTTGGTTTTGATTTTCATTTGGTGTAAACTGCAAAAGTGTGTGTGTGCCCTTTTTACCCGTTCTTTGTTTTGTGGTGTGCGTGTGGTGTGAGCATGGTGTTTTGTCTCAAAGAAGCATGGGTCAGGCACAAAGTAAGCCCACCCCACTAGGAACTATGTTGAAAAATTTCAAGAAAGGATTTAAGGGAGACTATGGAGTACTATGACACCAGGAAAACTTAAAACTTTGTGTAAGATAGACTGGCCAGCATTAGAGGTGGGTTGGCCATCAGAAGGAAGCCTGGACAGGTCGCTTGTTTCAAAGGTATGGCACAAGGTAACCTGTAAGCCAAAGCCAAAGCACCCAGGCCAGTTCCCATACATAGACACTTGGTTACAGCTGGTTTTAGATCCCCTGATAGTGATTGAGAGAACAGCAGCATAAGTGGCTGGCAGAGGCAAGGAAAGACCAGCAGAGAGAGAGAGAGAGAGAGGCAGAGGCAAAAGGAAAGTCAAAGAGAAAAAGAGACAGAAAATAAAAGAGATATACCAGGAGTTAAAAAAAAAAAAAGTGTACCCTATTCCTTTAAAAGCCAAGGTAAATTTAAAACCTGTAATTGATACTTGAAGGTATTCTCCGTAACCCTGTAACACTCCAATACCACTTTGTTGTCAATGTAAACAAGGGCGTATCCTGAAAGCACTGAGGCCTTCCTATCAAAAATCCTTAACCCAGTAACCTGCGGATGGCCCAAATGCATTCAATCTGTAGCGGCAACTGCTTTGCTAACAGAAAAAAGTAAAAAAAATAACTTGTACAGGAAACCTCATTGTGAGCACACCTCACCGGTTCAGAAGTATCCTAAGGAAAAAAAGGGGGGGGGGGGCAGAATTTATGTAAAAAGAGTATTATATGGTAAATTTTTGTCGTGAATTAAATTAACTGGTTGTTTAAAGAAAGAAATATTTGTAATAAGTCAGAAAGTTGAAGCATGTCGAAGAATTGTCTGCAAAAGTCATGAAAGAGAAAAATGTTATTAAAAAAAGAACTTATGCAAGAACTGTTGTATAATTTAAAAGTAACTAGGCCTCCTGAATGTAAAAAACAAACAAACAAACAAACAACAGTTTATGTGCAAGGTGTATAAGGAAAGTAAAATATACCTGTGGTAAAAGAATTATAAGGGGGCATAAGAATATAAATTTTTACCTACATTAAAAGGCTAAAAATATGTATATTTTGTTTTAAAGGTTTAATCAAGTTTTAAAGTGTTAATTGGAAAGAAAATTCTGTGTGTAAGCATTGGCTAAAGTTAAAGCGGTATCATCCAGTTTTTCTGTAAACTGGACATTAAAATAAAACCATAGCAGGTTTTTCTTAAAGCACCAACCTGCTCTTTAGCAAAAATTATAAAATGTTAAAAAGAGTCTATAAAATCTTACCTTGTGGTCTAACATTAAAAATTGCATAAATATGTCTACAAGGTTTTGTTAAAATTAGGTTTAACATTAATAACGCACTAATATAAAAGTAAAATTTAGCTTATCTGGTGTAAAAATCATACAAAAAGCATTGTTAAATGTAAAATGGTATTTGGCTTTCTTTGGTTTAAAAACTAATAAAAAAAGGTGCTAAAGAAAATTTCTCAGTAAAAAGGCACTAAGGACTAAGTCCACTGCCAAGGTCCCCACATTTAAAACAAAAGGTCAATTTCTTAAAAATTAGATACTTGGTTTATCTTCCACTTTCCTTTCCCTCAAAAACTAAAAGTCTTTTAGCACATATACCACCCCTAGAATTTCCGGTAAACCAGCACAAGCCTGAAGATCACGTTCTCATCAAAGGGTGGAAAGAAGAAAAACTCGAGCCAGCCTGGGAAGGACCCTACCTTGTGCTTCTAACCACTGAGACTGCTGTTCATACAGCGGAAAGGGGATGGACTCACCACAACCAAGTCAAGAAAGCGCCACCCCCTCTAGAGTTGTGGGCCATAGTCCCAGGGGAAAACCTTACCAAACTAAAGCTAAGAAAAATTTAACTCTTTCATCTATTCTATTACTCTTTCTTCTTTCCTCGCTCTATTGCTAACCATCTAGTTATTAACATAACCAAGTCAATTTCACCTCAAACTATTGCATTTAATGCTTGCCTTGTTATACCCTGTGGGGACTTGCCAAGTCAAAGACAACTCTTTACTTCAGAAAAGTACTTCTGTCCCTCCTGACTCTCCTCAGACTGGGCGTTAGTATATTAGGACCATTTAATCTGGGGAAATTTCGATAAAGATTCCAGTGTCAACCAGGAGTCTTGCCCCCCAATGTAGAGCTTTTATGCTATAGTTGGTCCAACGTTCTGTGGACCACTAAAGAGCAAGGATGGACTGCCCTAACTGGTTTTTGTAATTTCCTAAAATCATACATTCATTTTACTAGAGGATCATAGAAGTTAAAGACTTAAAACAAACTTTAGCAATTAAAACAGGATACCAATATGCAAATGCCTGGTTAAAATGAATCAAATATTTCATCTGCACATTAAACAAAAGCAATTGTTATGCTTGTGCACATGGCAGGCCAGAGGCCCAGATTGTCCCCCTTCCACTAAGGTGGTCCTCCAGTCGATCAGGCGTAGGCTGCATGGTAGCTCTTTTCCAGGATTCTACAGCCTGGAGTAATAAGTCATGCCAAGCTCTCTCTGCTACATCCTGAAGTCCAGCACCCTGCGGGTCAGCCCCCAAGGGCCATCCAGCTTCCGTCTCTCAACACTAAGTTCACTTCGTGTCTCCCTGGCACTCCTTGGAGACCTGAAAGGATGCAATGAGCTTAAGAATTTTCAAGAGCTTATCCGTCAGTCAGCCTTTGTTCATCCCTGAGCAGATGTGTGGTGGTATTGTGGTGGACCTTTACTGAGCATTCTGCTGAACAACTGGAGTGGCACTTGTGCTTTGGTCCATTTGGCTATCCCTTTCACCCTGGCATTTCATCAACCAGAGGGAGAAAAAAATAAGACATCATAAAGCGAGAGAAGCCCCTTATTGGTCTTCCGACTCTCACGTCCATTTAGACACAATTGGAGTCCCACGGGGAATACCAGATCAATTTAAAGCTTGAAATAAAATAGCGGCAGGATTTGAGTCAATAGTTTGGTAGGTGACAGTTAATAAAAATGTAGATTGGATAAACTATATCTATTATAACCAACAGCAACAAGCTTTTCATGAGTTAAAACTCATGTCGGCCCCAGCCCTGGGGCTACCTGACCTGACAAAACCCTTAACACTCTGTGTCAGAAAAAGAAAAAATGGCAGTTGGAGTTTTAACCCAGACTGTGGGGCCATGGCCAAGGCCAGTGGCCTATCTCGCAAAACAGCTGGACGGGGTTTCCAAAGGCTGGCCCCCATGTCTAAGGGCCCTGGCAGCAATGGCCCTGTTAGCACAAGAAGCAGATAAACTAACCCTTAGGCAAAACCTGAATGTAAAGGCCCCCCATGCTGTGGTAGCTTTGATGACTACCAGAGGACATCATTGGCTAACAAATGCTAGATTAACCAAGTACCAAAGCTTGCTATGTGAAAATCCCTGCATAACCATTGAAGTTTACAACACCCTAAATCTTGCCACCTTGCTCCCAGTATCAGAGAGCCCAGTTGAACATAACTGTGTAGAGGTATTGGACTCAGTTTATTCTAGTGGGCCGAACCTCCGAGACCATCCTTGAATATCAGTAGACTGTGAGCTGTATATGGACAGGAGCAGCTTCGCCAGCCCCTGCAAAGTGACTCTGAAAAAGACAACAAGCCCTGCTCCGGTCACATCCAGAAGCTGACTAGTCCACACACGGCCGAAGCATGAGAAAACTCATCACAGGACTCATTTTCCTTAAAATTTGGACTTGTACAGTAAGGACTTCAACTGACCTTCCTCAGACTGACGACTGTTCCTAGTGTATACATCAAGTCACTGAGGTAGGACAAAAAGTTGCTACAGTCTTATTATTTTATGGTTATTATAAGTGTACCGGGACTCTAAAAAGAACTTGTTTGTATAATGCTATTCTATACAAGGTATGTAGCCCAGGAAATGACCAACCTGATGTGTGTTATGACCCATCTGAGCCTCCCATGACCACAGTTTTTAAAATAAGATTAAGGACTGAGGACTGGTGGGGACTCATAAACGATATGAGTAAAGTGTTAGCCAAAACAAAAAGAAAAAGGGGTCCCCAAACAAGTCACCTTGAAGTTTGATGCCTGTGCTGTCATTAATAGCAATACGTTAGGAAGGGGATGTGGCTCTTTTAGTTGGGAAAAAGGCTATATGACCAAAAATAAGTACATTTGTCATGAATTAGGACTGTGTGAAAATGAATGTGGATACTGGTCTTGTGTCATTTAGGCCACTTGGATAAAAAATGAAAAGGATCCAGTCCACCTTCAGAAAGGAAAAAATGGCTCTTCCTGTACTAAGGGACAATGTAACCCCTTAGAGCTAGTAATAACCAATCCCCTTGATCCTCGCTGGAAAAAAAAGGGAAGCATGTGACCTTGGGCATCGATGGGGCCGGACTGGATCCTTGAGTAAATATCTTAGTTCAAGGAGAAGTCTGTGGAAAATTTAACCTTACCAATTGCTGCCGGCACATAGATGATCAGAGGCAAGTAGTCGAAGATACAGTTAAAGACATGATGAAACTGGCACATGTGCCTGTACAAGTGTGACACGGATTTGACTCTGAAGCTATGTTTAAAAACGGTTCCCAGCACTAGGAGGATTTAATACTCTTATAATAAAAATTATAGTAGTAATAGGAACCTGCTTACTGATCCCTTATTTACTACCTGTACTCATTCAAATGGTAAAAGGTTTCATCACTACTCTAGTTCACCAGAATGCTTCAGCACAAGTGTACTACATAAATCACTATCGATCTGTCATGCAGGAAGACATAGGTAGTGAAGATGAAGGTGAGAACTCCCACTAATAAAATGAGTGAGAGTCTCAAAGCGGGGGAATAAGGGAGGAGACCACCCCTCATATTGTCTTATGCCCAATTTCTGCCTCCAAAAAAAGAAGAAGTAAAAACTAAAAGGCAGAAATGAAATCCACAAGCAGACAGCCCTGCACCACACCCTGGGCCTGGTGGTTAAACATCGACCCCTGACCTAATCAGTTATGTTTATCTATAGATTGCAGACATTGTATAGAAAAGCACTGTGAAAATCCCTGTCCTGTTCTGATCTAATTACCAGTGCATGCTTGCTCAATCGATCACTACCCTCTCAAGCAGATCCCCTTAGAGTTGTGAGGCCTTAAAAGGGACAGGAATTGCTCACTCAGGGAGCTCAGCTCTTGAGACAGGAGTCTTGCCGATGCTCCCAGCCGAATAAACCGCCTCCTTCTTTAACTCGGTGTCTGAGGGGTTTTGTCTGCGGCTTGTCCTGCTACACTATAGCAAAAATTAGGTTGTATTGTAGAAAATTAACTTTTTTGGTTTTTTTTGAGACAGGGTCTCGCTCTGTCTCTCAGGCTGGAGTGCAGTGGCACCATCTCAGCTCACTGCAACCTTCATCTCCAGGGTTCAAGTAATTCTCCTGCCTCAGCCTCCTGAGTAGCTGGGATTACAGGCATGCGCCACCACGCCCAGCTAATTTTTTAAATTTTTAATAGAGACAGGGTTTTACCATGTTGGCCAGGCTGTTCTAACGCCTGGCCTCAAGTGATCTGCCCACCTCAGCCTCCCAAAGTGCTGGGATCACAGGCGTAAGCCACCACGCCTGGCCGAAAATTAACTTCTATTACTTGCACACTTGGGTTTGCGTACTGAGAATCATACCCTGGATATTTGTATCCTTTACTGAAAAGAACTGTTCTATCTTTCCAGAAAGCAGTTTCCTAAATTCTGGCTTTCCTCCTGGAATCCTGCTATTTCCTTCTCGCATACTCTAGAGAAATCGAAGTGCTTTCAAAGGTTCTCTGAAGCTTACGCTCCACTAGTTTCACAGTAAATCGCCCCCTGTTAGGGGGCTTTTTTTTTTTTTAATGTGTTCTCTGAATCGCTTTCCCCCTTTAATACTGCATGACAAGACTAAAGCCAGAGTCCCGAGACTGCCGCGCTACCCCTTCACAAGTCGTGGGGGCTGTCCCGGGCGGGGCCTGCCTATTTTCACTTTCTCCACTAGAGGCAGCAGCGCACCGTGACTGGCTTACTACAGTAAGAAGGCGGAGACCTTTTGCTTCGACGGCGGTTGGTGGCCAGAGTCTTGATCGACAAGCTCAGGCCTCTGAACTAAGAAGCCGTTTTTTATACACGTACAGCCAATGGAAAGGCAGAAGTGCGGCCAACGGCCAATGAGGACTGGTCTTAAGCGGACCACAGGGCGGGGTTTCCCTCCAGAGGCGGACGCCGCGTAAAGTATCGGGAGCGGAAGTGGGCGAGTCAGAGCACATCCGGTGTTAGAAGCGCTGGTAGGCCTCGGAGAGGCGGGATAGGAAGGTAAGTCTGAAGCTAGTACTGGGCGAACTGGGAGTGAGAAATGGAAAGGGAGTTAGCAGTTACTGTCTGAGCAAGAGTGGCAGTAGCTTCCTTCTGCGGACAGATGGCACCCTGAAGGAGCGAGGCCCTGCTCGGAGACCAGACTCGGGAAAACTGGGTGGGGAGGGAAGCTAGGGAGCTAGTGCTGCGCATGCGCAACAGTGCTGAAGCGGGGGTGGGGCGGAGGCGAGTCTGCGGGGTTTTGGGGGGCGTCGAGGCCTCTATTCTGCCCCAGAGCGCTGGCCAAGGCCCCTTCTCAGCCCGACTTTTCCTTTCTCCCGTTCCTTCTTCTCCACTAAGTGTAGACTCAGGGCCCCTTGGCCTAGCTTCGATCTTTCGAATTCAGAGCACGTCCTTCCGGAGTGAAGGAAAGCGAAACTCCACCCATCCGATTGCTGTTCGGCTGCGGGCGGGTCCTCTGGTCGGGCTTACCCTGGGTGAGCGGCCCGGAGCCAAGACTCGAGGTAGGGCCTGGCGGGCGGGTGATGTCACAACCTCTGTGACACGCGAGGCTCCTCAGTTACTCCTTAGCCAACGGCAGAGGCGGGAAGTGAGAGGAGGCTGGGGCTGGGGCTGCCTTCCAGGCCCACGGGGCGGCCCCGCTCTGTTCGGATTGGTTACCTTTGGGCAGGTGAGGTGGCTTTGCTTTGCTTGGTCTTGAGCTTTTGTGGGCGTCTAAGTCTGCTCAGCAAGGGCGTCGTTGGGCAGTTTTTATCTTGGGCCTACTTGCTGGACCTGTGGTAACAAGTAGGCTTTGGTATCTTTGTATATTTACTAAGTGTAGAATTACTACCCGGTGCCAGCCCGGGCTGCTTGGGGTCATCAGCCTTTCATTGACCACCCCCACAACAAAAATCACTATGAACTTGAGACTGTTCTAGCAACTTGTGAATGTGTAACCCAGTAGAAGGGCTGACTGTGCTTGAAACAGACAAGGATTTTAAGGTCGAAGGTAAATAAATGGCAAATGGACTTTTCTAGTTACTTATTGATATTTATTTACAGTTTATCTTTTGTATGTGTGGTTTAAGAATTTAATTCTGGAAAGATAAGGGAATTGCATAAACACATTTCTTATGACCTTCGTATACACACTTTTTTCTGTAATTGTTGTATTTACACTCTGGTGTTTTCTTATTCCTTTTTGTCTAATATTTTTTGTTCTAGCCTAAAGAATATGTTGACATTTAGATTCTCTGCCACTTTTCTCCAGTAGGGACAGAATAGTTGAACCCTTGAGAAATACAGCCTGTACTTTTGATCCAGAGTTTCCTTCTTCCGTTATTTATCTGATTGTGGAAACGTGGTTTAGTACCTTCCTCCTTTTTTTTTTTTTTTTTTTTGAGGCAGAGTCTCACTGTCGCCCAGGCTAGAGTGCGGTGGCACAATCATGGCTTACTTGAACCTTGACCTCCCCTGGCTTAGGTGATCCTCCCACCCCAGCCTCCTGAGTAGCTAGGACCACAGGTGGACGTCACCAACTCCAGCTAATTTTTGTATTTTTTTGTGGAGATGGGGTTTCACCATGTTGCCCAGGCTGACCAACTCTTGAACTCAAGCGATTTATGTATTATTATTATTATGTTTTTTTGAGACAGTCTCACTCCCTTACCCAAGCTGGAGTGCAGTGGTGCAATCTCGGCTCACTGCAACCTCCGCCTCCCTGGTTCATGCAGTTCTCATGCCTCAGCCTCCTAAGCAGCCGAGATGACAGCCGTGCACCACCATGTCCAGCTAATTTTTGTATTTTTAGTAGAGACGGGCTTTTGCCATGTTGTCCAGCCTGGTCTCGAACTCCTGACCTCAAGCGATTCGCCCGCCTTGACCTCCCAAAATGCTGGGATTACAGTGTAATCCTTTCCTAAAGAATAAGAGTCATCTCTCCTGAAGAATAAGAAAAGGTAAAATTAATCCAGATACTTAGCATTTTCAAGTTATTTTCCCTGGTTATAGATATAGTTCATGCTCTTTATACAAATGCTGAAAATGCAGAAAAATGTCATAGGAATCAGTTATGTTTTGGGAGGTTTTTTTTTTGTTTTAAAGATTTGTTTTCATCTATGGCTGAAACTTTTGAAAGCTTATATAAATGAAAGCTTATTTTTCTACTGTAGGATGGAATAGTAAAAAGAGCACTAGACTATAGTGGTCAGAAGACCCCAAATCTGGTTCTGGCTCTGCTATTTAACTTTCTAATGTTGGTCAAATCAATACTGTTTGTTTGAGTACTTTACGTTGATTTCACACATATTTTCTTATTGGCATTCAGTAGAGCAGGTATTGATCATCATCACTATCTTACAGATGAGGAAGCTGAGGTAACCTTAGGTAAAATGATTTTTCCTAGGTTATATGGTAGAAAGTGGCAGCACTTGTGACACCAAATCCTGTCCTCTTGCCACTATTAACATTGCCTTTTTGAACTTAAAAAAGATGTATATTTAAAGTGGGCCTAACCTTTCCCTTTCCTCGTGGGTTGATGTGTGAGGATTAAAGGCGATACATATATAAAAGCACCTTAAAAGTTCTAAATTTTATATAAATGTAGTCAGGAGTATTAGTATAGAAGGTACTACTGCTGGCCTGACGAGTTTCATTTTATTTCGTAAACTGCCCAAGGGTATTAGTTTTCTCTAGGGAAACCATTGAATATTCTGATGCTCTAACTTCTAATTTTTTTTCCTTTACTACTTTGACCTGGTTGTAGAATCTGGTAGAAATGTATTGTACCACTGTTTTGTTCCCCCAGAGTTTCTAACCAAACTGCATGCAGCTTTTTGTAGTTTTTATACACATTTTGTTTTCCAAAGACGGTGTTCGAGACCAAGGAGAGAAAGGCCGTCTCCTTGACTTAAAGGTTTTATCTGAGTGACCCCTTGAGGTAGATTCCACTCTGAGCCAGCTGGGGAATGTTGATTTGAGGTGACAGCACTCTTGATCTGATAATAGGGTCTAAATTTGCTCTAGAGACTTTGTAGTGCTTAAATCTTGGGGATAGCTGAGCTGAACCAGATGCAAGCTCTGCCCTCAGGGTGAGAAGTTCCTGCAGAATTAACTGGAATCCAAAACACTTGAAAAAGGAGCTTCACGAGTGAGGGTGAAGTGGGTGTGCTGTTTGTCCTAATCTGTGTGTGCTCCCCATTTGGGATAAATATGGTGTTATTAGGGAGGGATTACTGGTTTATACTGGAAGAAGATTATGTGTTTAGGATTTTGGGGCCTTCTTAGGATTCAGTATCTGTCAAACAGTTGTTATAGAGAGGGAGATGCAGTAGTGTCAAAGTTTGGTACAAAAAATAATTTACTGAAGGCAGTAGGCACTTCATTTCCAGTTACTGATTTGGTTTTGAGGCAGCCCCCTAGAGAGATGGATTCACTATTAGCTAATCCAGGGATTTGGGTCCAAGTTAAGGGAGAGGCTGGGACATCTAGGGTGTCCACCTGGGAAGATCAAAGCTCGGTCCTAGTTGAATGAAACACAATTCCTTGGATGGTTCCTAAACTGAACTGACCTACCTCCTGGGAGTGGCAGGGAAAGCATCAAGCTTTTGCGCATTTACTTCATCAAATCCTTTACCATATCAGATTATCACTTAGTGGCTATTAGGCTGTCTCAAAATGCCCATGGCCCTGTGGGACAAGAGAGATAGTATAAATGTGCTAGAGGAAAGGTATGCCATTTCAACAAAAGTGCAGACGGGCCGCCATTTATGATGATTGGACTTAATGATTTTTTACTTCATAATGATGCAAAAGTGCTACCTGTTTGTTAGAAACTGTACTTCAGGCTGGGCATGGTGGCTCATGCCTGTAATCCCAACACTTTGGGAGGCCGAGGTGGGCAGATCACTTGAGGTCAGGAGTTCGAGACCAGCCTGGCCAACATGGCAAAACCCTGTCTCTACTTAAAATACAAAAATTAGCTGGGCATGGTGGCACACGCCTGTAATCCCAGCTACTCGGGAGGCTGAGGCATGATAATCACTTGAACCTGGGAGGCAGAGGTTGCAGTGAGCTGAGATTGTTCCACTGCAGTCCAGCCTGGGCAACAGAGCGAGACTCTGTCTCAAAAAAAAAAAAAAAAAAAAAAAAAAAAAAAAAAAAAAAAAAAAAAAACAACTGCACATTTTGAATTTCCATCTTTTCCCAGACTAGGGCTATCTGGTATGATACTTTCACATGAAATATTCAACACTTTATTATAAAGTAGGCTTTGTGTTAGTTTTGTCCAACTTCAGACGAATGTAAGCGTTCTGGGCACATTTAAGGTAAGGTAGGGTAGTCTTAAGCTGTAATGTTTGGTAGGTTATGTGTAGTAAATGCATAAATCACGATAGTTTCAGTGTACAATGGGATTATTGGGATGTAACTTCACTGTAAATCGAGCATCTGTACTTTTAACCAGTAATGAGGTTTTTCAAGTGCGTTTATGTTTCAGTTTATAATTTTCTTTTTTTTTTTTTTTTTTGAGACAGAGTCTCGCTCTGTCGCCCAGGCTGGAGTGCAGTGGTGCAATCTCGGCTCACTGCAACCTTCGCCTCCTGGGTTCAAGCCATTCTCCTCCCTCAGCCTCCCAAGTAGCTGGGATTACAGGCGCCCACCACGTCTGGCTAATTTTTTGTATTTTTAGTAGAGATGGGGTTTCACTGTGTTGGCTAGGCTGGTCTCGAACTCCTGACCTCAAGTGATCCGCCTGCCTCAGCCTCCCAAAGTGCTGGGATTACAGGCTAAAACTAGACTTTTGAAAGAGAATAATCTACTGAAGACATTGTAATAATGAGTACACCAGTAATAACAATGTTGGTACACCAGTAATAACAATGGTTACCATGTATTGAACTCATCCTCTGTACAAAGAGCTATTTTAAGAACTTTATTTGTATTATCTCACCTAATCTTCAACCTTACGAAGTAAGAAATGTTATGCATTAGTATTTTACACATGGTAGGCGAAACTGAAGTACAGTGAGATTAAGTGCCAGAAGCTTGCTGCATGTCCCACTGCTAAGGAAATAACTAGGATTCAGAAGTAGCAGGCACTCTTAACCACTATGCAGGGAACATGGTTATACAGTGTATGGACATAACTCAGTAGTAAAAACTAATGAATGGAAAGCTTTCCTGGCCAAAAACACAGAAGAAGAAGAAGAAAAAAAACTACTGAAAAATTACAAAGTTCTTCCCCCTCCTTTTTTTTTTTTTTTTTTTTTTTTTTGCGACGGAGTCTGGCTCTGTCACCCAGGCTGGAGTGCAATAGCGCAATCTTGGCTCACTGTAAACTCTGCCTCCTGGGTTCAAACAATTTTCCTTCCCTAGCTTCCTGAGTAGCTGGGATTACGGGCGCCCACCACCACACCTGGCTGATTTTTGTATTTTTTTTTTTTTTTACTAGAGACTGGGTTTCACCATGTTGACCAGGTTGGTCTCGATCTCCTGACCTCAGGTGATCCACCCACTTAGGCATCCCAAAGTGCTGGGATTACAGGCATGAGCCACCGTGCCCAGCCCTTTCCCCTCTTTTAAACCATATGGGATTTTTCTTCTAAGTATCAATTTGGTCCTTTCTAGATATGTGGGAACAAGGTTCAGGATGGTTGAATTAATACAACAGGAAGAAAGAACCATGTAATTGACAAACTAAGTTAGTTGTTTTAATTTATAAAACAGTTTTGCTGTGTTGCCCGGGCTGGGGTGCAGTGACACATTTTTGCTCTGTTACCCAGGCTGGAGTGAAGCAACATGATGATGGCTCACTGCAGCCTGAAATTCCTGGGCTCAAGCAATTCTCCTTCCTGAGTCTCCCAAGTAGTTGGGACAACAGGGGCACACCACCACACCAAGCTAATTTTTTAATTTTTTGCAGAGACGAGGTCTTGCTGTGTTGCCCAGGCTGGTCTGGAACTCCTGAGCTCAAGCGACCCTCCCACCTTGGCTTCCCAAAGTGCTGGGCTCACAGGTGTGAGACATTGTGCATGGCCTAATTTTCCTTTTTTGTTTTTTGGAAGTGAACATAACCTTGAGATTTTATTGTCTTCATAATAAAACAAACTGATATTTAATTAAATGTGTGAACAGTGTTTCTTTGACTTGCTGTTTTAATGTTGCTGTACATACTGAGGCAAAGTCTGTCCTGGCTCCAGCATTGCATAGAATGCATACCAAATCCATGATAGTTTTGTTTTGCATAGCTTTTGGCTACTTCAGCATGTTTCATATTCACTGTAGTTCCTAGGTGTGTGGGAATAGGACTGAAGAGAATGGTTTTATTTATTTATTTATTTATTTTTTAGACGTAGTCTCGTACTGTCACTCATGGTGGAGTGCAATGGCGTGATCTCAGTTACTGCAACCTCTGCTTCCCTGGCTCAAGCAATTCTCCTGCCTCAGCCTCCTGAGTAGCTGGGACTATAGGTGCCCGCCACCATGCCCAGCTAATTTTTGTATTTTTAGTAGAGACAGGGTTTCACCATGTTGGTCAGGCTGGTCTCAAACTCCTGACCTCATGATCTGCTCGCCTTGGCCTCCCAAAGTGCTGGGATTACAGGCATGAGCCACCGCACCCGGCCTGTTTTTTTGTTTTTTTGTTTTTTTTTTAATTTAAGGCTGGACCCTTGATAATAGTCTTTCATTTTAGGACAAGGGTAAGGGAGATACCTAGAACAAAACAAGGCATTTAACATGACCTAGATGTCCACTGCTAAGAATACCTGTCTCCTACCAGCCCCTGCTGTCCCTGTCTTCCCAAGCAAAAGCAGACCACAGGAATATCTAACTCAAACAATTGTGTTTACTTGAGTTTTTTCTTGGGAGAGCTGTGTATTAAGCTCTTAGCTTTTTGTTTTTGTATGGCTCTGGCAGAGGAGGCTGGTCAGGGATACCACAGAATGATGACACTTCAGCAAAACTTTAGCAGTATGTGCATGACATGTTGACAGCTTCTGACAGATTTTCCTCTCCTGGGATGAGGGCATAACAGGAGGCTCTGAATGAAATTAGAGGAATTTGGTTATGATTAACACCTGAACATTTACTTCTCCGTTACAAATGCAGTATAGGCAAATTTTCCACAACTCCAGGAGGCACTATCCACATTGCATTCTATGTAAATAACCCCTCTTTATTTTAGAGTTGAATTAGTAATAGGCTTAGAGGTGTGAAAGGACTGCTGTATTGAATTTTTTAGCAGCTTGTAATGTACTTTTTTTTCTTTATCGTGGTAAAATATAACATTTTAATGTGTTTTTTTTAAAACAAAGATTTTCATTTAACTGTGGGCTCCTCTGGAATGTTAGCGAGTTACTTAGTTAATGGTATTGAATATAATACTTCAAGCTCTTAAGAGCTGATTGCTCCTAGAATGGAAAATACTTGATATGAGAGCTGCTATTTTTGAGTTAAGTGCAACTTAATCTTGTTTGGCTGAGTTTGCATATTGGCCATTGAAATGTAGGTATCTTTTCTGAGCTTCGCTAGTTGAAGCTAAGATTGAAATTTGGTAAGTTTATTTTATCTGGCAAAACTTGTCAGAACAGTTTGATCTCATTACTTATCTGTATATTCTTGTCTATTTGGAACAGATCTAGAGCAAACTATCGTATTTCTTTGATTCTAAGACCTATGTATTCCCTCTCACATTTTAACATTTCTGAAATTCTCATCTGTACATTGTGTCATACACATTAAATGCATACAGGTGCTCAAGACGGGGCTGCATCTGGAAAAACCCCATCATAAGTTGAAAATGTAAGTCCTTTTCTTTTTGTAAGTCATTTTTGTTTGTTTTTTTTTTTTTGAAACGGAGTCTCGCTGTGTTGCCCAGGCTGGAGTACAGTAGTGTGATCTCAGCTTACTGCAACCTCCACCTCCCAGATTCAAGTGATTCTCCTGCCTCAGCCTCCCAAGTAGCTGGGACTACAGGGGTGTGCCTCCATGCCCAGATGATTTTTGTATTTTTAGTAGAGACATTTCACCATGTTGGCCAGACTGGTCTCGAACTCCTGACGTCAAAGTGATCCACCTGCCTCGGCCTCCCAAAGTACTGGGATTACAGGCGTGAGCCACTGTGCCCAACCTGTAAGTCATTTTTGTCTCGACGATATTTTTAATTTACAATGGGTGTATCCAGATGTAACCCATCGCAAATCAAGGAGTGTACTGAATGGGTATCAATTTCTCCCAGCGATAGGTCAACCCTGGTAAGTAAGGGACCATCTGTGCTTTATCAGGTTTCTTTTTTTTCTCCATAAAGCTAATAAAATTGCTGTGCCCTTTTGCATCTATATTTGGCAATTTTTTTTTTTTTTTTTTTTTTTGAAACAGAGTCTCGCTGTCGCCCAGGCTGGAGTGCAATGGCGCGATCTCAGCTCACTGCAGGCTCCGCCCCCTGGGGTTCACGCCATTCTCCTGCCTCAGCCTCCCGAGTAGCTGGGACTACAGGCGCCCGCCACCTCGCCTGGCTAATTTTTTGTATTTTTAGTAGAGACGGGGTTTCACCGTGTTAGCCAGGATGGTCTTGATCTCCCGACCTCGTGATCCGCCCGCCTCGGCCTCCCAAAGTGCTGGGATTACAGGCGTGAGCCACCGCGCTCGGCCAGTATTTGGTAGTTACATGTTTTTTTTAAATTTTGAAATACTGATATTGAAAAACAGAAGTTTTAGTTATTTTTTAATGATTTCAAACCACAAGCTTCTATTAAATCAAGGTGAAATTGCCATTTGACATCTCATCCCCCTGCCCCAACCCGCACAGCCTTTGATGGTTTTGGTTTTTCCATCAACAGTTGTTAAGAGAGAACCAGAAAGAGGCAGTCAGTACCCCCTGGGAAATGTCAAGAGAGGTATCTGAGACAGGGGAGTTTCTGCCATTCTTCCCTCGGACAGATTCCGCCAAGCAGGGTCTGGTTACATGAGCGTTGCCTCTTTCTTAGAATCCCCTGGGCGTTTGAGGATCCACCCCCTCCATCCCTTACTTTTCTTTAATTCTTGTAATTGGAAGCAAGAGGTTCTTTAGCGTTGCTGTTGTGAATACTGAGAAACTTGGCTCTGAAGGTTGCTTCAGTATTATTGTAAGTGCTGTCTAGGGATGTCATTAGGGGTGTTCATGGGAAACCTTAAACAAAGACGCTTTCCAGGTGCTGAATTCTGCCATGCTGTAAGTGTGCTCTCTAGAGGACATATTCATATTCATCTTGGTTATGGAAGGCTGTGGTTGGCCTTGTAACAACCTGCAATAATTGCACCATCTAGATCAAGAGAGCCCAGATGCCTGTGACTCAGAGGAGAGAGCAACAGCCTTAGTAGGTTCTGCAGCTTCTCACTGTGTCGGTCCTTAAGAACAGAATTAACAAAAGTTCTGAGGTGAGTAGTGATGTTGATGAGAGAAGGAAAGGAGAAACCAGAGAATGCAAGCCAGCCATTGTGATTGTTTCATTTGTGGGAGAGAGCCTCAGGAAGCAAATGATGTTTATATCTTTCCACTGGCCCAGGATTCCTTAGGAAATTTGTTTGGGGACTGTAACTTTCATTACCTAGATGAATTGTTCTAAGTGTTGCGCTGGGTGCTGATTAGAGTGCTTCATTCAGTAGGTGGCCTTTCACATAACTTTTGTGTTTGAATCCCTTCCTCCCTGCCCCTCCTTCTCTGGTAGATTTAAAATGGATGGGCATTATGGCCCTGGTAAGAGTTTGGAGAATTTATATTTAGAAAAGATGAAAGTTCTTGACTCGATCTTTAGTACTGTAGATTGAACACGTTCACTTAGGATTGCATGTGAAATAGGGGAGGGAGCAAAACTTAAGAACTTGACTTTATGGTATTGATATGATCTAATCTGTATATAGTTCAGTTTAAAATGCCCTTTTTGACATTGGGACAGTTGGCAAAAATCTGAATAAGGTCTGCAGATTAGAAATAGTATTGCATCAGTATTAATATCCTGATTTTGATCATTGCTTTCAGGATATACACACTGAAGTATTTAGGAGTACTGTGTCTGTGTGGTTAGGGAAAAGATATTTTTACATCTCTGTATATATTGCTATATAGAAAGAGGATGAAGCAAATGTGTGAAATATTAGCATTTAGGAAATCTGGGTGAAGGTTGTACAGGAATTCTTTGTACTGTTCCAGCCTTTCTGTACGAAAGGTTCTGAAACTGTCAAAAAAATACCCCCCAAAAAAATCCTCCTTTCTGCATAAATTCCTTTTTTATGGAGGTAGGAACCTTTCTTTTTTTTAAATTGTGGATCCTTTTCAGTTCAGTTCTTAAAGGTATTAGGTAAGAAAATTTGATATGCATGTATTTAAAACGCAGGTCTTAATCCCAGACACAGCTTTATAGTTTTTGTTTTGTTAAGACTAGTCAAAGTTTTGTTTTTTATCTTTGAGGTGCTGCTAGTGAGATAATTTTTTTTTCTTTTTTTTTGAGACAGACTCTTGCCCTGTTGCCCAGGCTGGAGTGCAGTGGCATGTCTTGGCTTCCTGCAGCCTCTGCCTCCTGGGTTCAAGCAATTCTTCTGTCTTAGCCTCCCGAGTAGCTGGGATTACAGGTGTGTGCCAACACACCCGGCTAATTTTTGTGTTTTTAGTAGAGACAGGGTTTCACCATGTTGGCCAGGCTGGTCTCGAACTCCTGACCTCAGGTGATCCGCCAACCTCAGCCTCTCAAAATTGCTGGAATTATAGGCCTCAGTGAGCCACTATGCCCAGCCAAGGGAATTCTTTAGCATCTTGAAACAATGACATAAAATTGCTTTATGTGCCAGTGTCTGGGTTCCTTTAACTAGATTGTTAATTGAGAATTTCTCTTACAAACTCACTGCCTTTTAAAGGGGCAAATTACCTTCTGAAAGAATAGAAATCAAATGATAGTAACAAAATAGTTTGAGGGAGAAGATGCATTCAATGCCTCTGTCCTCTTTAAAATGGTTGATTATGATTGCAAATATATTGTAGGACACATAAAAATGGTTGTGTTAGGGCTGTAGAATTTTAGGCAAGTTTTCATCTTTCTGAACTTATATGTTGCTTTTTTTTTTATAAGCTGTTCGTGTGATTCTGTATGACTTATAATTACTCTAACCTTTCTTTATTCTGCAGAGTGGAGACTGTTGCACGGACTCTGGAACCATGAACATATTTGATCGAAAGATCAACTTTGATGCGCTTTTTAAATTTTCTCATATGTAAGTGTTTTGACCTTGACTGGTTTTGTACTGCATTTCTTTTCATATCTCTTTTTCCCTTTTCTGCATTTATAACTTTTGTGTGTATAAGCTAACAAATTGACTTGGCCAGAATCCAGAGGACCTGATGAAAATGTCCAGATTCTACGGGTTGCTGTGTGGTTATTGGAAAGGCATTTATTCTAGTTTGGGTACTGATTATTCATAATTTTGGGCATTTGGTCTTCCTCAGCATTTAAGATTCTGTTAACCTATTTTCAGAATATTCTTTTTTATTGTAATATGCTTTCCTAAAAGTATTTCAAACTATTTGTAACAGAACTTTTACATATTCCCAGGAAGGGAAAGAGAGAAATGATTCTTCTTAGCTTAAATATGAGATTGGTCTGGGAGTGATTGCTCTTATTCACATTCTTTTCTTAGAACCCCGTCAACGCAGCAGCACCTGAAGAAGGTCTATGCAAGTTTTGCCCTTTGTATGTTCGTGGCAGCTGCAGGGGCCTATGTCCATGTGGTCACTCATTTCATTCAGGTAAGAACGATTCTCCTGGTTGCTGTGGTACAAATTACATTAGGAAAAACCAGCTCAGCAAGGTGGTCCAAGGGACCCTGTTCCTCTCTTTAATCTTTATCGGTAGTTTAGGATTTAAACTCAGCCATTAAATCAGGACATGTAAAGCCATTTTAATTTTCTGGCAACTGTGCTCCCTCTAGATACCGAAAACAGAATGCCTTAACCTTGGCACTGAATGGTGTGCTGCTGACGTACAAGACCCCCACCCACTGAGTAGACGCATGGCGTGCATGCTGGGATTCTTTGCCACAGAAGCCTTTTTATCTTTTCCTCCATTCTTCCTTTACAAAACTCCGGTTGTGTGATTAACTATCAGGAGAGGCAGGATTGAGATCTTTTTAAGGAATTGACCCATTTTATTTTCTGATAACTGTTGTCTGCATGGTTGGGTAAACACCTTTAGCAATTTGTTTTCCTGTATTGAGAGAGAATTTGGGTTTGGTCAGCAGGAGTAGAAGGTATAGTTTGAGGAATAACCAGAAAGTTTGAAGACTCCCTAACATAGTCTTGTCCCTTTGTAGAGTATTGTAGCATAAATGTAGAGGTGGGCCTCTGTTGGCATTTGCCACTGTTGAGAACCATCCTTATGTTCAGGCATCTCCTGGTAGGGATTGTGTGAAAAATTACTTTAGACACTCAAAGGATAGGGCTTTGATCGCTTGAGTTTTAGGCAAGGTTAGCCCTTAGATAATTTAGTAAAATACAGTCAATCCTTGTTATTCACAGATTCTATATTTGTGAATTCACCTACTCATTAAAATTTGTAACCCCAAAATCAATACTCATGGCACTTTTTTTTTTTTTTGAGACAGAGTCTTGCTCTGTTACTCATGGCACTTTTTGCAGACAGGCACAGAGTGGTGAAAAAGTTGAGTCACCCTGTTGTGCAGTGTTTTCAGCTGAGGTTGAACAAGACAGTGCTCTGCCTTCTTGTTTCAGTTCTCATATTGTAAACAAATGTTCTTTTCATGGTCATTTAGTGCCACTTTCTTTGCATTCTTGTGCTTTTAATTGGTGATTTTGCTGGTTTTTTTGAGTGGAGATCTTGTGTTGTTGTCCTGACTGGTCTCAAACTCCTGGGCTCAAGTGATCCTCGCACCTCAGCCTCCCAAGTAGCTGGGAATACAAGCGCATGCCACCATGCTTGGCTTAATTTTGCTGTTAGACTGCAAACAGCATAGTGCTGAAGTGCTGTCTAGCATTCCTGAGTGCAGAAAGACCGTAATGTGCCTTATGAAGAAAATGTGTATATTAGATAAGCTTCATTCCGGCATGAGTTGTACTGCTGTTGTGATTGTGAGTTCAATGTTAAGGAATCAAAAATAATGTCAAATGAGGTGTCCTTAAACAGAAACACACATAAAAACAAGGTATCTATTGATCATTTGATGAAAATGTTGTGACCTTAGGCTTGCAGGAACTTACCTACCTTTTATTTCCCTCAGGAACAAGGGCTTACTAATTCATTGTCCACTGTGACTTTATAACATAAACACTGTGAATAATGAGAATCAACTTCTTCCTTTAAAGGAAGGAAGGAACTTCAGTGTCTACGTCCATCCTTAATGACTTCTCTTTTTTCTAATGCCTGTAGTTTTTCCCACTTTGCGTTTTTAAAAACAGAAACACTTTTTTCTTACTACAAAGCTAATAATGCGTTCATTTTAGAAAATTCAGAAAACAGATTAGCAATGAGAAGGAAGTATTTTAAAAACTTCCATAATCCCATCATCCAGAAATAACTACTATTAACATTTTAGTACTTTGCAGTCTTCTGTATATGTATGTGTCTTGGTGTTTTGGTTTTTGGGGGTTTTGTTTGTTTGTTGGTTTTTGTTTTTTTGAGACGGAGTTTCATTCTTGTTGCCCAGGCTGGAGTGCAATGGCGCGATCTTGGCTCACCACAACCTCTGCCTCCCTGGGTTCAAGCAATTCTCTTGCCTCAGCCTCCTGAGTAGCTGAGATTACAGGCATGTGCCACCATGCCTGGCTAATTTTGTATTTTTAGTAGAGACGGGGTTTTTCCATGTTGGTCAGGCTGGTCTCGAACTCCTGATCTCAGGTGATTTGCCCACCTCGGCCTCCCAAAGTGCTGGGATTACAGGCGTGAGCCACCATGTTTTTTTTTAAGTGATCAAAAAGGGATCATTTCTATTTATTGTACAGATGGAATGTACTTTAAGCACTTGTCACGTTTCATTCATCCTTTCTATTTTTTGGGCAAGACTCACTCATAGTTTGACTTAGGTAGTTGTACTGTAGTTGAAGGACTATGCAAGCCAGAAGAGCTTCCAGCATCCACCATGGTCCTAACTGTGCTTCAAGGCTTCTGGGTTCTCTCCTCAGCCCCATCCCTGAGAAAACACTACTTTTTCTCCTGCCTCCAGGTTGTAAGCAAATGTTAGGAAGTTCAGATGAGTATTTGAACCCAATAAAGGTCTCTTGCAAAATAAATTTGAAACTTTCGAGTGTTTAATGATTGAATGATCGATTGATTCTGACTCTGATAGGCTGGCCTGCTGTCTGCCTTGGGCTCCCTGATATTGATGATTTGGCTGATGGCAACACCTCATAGCCATGAAACTGAACAGAAAAGACTGGGACTTCTTGCTGGATTTGCTTTCCTTACAGGTACGTTAAGGGATTTGTCTAATTTTGAGGGGTGAGCTGTATTTTCAGTATCTCTTAGTTATCCCCTACCCCTTTTTTTTTTTCTTTTTTTTTTTTTTTGAGACGGAGTCTTGCTCTGCTGCCCAGGCCGGAGTGCAGTGGCTCGATCTTGGCTCACTGCAAGCTCCGCCTCCCGGGTTCACACCATTCTCCTGCTTCAGCCTCCCGTGTAGCTGGGACCACAGGCACCTGCCACCACACCCGGCTAATATTTTGCATTTTTAGTAGAGACGGGGTTTCATCGTGTTAGCCAGGGTGGTCTCGATATCCTGACCTCATGATCCGCCCGCCTCGGCCTCCTAAAGTGCTAGGATTACAGGCGTGAGCCACCATGCCTGGCCCTTTTTTTTTCTTTTTATTGAGACAGTGTCTCCCTCTGTCACCCAGGCTAGAGAGTGCAGTGGCATGATCTCGGCTCACTGCAACCTCTGCCTCCCGGGTTCAAGCGATTCTCCTGCCTCAGCCTCCCAAATAGCTGGGATTACAGGCATGTGCCACCATGCCCGGCTAATTTTTGTATTTTTAGTAGAGATGGGGTTTCACCATGTTGGCCAGGATGGTCTTGATCTCTTGACCTGGTGATCCACCCACCTTAGCCTCCCAAAGTGCTGGGATTACAGGCGTGAGCCATAGTACCCTGCCTCCTGGGTTTTTTTTGAGATGGAGTGTCACTCTGTTGCCAGGCTGGAGTGCAGTGGCGAGATCTCAGCTCACTGCAATCTTTGCCTCCCAGGTTCAAGCGATTCCCCTTCCTCAGCTTCCCAAGTAGCTGGGACTACAAGCGGCTAATTTTTTGTATTTTAGTAGAGACGGGGTTTCACCATGTTGGCCAGGATGGTCTTGATCTCCTGACCTCGTGATCTGCTCGCCTCAGCCTCCCAAAATGTTGGGATTACAGGGGTGAGCCACCACACCCAGCGCTTTTTTGTGTTTGTTTTTTTTTTGAGACTGAGTTTCACTCTTGTTGCCCAGGCTGGAGTGCAGTGGCACAATCTTGGCTCACTGCAGCCTCTACTTCTCGGGTTCAAGCGATTCTCCTGCCTCAGCCTCCCGAACAGCTGGGATTATAGGCACCCACCACCACGCCGGCTAATCTTTTATATTTTTAGTAGAGATGGGGTTTCACTATGTTGGCCAGGCTGGTCTCGAACTCCTGACCTCGTGATCCGCCCACCTCGGCCTCCCAAAGTGCTGGGATTACAGGCATGAGCCACTGCCCCTGGCCTTAATTTTGTATTTTAGTAGAGACGGGGTTTGACCGTGTTGGTCAGACTGGTCTCGAACTCCTGACCTCAGGTAATCTACCTGCCTCAGCCTCCCAAAGTGCTGGGATTATAGGCGTGAGCCACCGTGCCTGGCCTTCCTGGCCTGCTTTCTAATTTCATATAGGTTCATTTTGTTTCCCCATCCATTAGGGGAAACTGTGAGTAGCCACTGTGACTCTACTTTTGTATCCAAAAATAGCCATTGTGTACTTGAATGAATGAGGTTCAAGAGCTTAGGTAGCATAACCTACTAATAGTAGACATAGAACTTTTAATAAACTAGACCTGAGAATCCAACTTAGTTGCACCCACACTGGCAATTACCATAGGAGCTTCTGTTCTGAGTCTTACAGACAGTGCATTAAAGCTATACATTGAGACCTTTTGTGCAGGACACTTTGCTGATTCTCAAAAAAAGAAAGGCACAGCTCTTCTAGAATTGTCATAAAGGAAACAAGACTCAAGCTATATAATAAAAATGTTTGCAAAACAACATTTGAATTAGAACAGCTTGTTCTGAGTGACAGTCTAATATATGTAGGAGAAATTTTAGAAAGGAAGAGATTTAGGGATTAAGATTTTTGCATCAGGGCAAGCTAGTTTTTGAAGGCATTAAGGGGTGGAATTATCAGAAGGAAAGAGGAAAGTAATTAGAATGAAAGAAATGTTAGAGCTAGAACAGGTTGCCCTCCCGTTGGCAGGTGTTCACCTGCAGAACCATTCTCGCCTTTCTTTGCTACAAAGGGGAGTCAGTCCTACATGACTATGAGGTTGCTGGCCAGGAGGCACTGTTTTGCTCTTTATCCTTTTTTTCTAATTCCTGATTTGGCCTATATTACCATCTCACATCACTCTAGCTCTGAAATGTTTGGCATGCCTACTTTATTTTCTTCTAATTTCTGTACCTTCCCTGAGGTCATCCATGATTTTCAGCTAGGAGGACAATTTTGCAGCTATTTCTATTAAAAAAAACCAACGCAGTCAAGTATACATTTTATTGAAAACAATTACAGCGGAGGGGAGAGAGATTTAATTCTTTAGTCCACGTTTGTTAAGAGCATGAGTATGCCTATATTTTGGGATCAGCTTTTGGATGAGGATCCTATTCAAGAATTGATGGTAATACTGTGTTCTGGGTTTTTTGTTTTCTAGGAGTTGGCCTGGGCCCTGCCCTGGAGTTTTGTATTGCCGTCAACCCCAGGTAACTCTTTTGGTAGTGTCTTACGTGCTTTTATCTTTATGAATACACCTTCTAAATGTGGACCGTATACCTGTAGCCCTTAATCTAATGGTCTTTTTTCTAACAGCATCCTTCCCACTGCTTTCATGGGCACAGCAATGATCTTTACCTGCTTCACCCTCAGTGCACTCTATGCCAGGCGCCGTAGCTACCTCTTTCTGGGAGGTAAGTGTGAACTGGGAAACAGGGAATGGGGGCTCCTTTTTAGCCAGAATTCTCACTAGTACTCCTTCCTTATCCCTAACTCCTTTGTGACTATTGAGTTGAGATTAACCTTCATTCTGGGGGAAGTTAAGGAATGGCTTTAATGGGATTGCTTTACTTTGCTTTGGCTTCTCTCAAGACAGCTTTTTGCTGTGTCTTATAGGTATCTTGATGTCAGCCCTGAGCCTGTTGCTTTTGTCTTCCCTGGGGAATGTTTTCTTTGGATCCATTTGGCTTTTCCAGGTAAGACTTAGCCTAGAACTTTCTAGCAGCCATTTGCCTCACTCTTTCTTTTCTTTCTTTCTTTTCTTTCTTCCTTCCTTCCTTCCTTCCTTCCTTCCTTCCTTCCTTCCTTCCTTCCTTCCTTTCTTTCGCACTTCTTTCTGTACTACTAAGGGCAGTGCTCTCTAAGCCTTCCCGTTATCCTTCATAGTATGGAGCCTTCTGCCACAAGTGAAAACAGGCTGCACAAGGTTGGGCATTGCTAAGAGAAAATGGTTTGCTCAGACACCATTTGTGTAAGGCCAGTCTGGCAGTGGCTGATTGTTAAAATGATTGAAACTCTTCCAGTGACCAGTGCAGTATTGTGCCTAGGGAAGTAATGTGGTCTTCACGCTAGGCTGCAGTTCTCATGAATGGTAATGTTCATAGGGTTCACATTTGATGTACTTTCAAGTGGCTATGAGCCAGAAAGTATGGCTGTTTTTTTTCTCTACAACTTCTGCTATATAGTAACTTAATCTCATACATTTGCTAGGCAAACCTGTATGTGGGACTGGTGGTCATGTGTGGCTTTGTCCTTTTTGATACTCAACTCATTATTGAAAAGGCCGAACATGGAGATCAAGATTATATCTGGTGAGTGTGGGAACTAGTCTTTAACAAGCATGAAGGTTGAGGCATACTGTTCCACAGCTGAACTTAGGTTGGCATTGGCTGAACATAGGTGGCCAAGCTTTGGGAGTGTATGTGGTAGGAAACCCATGGTTTTGGAACTGTATACCATAATCTTCCTCAATTCCTGAAAGACTTCAGGTTTTTCAAAAATCTGGGCTAATAGGCTGGGCGTGGTGGCTCACACCTATAATCCCAGCACTTTGGGAGGCTGAGGCTGCTGGATCGCTTGAGCTCAGAAGCTCGAGACCAGCCTGGGCAACATGGCGAAATCCCGTCTCTACTAAAAATATAAAAAAATTAGCTGGGCATGGTGGCACATGTATATAATCCCAGCTACTCAGGAGGCTAAGGCATAAGAATCATTTGAACCTAGGAGGTGGAGGTTGAAGTGAGCCAAGATTGCGCCACTGCACTCCAGCCTGGCAACAGAGCAAGACCCTGTCTCAAAAAAAAAAAAAAAGTGTGGGGGCCAGACACAGTGGCTCATGCCTGTAATCCCAGCACTTTGGGAGGTCGAGGCAGGTGGATCACGAGGTCAGGAGATCGAGACCATCTTGGCTAACACGGTGAAACCCCGTCTCTACTAAAAATACAAAAAATTAGCCGGGCGTGGTGGCGGGCACCTGTAGTCCCAGCTACTCGGGAGGCTGAGGCAGGAGAATGGCGTGAACCCAGGAGGCGGAGCTTGCAGTGAGCGGAGATTGCACCACTGCACTCCAGCCTGGACTACAGAGCGAGACTCCATCTCAAAAAAAAAAAGAAAAAAAAAAAAGAAAAAGTGTTGCAGCGTGGCTATATATTTACATATCCATAGTGGGTACCTCCAGGCAG
This sequence comes from Hylobates moloch, assembly GCF_009828535.3. Lineage (NCBI taxonomy): Eukaryota > Metazoa > Chordata > Mammalia > Primates > Hylobatidae > Hylobates > Hylobates moloch. The sequence goes on along the minus strand of NW_026652297.1, from coordinate 2,306,867 downwards.
AAGTGAGGGAAAGAGATTTTTCTCCTTTTCCTTTTTATACTTCTGTATTCTTTAAACAATGAGTAGAAGATATACTCTTATTTTAGAGACAGGGTCTCGCTCTGTTGTGTAAGCAGTAGTGTGGTGCCATGAATACAGCTCGCTGCAGCCTGAATTTCCTGTGCTCAAGCGGTCCTCTTGCCTCACCCTCTTGAGTAGCTGGGACAACAGGCACATGTGACCATGCCAGGCTAATTTATTTTTTGTAGAGATGGGGTCTTACCATATGCCCAGATTGGTCTCAAGCAATCCTCTTGCCTTGGTCTCCCAAAGTGTTGGGATTACAGGCTTAAGCCACCATGCCCAGCCCCTTTTTTTTGTTTGTTTGAGACAGTCTTGCTCTGTCACCCAGGCTGGAGTGCAGTGGCAACATCTCAGCTCACTGCAACCTCCGCCTCCTGGGTTCAAGTGATTCTTGTGCCTCAGCCTCCCTAGTAGCTGGGATTACAGGCGCTCTCCACCACGTCCAGCTAATTTTTGTAATTTTAGTAGAACGAGGTTTTGCCATGTTGCCCCGTGAGGACATGGTGTTGAACTCTTGGCCTCAAGCAATCTACCTTCCTCAGCCTCCCAAAGTGGTGGGATTACAGACATGGGCCACCATGCCCAGCTCACTTTTTTTTTTTTTTTTTGAGACGGAGTTTCGCTCTTGTTGCCCAGGCTAGAGTGCAATGGTGCGATCTTGGCTTACCGCAACCTCCATCTCCCGGGTTCAGGTGATTCTCCTGCCTTAACCTCCTGAGTAGCTGGGATTACAGGCATGTGCCACCATCCCTGGCTAATTTTGTATTTTTAGTTGAGATGAGGTTTCTCCATGTTGGTCAGGCTGGTCTCAAACTCCTGACTCAGGTGATCTGCCCGCCTCGGCCTTCCAAAGTGCTGGGATTACAGGTGTGAGCCACTGTGCCCAGCACTTTTTTTTAAATGTAGTGATTCTCTCAGTCTCGTGACTAATTAGTGGTAGTTAAGGGTTCAGACTTGGACCTCTGCAGAGTTCAAAGCGCTTGAGACAGGGCTTGCTCTGTCACCCAAGCTATAGTAGGAGAGTGGCACTGTCATGGCTCACCGCAGACTCAACCTCCCTGGGTTCAGGTGTTCCTCCCACCTCAGCCTCCTCAGTAGCTGGGATTACAGGTGCATGCCACCATGCCCTGCTAATTTTTGTAGAGACGGGATTTTGTTGTGTTACCCAGGTTGATCTCGAACTCCTGGGCTCAAGCAGTCCACCTGCCTCAGCCTCCCAAGATGTTGGGATTACAGGCATGAGCTACTGTGCCCTTCCCAGTCTCTTTAGGCTGCATGACTTCGATGAGTCTAAAGGATCTCAGACTCCAGAGTTTTACTTCCTTAGTTGGGGGTAAAGTGTGGGAGAAGCTGGCTCGCGGGGGCGGGGGTGGGGTTTATATTCTGCATCTTTGTGGGCTTGTGGATAAAAGAAAGTCTGAAGTACAGATCCTAATCTGGTTCTTGCCTTTCAGGCACTGCATTGATCTCTTCTTAGATTTCATTACTCTCTTCAGAAAACTCATGATGATCCTGGCCATGAATGAAAAGGTTAGTTAGCCTACAACCCAAAGATGAGAGAATAAATGGCTCCTGAGCTTGGCATATGTGTATACTTCAGATTTGAAAACTTGCTCACACACTGTGTTAGATCCAGGGTAACTGTAAGGCAGGCCGCTAAGTAAGAGGTAAACCAGAAGTCTTCAGTTGATAGAGAAAAAGCAGCAAGTGGAAAAAAAAAATTTTTTTTAACTAATCCCTGAGCTTAGTATGAAAGGGAAAAAAGCTTCAGTGGCAGTAAACACAACCTACTATATGAATAATTTAAAGGCTATATAGTTGTGACTCAGAGAAAGGTATTGTGGAGGACGTTGTAAATTTCAGAAGTAGACTAATTTTATCCATTTGTTAGTCTTAATTTTTTTTTCCAAGGAAGCATTCTGTATAGGGCTAATGAGTATCCAACATAGTTGAGTCCAGCAGTGGGGGAAACAAATGAAATGAGCTTTTCTTTACAGACCTTATGGAGCTTAGAGATAGCATAGTGGTAGTGGGAGCAGCTGACCAGAGCTGGCTCTGTCTGGGCTATGCCATGGTTGGACTGAGCACTAAGCAGATGTACAGGTTTCAGAACAAGCAACTCAATTTTCATTCCTTAATACATTGGGCTTCCATCCAAGATTGAATGAAGAATTCTGCTGGACCAACTTATTTCTGAATGTCAGTTTATGCCAAAGAGTCATGCTCACTTTGCAGGGTGCAGCATTTCTCGCGCCTAATGGATGGTTGGTGGTCTTGGCCTCTAGTTTCATTCACTCTTTGAGGATAGAGTGCCATCTGCAGCCTTCACTGTTGGGATCTGAGCTGTAGTGGCTGTGAATAGCCTAGAGTGGTCAGGCAGCCCACCTAGGCACTCTTGGGGTGGGGGCGGGGACAGCTGCTTAACCTTTATTCTCAGTCGGTCTGTCAGCAGCTTTGGGAACCACCAGTAGGACGTGGTTAAGATTCAGTTCTTGCTGAGCTTAGGAAGCATTTCTCATTTCTTTTTAATTGTCTGGCTCACTTCTAGTCCCTAACTAAATGCTCACTCAAGAGTTTTAGCTTGAATGTCAAATGTCAAAAATTAATTGGGTGATTTTTCTCCATTTCTAGGATAAGAAGAAAGAGAAGAAATGAAGTGACCATCCAGCCTTTCCCAATTTGACTTCCTCTCCTTCCACCCCTCATTTCCTTTTTGCACACATTACAGGTGGTGTGTTCTGTGATAATGAAAAGCATCAGAAAAGCTTTTGTACTTTGTGGTTTCCTCTATTTTGAATTTTTTGATCAAAAAACTGATTAGCAAAATATAGTTTGGAGTTTGGCTTCATCTTCCTGGGGTTCCCCTCACTCCCTTTTTTGTCAACCCCATCCGTAGCCTCTTCCTCAGGCAGTCGACCCGCCACGATGAGGAGTGGCACCAGCAGAGGGCGCCAACCAGGAGTCTACTTTCCCACCAGGCTTCACCCAGTGGACCTGAACTGTTTGGTAGAGCCACCCGGCCCTTCCTTCCTCATCGTTGTTTGGTATGCGCACAGTTCCTGTGGGACTGGGCCGTGAGTTTTCCATTGGAAAGAAGTTCAGTGGTCCCACTGTTAACTCAGCCTCATATCTGAACCGTCAGGCCCTGCAAAGAAAATGGAGAGCCTCTCCTGGTGGATGCTTTGCTTCCTCTGAGCTGCTCACACTGGTCTGGCAAACACACCTTTCTGCTTTGCCTTCACAAAAGTAATGTGTTCCCTTTCCCACCCTTTGACCCTCAGGGAGTCAGCCTGCTTCCATCCATGGGTGGGAAGACTTCAGCACAAAGGAAAAACTAATTTTGTCAGGCATTTTTGAAAAGGCTGATTATGTGTATCAAGGTACAGCATTGTAGGGTTCCCCCAAACTTGCCCTGTTTTTGTTTTTTTAGTTGGTTATCCCCTTACTGAGTGGCCTCTACTAGGTTGCTGTGATTAAATGTCCCAAGCAGGGATAGGGAAGGGGAATGGTTGAGCCTCTGGAGCTGATTGTAACCAATCCTGCCAGACTTGTTTAGGGCAGTCGGGAGCAAACCTAGATAAGGACCTGTTTGGGGCAGCAGGGAGCAAAATCTCCTTTAACAACCAAGCAGTTCCTCATTCACACCAACAGAACGGGGCTGTGATAACTTAGGAGGCAGCAATCCTAATGGTCCTTCAGTGCATTTTAGTCTGTCCCCAACTGGACACCAATAGGTAGTGTCAAGCCAGAGATTCGGGGCAGTAGATAAATGTTCATTTTACAGATGCACTTTAGTTTTTGGTCTGTTACCTGTTTTCCAGAAATTTGTGGCCTTTTAGGCGGGAGTTAGGCGACCAAACCTGTGAGAGCCCCAATCCCTGCAGTTTTGTGGTTTCAAGTGTGGGTGGACAGTCCTATTGGGGATCTCCAGCTCCTTCCCTGTGGTCTGCCACAGACAGCTGCCCCCAGAAGGGTCAATGTTGGGAGTGGTTGTGGCTCTGAGCTGCTCTACAGAGCTTCAGTGTGAGAGGATCGGAGCCATTGAAAGCTCATTACCAGTAGGACAGAATTTTTGGCTCTCCCTATTCACAACCAGTACACAGTTTGACACAGTGGCCTCAGGTTCACAGTGCACCATGTCACTGTGCTATCCCATGCATTTGTTTCCAAGTTGTGTTTATTCCTGGAGTGACGTGCCACCCGGAATGGCTCACTTTCACTGAGGATGCTGTCCTCTGATTTAGCTGCTGCCTCCAGCCTCTGGCTTGAGAACTTACTAAAGGGACTTACTTCCTGTTAAACCCCTGTTAACTCTCCATAAATTTGGTGATTCTCTGCCAGGCCTAAGATTTTGAGTTATATCTCTTGAAGCCAAACTCCACCTTCTGTGCTTTTTGCTTGGGATAATGGAGTTTTTCTTTAGAAACAGTGCCAAGAATGACCAGATATTAAAAAAAAAAAAAGCAAAAAAAAAACAAAAAAAAACCCTACTTTTAAAGAAAATGCCTAACAGATTTTTAATATAGTTATCTCTACCACTTTCTTTTCTAGTTCCTTGATTTTCAGCTCAGGCTGCATTCTAACTCATACTGTGAAGACAAAGGTGTTTTTGATTCAGAAATATATGAAATCTACATAGTCTTAATTTGTAAAAAATAAATAAAATTCCTTAACCTTTCCTGGTGTTTGTGTTAAATTCAAGGGTACAGCTGGTCATGGAACTTGTGATACTGCCAGGGTTCGCTAGTGGGGGCTGGGAGTGGGATACGATTGAGTTTGTGTCCTAAGTATGAATAGAGACAAAGATCCCCCACTTAGACCTCCCACTCTATAGCCCCAACATGCCACAAATGTTGAGAATTTTCTCTGTCAAATATGTAAGCCAGTTTCTTTTCCAGTCCCCTCCACCCCCTGCCACCTTTGCTATGTGTTGTTTGTGGTATGTGCAGTTGGTTCAGATGTGCAGCCAAGCTTTGGAATTTGAGGATGCATAATGGGAAAAAGGCAAATGATACCCACTCATTCTGCAAGTATTTTTGTTCACCCACTGCTGCCAGGCTGTATTCTAAGTGCAGTAGTTAATGAAGATGTAAAAGTTGGCCAGGCATGGTGGCTCACGCCTGTAATCCCAGCACTTTGGGAGGCCAAGGTGGGCAGATCTCTTGAGGTCAGGAGTTCCAGACCAGTCTGGCCAACATGGTGAAACCCCATCTCTACTAAATACACCAAAAAAAAAAAAATTAGGCATAGTGGCAGGCACTTGTAATCCCAGCTACTTGGGAGGCTGAGGCAGGAGAATTACTTGAACCTGAGAGGTGAAGGTTGCAGTGAGCTGAGATGCACCACTGCATTCCAGCCTGGGTGACAGAGACTTAGTCTCAAAAAGTCGGCCAGGCGCGGTGGCTCACGTGTGTAATCCCAGCACTTTCGGAGGTCGATGCAGGCGGATCACCTGAGGTCAGGAGTTTTGAGACGAGCCTGGCCAATATGGTGAAACCCCGTCTCAACTAAAGATAACAACAAAAAATAGCCCGGCATGGTGGCGGGCGCCTGCAGTGCCAGCTACTCGGGAGTCTGTGGCAGGAGAATCGTTTGTACCCGGGAGGCAGAGGTTGCAGTGAGCTGAGATCACACCACTGCGTTACAGCCTAGGCAACAGAGACTCCCATCTCAAAAAAATAAAAGTCCTTGTCATAGTTTAGATATGAGATTGTCAATTGGAACTTGGCATTACAATCAGGTTGCTCAATTCTGTGTGTTTTTGTTTTGATTTTTGGAGACAGGGTCATGGTCTTGCCTTGTCACACAGGCTGTAGTGCAGTGATGCGATCATGGCTCACAGCAACCTCAGTCACCTGAGCTCAAGTGATCCACCTCAGCCTCCCGAGTAGCTGGGACCACAGGTGCATGCCACTGCACCCAGCTAATTTAATTTTTGTAGAGATGGGATCTCACCATGTTGCTCAGGTTATGTCGAACTCCTGTTCCTCAAACGATCCACCTTAGCCTCCCAAAGTGCTGGGATTATAGGCTTGAGCCACCATGCCGAGCCTACTAGCTCAATTTTACTATGCTTGTTCTCTGCTTGTCATATTCATTGTAGACCCAGGCCTTCCTGTTAGAATTTGACCATTACTCTGACTGGTTCATCTAGGTTACTCCCAGTTGACCTGTTTGGAGTCCACATGTTCCCGTGCCAACTAAAGATAGCCATTTTCCTTAAGCTTGGGAAATATTCCTTAAGCATCTTTTCTCTCTTGCTGACTTTGAGAAAAGACTGGTCCTAAAGACTCTTTAAAGCTCCCATTTTATCCTTTTGCTAGGGGAGAAGTACAAGGCACAACACCTTTTGAGTGTTTACAAGGTCAGGCACTGTACAAAGTGCCTTACATGGGTTGCTTAACATCCCCAGTAGTTTAAGAAGATGGTGTATTTACTTCATATGGTCAGTTACTTCCAGGGCTGGCAGACGTGTGTCCAGAAAGAATCTCGGCACACTATCTCCAGAGCCCCTACCCTTTACTGTTAACCTATGTAAGCAGCGTTAAGGTTAGTCCTGGGCTGGAGTCATCCTTTCCATCCTGACCTGCATCCTGGCTATGGCTCTGGCCAAGGGTGGAAAGGGAAATTGTGAAGGGGTTTGAGCAAAATCTCCCCACCCCAAATCTTTGTAACCAAAGAAATGTAGAAGAGTGAGCGGCCTTTTTAATCTTTCTTCCCCCAGCCAGCCCACCAATTACCAATTAAATGGAAGAGGATAACAAACAGCAGCTCTTTCCATGTGTAAGAGACCTGCAGGCCAAAACTAGACCAAGGAAGATCCTAGTGGCGGCAGAAGTGGAAGGTCCTCCGGGTTGAAAGAAGAAACAGTATTTTTTTTTTTTTTTTTTTGAGATGGAGTCTCACTCTGGCCCAGGCTGGAGTGCAGTGGTGCGATCTCGGCTCACTGCAACCTCCACCTCCTGGGTTCAAGCAATTCTCCTGCCTCAGCCTCTCCAGTAGCTGAGATTACAGGTGCATGCCACCATGCCCAGCTAATTTTTCATATTTTTAGTAGAAAGGGAGTTTCCCCATGTTGCTCAGGCTGGTCTTGAACTCCTGACCTCAAGTGATCTGCCCTCAAGTGATCTGCCCACTTCTGCCTCCCAAAGTGCTGGGATTACTTACAGGCATGAGCCACCGCGCCCAGCCAAGAAACAATATGTTCTTTCTAAGCATGGTGAGCAGATGAGGGGATCTGTCATGTTCAAGCTGGGGATAAAGATGTAGAAGACAGTTCCTGCTTTGGAGTCCTTCACCACTGAGCAGTGCTGGAGAGCCACATATGAACATTACGCGTGAATAGGAGTTAAGCATAGTGGGCCATGAGACAACAGCAGGAGACACAGCTTGGTCTGGTCGGTCAGAGAAAGTGCTTTGCAGATGATACCTCAGCTAAGTCTAAATCTCAAAGTTTGAGTAAAAGTGAGGCAAGTGAAGAGATTAAGAAAGGCAGTGGAAAAGGCCGGGCGCCGTGGCTCACGCCTGTAATCCCAGCACTTTGGGAGGCCGAGGCAGGCGGATCACGAGGTCAGGGGATCGAGACCACGGTGAAACCCTGTCTCTACTAAAAATACAAAAAATTAGCCGGGCGTGGTGGCGGGCACCTGTAGTCCCAGCTATTGGGAGAGGCTGAGGCAGGAGAATGGCGTGAACCCGGGAGGCGGAGCTTGCAGTGAGCCCAGATCGTGCCACTGCACTCCAGCCTGGGCGACAGAGTGAGACTCCATCTCAAAAAAATAAAAATAAAAAATAAATAAAAAAAAAAGAAAGGCAGTGGGAGTGGATGTTTCTGATCAAGGGATTAGCACGAGGAAAGACAGGAGTACACTCCAGCATGGGGAATGCAAGGAAGGAGCTGCAAAAACAGGTTTTGCTGACTAGGAAAGTTGGAGGAAACTAGTAGGAAATGGAGGGGGTAAGTCAACAGTTACTGAAGACCTAGTATGAGGCACTGTTGTATCAAACCTCTGATGAAGCTGGGCGCAGTGGCTCACGCCTGTAATCCCAGGACTAGGGGAGACCCCAGGCGGGCGGATCACCTGAGGTTGGGAGTTTGAGACCAGCCTGACCAACATGGAGAAACCTAAAAATACAAAACTAGCCTGGCAAGATGGTGCATGCCTGTAATCCCAGCTACTCAGGAGGCTGAAGCAGGAGAATCGCTTGAACCTGGGAGGCGGAGATTGTGATGAGCCGAGATCGCACCATTGCACTCCAGCCTGGGCAACAAGAGTGAAACTCTGTCTCAAAAAAAAAAAAAAAACACCTTTGATAATGAAAGTAGATAATGATAATATAAGAATGGCCATTAATGCCGGGCGCAGCTGCTCAAGCCTGTAATCCCAGCATTTTGGGAGGTGGGCAGATCACGAGGTCAGGAGTTTAAAACCAGCCTTACCAACCCGGTGAAACCCCATCTCTACTAAAAATACAAAAATTAGCTGGGCGTGGTGGCGCGCACCTGTAATCCCAGCTACTGAGGAGGCTGAGGCAAGATAACTGCTTGAACCCGGGAGGTGGAGGTTGCAGTGAGCTGAGATCATGCCACTCCACTCCAGTCTAGGTGACAGAGTGAGACTTTGTCTCAAAAAAAAAAAAAAGAATGGCCACTAACATCATATTAAGACAGACAACCTGACATCACATACTTCCTGATGAAAGTAAATACTACCAATGAAGTGTGTATTTTTTTGTTTTTGTTTTTGTTTTTTTGAGATGTCTCATTCTGTTGCCCAGGCTGGAGTGCAGTGGCATGATCTTGGCTCACTGCAACCTCCGCCTTCCAGGTTCAAGTGATTCTCCTGCCTCAGCCTCCCAAGTAGCTGGGATTACAGGCACCTGCCGCCATGCCCAGCTAATTTTTTTATTTTTAATAGAGATGGGGTTTCACCACATTGGCCAGGCTGGTCTCGAACTCCTGACCTCGAGTGATCAGCCCACCTCGGCCTCCTAACGTGCTGGGATTACAGGAGTGAGCCACTGCGTCCAGCCTACCAATGAAGTTTTCTCAACAACAACAACAAAATTGAATCTGGGCTGGGCACGGTGGCTCACATCTGTAATTCCAGCACTTTGGGAGGCTGAAGTGGGTGAATTGCTTGAGTCCAGGAGTTTGAGACCAGCCTGGGCAGACCCCATCTCTACAAAAAAATATAAAAATACACCTGTGGTCTCAGCTACTTGGGAGGCTGAGGTGGGAGGATCAGTTGAGCCTGGGAGGTTGAGGCTGCAGGGAGCCATAAATGCATCGCTGCACTCCAGCCTGGGGGGAAAAATTGAATCTGAATCATATTAAGTTTTATGTGAGGTAATAATACATACGTCAGTTCACTAGATTTAATCGTGCCACAATGTGTATACACTTCAAAAGATGTTGGACACATATATGGTTTTATCTATCAATTAATAATAAAACGAAAACTTTAAGTTCAAACAACTGGTTTCTTTTTTCAAAAAATATGGCAAAGAACAAATCCAAAAAGAGAAGGAAGGAAACCTAGACATTAAGAGACTTATAAGCCATATCAACAAAATGCAATCAATGATGTGATCTTGTTTGAATCCTGATTCAAATAAACCAAGTATAGCTGGGCACAGTGGCTCACGCCTGTAATCCGAGCACTTTGGGTGACTGAGGCCGGTGGATCACTTGAGGTCAGGAGTTCAAGATCAGCCTGACCAACATGGTGAAACTCTGTCTCTACCAAAAATACAAAAATTAGCTGGGTATGGTGGTGGGCACCTGTAATCCCAGCTACTCAGGAGGCGGAGGCAGGAGAATCACTTGAACCTGGGAGGCGGAGGTTGTAGTGAGCTGAGATTGCACCACTGCACTCCAGCCTGGGCGACAAAGTGAGACTTCATCTCAAACAAAAACAAAAATAAACAAAAAACCCAAGTGCAAAAGGAAAAGAAAAAGGGAGACATTTGGAGCAATTTGAACCGCGATTCACATTCTCCAAGATGGCTCCCAAGGATTCTCACCTTGGCGTGCCCTCGTAGAGTTCTCCACATTGAGGCAGACTGGCACACGTGACCAAAATAACACTGCAGAAGCGTGTGTGGCTTCTGAGGCCAGGTCTTCAGAGGAACTGCAGCTTCCTCCTTGGCTCCTTGGATCCCTTGCTCTGAGTGAAACTAAGTACAGGTTCTGAGGCCATTCAAGCCGCCCTGTGTGGAAAGCCTCGAAGTGAAGACTGGAGCCCCCTGCCCACAGCCAGCACCGACTTGTCACCCAGTGGGAAGGAGCCACCATGAAAGCAGATCCTCCAGTTTCAAACTTTCAGGTGACTTCAGTCTTATGAGACACTGAGCCAGAACTGCCTCACCAATCTACCAACCTGTTTCTGAATGCCTGGCCCACAGAAACTGTGAGCAATAATACATTTATTGTTGTTTTAAACCACTGTGTTACACAGCAATAGATAACAGCTCAAACACTGACTACATGATAAAGAAATATTATTAATGCATAACGCTAATAATGTTATGATTGCATTCTTCAAAAGTTATCTTTTAAAGATGCATACTGGCCAGGTGCGGTGGCTCACGCCTGTAATCCCAGCACTTTGGGAGGCTGAGGTGGGCGGATCACCTGAGGTCGGGAGTTGGAGACCAGCCTGGCCAACATGGTGAAACCCGGTCTGTACTAAAAATGCAAAAATGAGCCAGGCGTGGTGGTGGGCGCCTATAGTCCCAGCTACTCGGGGCTGAGGCAGGAGAATCGCTTGAACCTGGGAGTGGAGGTTGCAGTGAGCCGAGATCTCACCACTGCACTCCAGACTGGGTGACAGAGTGAGACTCCATCTCAAAAAAATAAATAAATAAAAATTAAAGATGCATACTGAAATATGTATGGATGAATTACTATGATGTCTGAGATTTGCATCAAAATACTCAGTTGGGCTTGTGGAGTGCCTGGAGTGAGGGTTCTGGATCCCACCCATGAGATTTAGGATTGTTAAAATGAGTCTTTGGAAGCAAGCCCCTAGTGACTTCTTACAGCAAATCATCGGACGACCAATTGTGGTAAAATTAAATTCTAGAGTGGATTATCGAGGGGTCCTGGCTTGCCTGGATGGCTGCATGAATATAGCCTTGGTGTAGACAGAAGAATATATACAACTGAAGAATAAGTATGGGAAGCTGGGTACAGTGGCTTATGCCTGTAATCCCAGCACTTTGGGAGGCTGAGTTGGGCAGGAGTTTGAGACCAGCCTGGCCAACATGGTGAAACCCCTTCTGTACGGGAAAAAAAAAAAAGGCCAGGCGCAGTGGCTCATGCCTGTAATCCCCACATTTTGGGGAGGCTGAGGCAGGAGAATGGCGTGAACCTGGGAGGCAGAGCTTGCAGTGAGCTATCGTGCCACTGCACCTCCAGTCTGGGCGGCAGAGTGAGACTCCGTCTCAAAAAAAAAGTACAAAAATTGGCCAGGCACAGCGGTGCACACCTGTAGTCCCAGCTACTCAGGAGACTGAGGCAGGAGAATTGCTTGAACCTGGGAGGTGGAGGCTGCAGTGAGCTGAGATCACACCACTGCACTCCAGCCTGGGTGATAGAGTAAGACTGTCTCAAAAAAAAAAAAAAAAGAATGAGTATGGGCTACATTTATCCAAGGAAAGTACATCAGTACACAGAACAGAAGGGTGTGAAGGCACCAAGAGGGCCATACTTTTCATAGTTGGATATATTTTATTATTTTTTTCTAATTTTTGCTTCTTTGTGATATACTTCGTCCTGTTTTTTATAATAGTTGGTGATTTTTCACTGACATTTAAGAGAAATGTATACAATTAATTGTGAAGTGTTCTTTTACATTTAAGTTTCAGTCATTTTCTTTTACCACTTTGTTAGTGTACAAAATGCTATTTCATTCAAAAAATTCTTTTTGAAAAAGACAAAGAAATAGTCAGTTGAATGGTGGCAGGGAGTGAAGAAAGTAGAGGGTATAGATAATATGAATGGTTATGAGTTTATATCAGTTGTGGCTAGGCAATGGACATTCATTGCACGATTCTCTCTCCTTTTGTGTTTGAAATGTTCTATCATGGAAAACTAAAGAAACAAAAAAGGCATAATGGTCCAGGCAAGAGAAAAGATGATGTGAAGTAGAGCAGTAGTCATAAGGACAGGAGACAATGGACTAAAATATTCTGGCGGTAAAATCTCCAGGCCTTAGTGATTAATTAGACATGGGGAGGTGAGAAAGACAGGAGATCAAAGATGATTCTCAGGGGGTCGGGATGGTCCTACCAGCTACTTGCCAACTGTGCAAGCTTGGGAGAGTTACTCAGCCTTTCTGTGTCTCATTTTCCCATGTGTAAAATGGAAGTAATAATAGTACTTCCTGTATAGAACTATTGTGAGAATTAAATTAATAAAATACAGTCATGTGCCATATGATGATGTTTTGGTCAATGACACGCTGCTTATATGATGGTGGTCCTATGCTCACACCTGTAATCCCAGCACTTTGGGAGGCCGAGGCGGGCAGATCACGACGTCAGGAGTTCAAGACCAGCCTGACCAACATAGTGAAACCCCGTCTCTACTACTAATACAAAAATTAGCTGGCCGTGGTGGCGCACGCCTGTAGTCCCAGCTACTTGGGAGGCTGAGACAGGAGAATCGCTAGAACGCGGGAGGCGGAGGTTGCAGTGAGGTGAGCCAAGATCACGCCACAGCACTCCAGCCCGGGCAACAGAGCAAGACTCCGTCTAAAAAAAAAAAAAAGATTATCATACTATATTTTTACTGTACCTTTTCTATGTTTAGATGCACAAATGCTCATCATGGTGTTACTATAATTGCCTATAGTATTCAGTACAGTCAGATGCTGTACAGGTTTGTAGCCTAGGAGCAACAGGCGATACCAGAGAGCTTAGGTGTGTAGTAGGCTACACCATCTAGGTTTGTGTAAGTATACTTTACCATATTCACACAATGACAAGATTCCTGTGTTACTGTATGTAAACAACTTAGAAGTGTGTTCAGCCCATAATGAAACTTCTAAATGTTAGTTCTTCCACTAGGGAGGCCCAGGTCTGTGGGTGGGATGGTAGTTTTTGCTCTGACATGCTGAGATTGCAGTGGTGTGGGACACCCTTGCAGATGCCAGGGGACATTGGGATATGAATCTAAAGCTAAGGGAAGAAGTTAGGAATAGATGTATGGATGATTTGGCACTTTTTTCTTTTCTTTTCTTTTTTTTTTTTTTTTGAGACAGAGTCTCACTGCAATCTCCAACTCCTGGGTTCAAGCAATTCTCCTGCCTCAGCCTCCTGAGTAGTTGAGATTACAGGTACCCGCCACCATGGCTGGCTAATTTTTTTTTTTTTTTTTTTTTTAGTAGAGAAATGGGGTTTCACCATGTTGGCCAGGCTGGTCTCAAACTCCTGACCTCAGATGATCCACCCGCCTTGACCTCCCAAAGTGCTGAAATTACAGGCATGACCCACTGCACCCAGCCTGACTTGGCACTTTTTTTTTTTTTTTTTTTTTTGAGACGGAGTCCCTCTGTCGCCCAGGCTGGAGTAAAGTGATGCGATCTCGGCTCACTGCAAGCTCCACCTCCTGGGTTCACACCATTCTCCTGCCTCAGCCTCTTGAGCAGCTGGGACTACAGGCGCCCACCACTGCACCTGGCTAATTTTTTGCATTTTTAGTAGAGATGGGGTTTCACCATGTTAGCCAGGATGGTCTCTATCTCCTGACCTCGTGATCCTCCCGCCTCAGCCTCCCAAAGTGCTGGGATTACAGGCGTGAGCCACCGCACCCAGCCAACTTGGCACATTTTTAAAGCATAAAAATGTCAGCTCCTTGAACTTCACTACTTCACCAAAGAAGATACACAAATGGCAAATTGCACATGAAAGTATGTTCAAAATTTAAAAATTAGTTGGGTTTGGTGGCATGCACCTGTAGTCCCAGCTACTCAGGAGGCTGAGTTGCGAGGATCACTTGAGCCCAGGAGGTTGAACTGCAGGGAGCTGTGATTGCATTCCCGCCTGGACCACAGAGCAAGACCCTGTCTCAAAAAAAAAAAGAAAAGAAAAGAAAAGAAAAAAAGTTGTTCAACATTATTAGACATTAAGGAAATGCAAATTAAAGCAACAATTAAATACTACTACACACCTACTAGAATGGCTAAAATTTTTTTGAAGTGATAATACTGAGTGCTTGTGTGAATGTGGAGCAACTGGATCTATCGTATGTCGCTGGTGGTGAGGTAACATGGCACAGACTCTGGAAAACAATTTGGCAGTTTCTTATAAAATTAAACATATATTAACCATATAACCCAGCAACTGTACTGCTGAGTATTTACCCTAGAGAAATACAAATTTATGTTCACACAGAAACCTCTACATGAGGCCGGGCACGGCATGCCTGTAATCCCAGCACTTTGGGAGGCCGAGGTGGGTGAATCACTTGAGGTCAGGAGTTTAAGACCAGCCTGGCCAACAAGGTGAAACCCCATCTCTACGAAAAATACAAAAATTAGCCGGGTATGGTGGCCTGCACCTGTAATCCCAGCTACTTGGGAGGCTGAGGCAGGAGAATCACTTGAACCCAGGAGGTGGAAGTTGCAGTGAGCCGAGATCGCGCCACTTTACTCCAGCCTGGGAGACAGAGTGAGACTCAGTCTCAAAAAGATAAAGAAAAAGAAACCTGTACACAGATGTTCAGAGAGGCCTTATTTTTAATAGCCTACAAATGGGACAAACCCAAATATTCTTCAATATGTGAATGAATGAACAAACAAACTGTGGTACATCCATACAATGGAATACTACTCTGCAATCAAAGGAATGAACCACAGACACATACAACAACTTAGATGGATCTCAAAGGCTCCATCAGGAAACCCAGGCACCTCACCACTTAAGGAGTGTGTGGAAACTTTTATTCCATGGTTCTCCATCCCCTCTGCCACTGCCTAGGTTTAGGCCCCACTGAATCTCACCTGGATGATTGTCCCAGCCTCCTTGCTAGTCTTGGATCGCTGCAGTCCATCTGAGAGGTTTGCAGGCCTGAACTGCCACTCTGTGGCGAGAAGAGGAAATATGCAGAGTGCCATCCTTTCACCCTTTGTGACCAACGCACTAAATTCTGACCACAGTCTCCCCAACCCACTGCACTACTTCTAGAACGACCTTTCTACACTGAACTTTTCAATGGCTCATCTTTGCTCTTTAGATAAAGCCCAAACTCATACTTCCCAGGCTCTGGCTTACCTCCGTCCTCTCATCTTTCAGTGCCCCAGCGATGAGACTCATTTTTATGCTAGAATATTCCACTAGATCCCTCACTGTTACACATTTGATTAGCATTTTTCTTTTTCTGCCTAGAGCTCTCACTCCCCCTTTTCCGCCTGGGTCAGTCATACCTATCTTGCAGGTCTTAGGTTGTTCTGTGGGGCTTTTTTGTTGTTGTTTTTTTAGACAGTCTCATTCTATCGCCCAGGCTAGAGAGCAGTGGCGAAATCTAGGCTCACTGCAACCTCTGCATTCCGGGTTCAAGCGATTCTGCTGCCTCAGCCTCCCGAGTAGCTGGTATTACAGGTGCCCGCCACCATGCCTAATTTTTGTATTTTTAGTAGAGACGGAGTTTCACCATGTTGGCCAGGCTGGTCTCGAACTGCTGACTTCAAGTGATCCATCCGCCTTGGCCTCCCAAAGTGCTGGGATTACAGGTGTGAGCCACCTCGCCCGGCTACAGGTCTTAGTTTTGATATGGCCTCATCTAGGGAGTCTCCTCTGAGCCCTCAAGACTGTTAGAGGAGCCTCTTCTGGGGCCTCCCTCCCTCACAGCACGGCTGGAGTCACCTGGGGGCTGTTGGCATCACCCACTGGAACTGGGAGCCACATTCACCTCTGAATTCCTGCTGTCTGGCTCAGCGTTTCACACCTACTTGGTGTGAAGCTCTGCAAATTAACACCGTGGTTGGATGAGAAAATGAAGGCCCGAAAGTGGAGGCACGGCATGGGGAGGGAGGTCACCCGAAGTGCGTCCTGACTTCAGGAAGGCCAGGGTAGGAAACGCAGACAAGGCTCATCATCCATCCTGCTCCCTTGCCAACGCTTTCTACCTTGGGGCTGACTGTAGGATAAGTGTCCCCCGCCTCCCATGCCAGGCTGGGGGAAGGACTGGCAGGGTTACTTCCAGGAGAAACAGATAAGGCCAGGGAAGAGTTTCTGTCCGTCAAGCCCATATATTTGTATTCTCTGCACTTTGTCCAAGGCCTGCAGTGGGTTGGGGAGACTGTGGTCAGGATTTGGTGCATTGGTCACAAAGGGTGAAAGGAAGGCACTCTGCATATTGCCTCTTCCCACCACAGGGTGGCAGTTCAGGCCTGCAAACTTCTCGGATGGGTGCTGCCTCGGTTGCACCATCTGGTGGCTACACGTTTCACCATGTTGCACAGGCTAGTCTCTAACTCCTGGCCTCAAGTGATCCGCCCACCTCAGCCTCCCAAAGTGCTGGGATTACAGGTGTGAACCACTGCATCTGGCCAACAATATATTTTTTTAAGTTGAAGGAATCGAAAACAAAGAACATACGTGGCAAATTTATATTTGTTATTTAAAAAACAATTCCTGGGAATGCTCTTGCCTTAGAGAAGGCCCCCAATGCTATCTTCTTGGCTTCCTGAGTCAGCGGGAGAAACCTGATTTCTTCATGGCATTTGCCACCTGACTGGACCTGCCTGCTGACTCTCGCATGACCTGTTCTCTGCATTGATCAGACCTGTATCCAGGTGTCCTCTCCCTCCTTGTTCATATCACTTGGGATACCCCAGGGCTCCTGTGGCTGAGCCTCCCCAACGCAGCTTCTTGGTCTCCTGCAGGGACGCTCACCCGCCCCAGCCCCATTTCACCATCTGCTCTCCTACTCTCAGGCCACAGCCATGTTATTCAGTTCTCACTTCCTCTGCCCCCTCCTCACCTACACTTTGGTTGCATTACAAGCCCAGTCCTGCCCCTTAATCCCTCCACTTTATCTTGCTTCCTTTTTTTTTTTTTGAGATGGAGTCTCACTCTGTCACCCAAGCTGGAGTAAAATGGCACGATCTCAGCTCACTGTAACCTCCACCTCCCGGGTTCAAGTGATTCTCTTGCCTCAGCCTCCCGAGTAGCTGGGATTACAGGCGCCTGCCATCAAACTTGGCTAATTTTTATATTTTTAGTAGAGATGGGGTTTTACCATGTTGCACAGGCTGGTCTCAAACTTCTGGGCTCAAGTGATCCTCTTGCCTCGGCCTCCCAAAGTGCTGGGACTTCAGGCATGAGCCACAGCACCCGGCTCGTGTTGTGATTTTGAATGCAGACTCTGGGGCTGAGCTGTCGGGGCTTGTCTCACAGCTCTTCCATAGACAAGCTTTGACACTGGGAAAGTTACTTAAGTTCTCTGATCTCCACTTTCTCCTAGTAAAACAGAAATAACAATAATACCTACCCAAAAACACTGTGGCGAGGATTAATGGACTTAATCTGTATAGAGTGCTTAGAACAGTGCCTGGCACATTGTAAATATTATATATGCGTTTGCTCCTATGTATCATTATTAGTATTACTCGAGCTGGAGGCTTTGGATCACTCCACTTAGCCTCTCGCCAATTCCCTCATGGGCAAAGCCTGACCTTGGATTAATCCCACAATCTTCCTTCTCTAGTCCTAGAACCCGGCCTTTGCACCCTGCTAGGAGAAGCAGCAGCAACCACAGAAGTCCGACCTTCCTGCAGTCTGGTGCTAAGGAGATGCCTGGACTTCACCCTCCACTGGGCTCCAGCCTCCTTTGAAAACCCTTGATTTGTCCTTAGCCTGGCCCCTCTCCACTATCTGCAGTGACCATCCCATATCTTTGCGATTTCCCCATCCACACGGTGTGAAATTAAAATGGTACAGAGATAGAGAATGAAGGTGAGGGTTCCATATGGTAAACTGATAGACAATGGCCACCATATTTTGTAGCTCCTCCATCGACATGTGATGACCCCTCATCTCTCATACTCTAATCCTCAAACTGCTCTGCACATTCCCAAGTCTGTTCCCAACTCCTGAAGCCCTTCCACTGGGCCCTCTAGAATTCGCAGCCCTACATCTGCAAAACTCCCCGACTGGGTCTTCTCCCAGTGTTCCCTTTGCCTTCCCAGGCAGCAGGTTTCTGGCTCCCCCTGGAGGACACGGCCCCCCCTGCAATTCCCTCAGGTGGGTGCAGCATTCCCTGCCTCACCTTTGTGCCTCGAGGCGCCCTCCTTGTTCTTCAGTGCTGCTTTCAGAACCTTCTTCCCTAAAATCCCTCAGCTCTGAGTCTCAGGTTGTAGGACGCTGCCTCCCTCTTCCATGCACCTACCAATCCCTGGGCTACTTCCGTGTTTCTTGAAGGTTTCATTCCTACCTCACTGTCATTCTCTCTGACATGATTTCTGCCCTAATTCTTAGAGATTTCTTTTTGTTTGTTTGGTTGGATTTTGGTTGTTGCTGTTGTTTTGAAACGGAGTTTTGGTCTTATATCCCAGGCTGGAGTCCAACGGCAGAATCTTGGCTCACTGCAACCTCCGCCTCCTGGGTTCAAGCAGTTCTCCTGCCTCAGCCTCCTGAGTAGCTGGGATTACAGGTGCCCACCACCACGCCCAGCTAATTTTTGTATTTTTAGTAGAGATGAGGTTTCACCACGTTGATCAGGCTGGTCTCGAACTCCTGACCTCAGGTAATCCGCACACCTCAGCCTCCCAAAGTGCTGGGATTACAGGCGTGAGCCACCACACTGGCCTATTGTTGTTTTTGAGACAGGGTCTTGCTCTGTCTCCCAGGCTGGACTGCAGTGGTGTGATCTTGGCTCCCTGCAGCCTGAACCGCCCAGGCTTATGCGATCCTCCATCTCAGCCTCCTGAGTAGCTGGGACTATAGGCATGTGCCACCACGACAGGCTGATTTTTGTATTTTTTTGTAGAGACAGCGTTTCGCCGTGTTGCCCAGGCTGTTCTCGAGCTTCTGGGCCAAGTGATCCTTCTCCCAGCCTCCAAAAGGGCTGGGGATTCTGGGCGTGAGCCATCGCACCAGGTCCTTAGAGATTTCAATATTCACGTAGATACATCCTCCCCATACCCTGGCCTCTCACTTCCACGATCTCCTCTCCTCCAAAGACCTCTCATGGCCACCCCCTGCTCCTTGTCATTAGTAATAACTGCACCTCCTCTGTATTAGTTTGCTAGGGCTGTCATAACAAAGTACCACAGACTGGATGGCTTAGACAGCAAAAATATATTGTCACAGAAATGTAGCCTTCTTCTGGAGGCTAGAAGTCCGAGATCAAGGTGGTATCAGTGTTGGTTCCTCCTGAGGCTGTGAGACAGAACCTGTCTGTGCCTCTCACCCAGCTTCTGGTGGTTGCTGGCAATGCTCGGGGTTCCTTGGTTCATGGATGCATCACCCTGACCTCTGCTTTCATCTTCACATGGAGATATGGCTTGGCCATGTCCCCACCCAAATTTCATCTTGAACTGTAGTTTCCATAATCCCCATGTGTTGTGGGAAGGACCCAGTGGGAGGTAATTTAATTATGGGAGTGGCTATTCTTGTGACAGTGAGTGAGTTCTCACGAGATCTGATGGTTTTATAAGGGGCATTCCCCACTTTTGCTCAGCACTTCTCCTTCTACTGCCATGTGAAGAGGGACATGTTTGCTGCCCCTTCCACCATGATTGTAAGTTCCCTGAGGTCTCCCCAGCCATGCTTAACTGTGAGTCAATTAAACCTCTTTCCTTGATAAAGTACCCAGTTTAGGGCATGTATTTATTAGCAGCATGAGAATGGACTAATATACATGGTGTCTCCCTGTGTGCCTGTCCATCTGGCTTCAAGTTCCTCCTTTTTATAAAGACACCAGTCAAAATAGGAGTAGGGCCCACCCAAATGACCTCATTTTAACTTGACTACCTCTGTAAAGACCCTATTTCCAGACAAGGTCACATTCTGAGATACTGGGGGTAGGCCTCCACATCTTAGAGGGAGAGGGACACAACTCAACCCATAACACTCCATTCGCATTCCCATTCTCTCAATATCATGCAGCCATCCCGTGACCACCACCTCATTTCTTCCCAACATCTTTCCAACTTATTCCCACTAGTACTCTACCTCCAAAATTCCTTTGATCCCACTGGGACCTACAATCTACTGTCCCTACTCCCCCATGCCTCCCTCTTTTACTGTTCCTTTTTCCCTTTTTATCCAATTTAAAGACCACAGTCACACTTGTAATCCCAGCTACTCAGGAGGCTGAGGCAGGAGGATTCCTTGAGCCCAGGAATTTGAGGCTGCAGTGAGCTGTGATCTCTCCATTGCACATCAGCCTGGGTGACAGAGCAAGACACTGACTCCAAAAAAAAAAAAAAAATAGAATCGCTCCCCTGTATACATCTTCAATTTCCTTGCTTCTTTCCCTCTCCTTTGTTGTACTCAATTAGTAAATGGCAGCCCTGGCTAATTCACCTCACTGCATGGGAAGCATGGGCTGGAGAAGAAAACCAACACATTCATGTTAACCAATCTCCCTTTAAATTCCTAATTACATAAGGTGGACCCTCCATGCTGCCTGCTAATCCTACTACGTTTCCCAGTTCATTCACTCTTTTGAGCTCCTAGATGACTACTCATACGTTCTCCTGTCTTCTCAAGCCTCCAACATCTTCTCCTGCCATCTTTCTCAGCTGATGATCTTGAATATTTCCTTGAGAAAATAAAAGCACCCAGGAGAGAGCTCCTATAGTTAGACACCATCACATATACCCAACTACCTGCTTCTGAGCCTTCCTCCTTCCTGTACCTATGAATGCTATTTAAAGCCACTTATGCACTGGAGCCCGAAAATTCCCTCTTCTCTTTCGTGAGTCATCAGATTTTCTTTCTTTCTTCCTTTCTTTCCTTCCCTTCCTTCCCTTCTTTCTTCCCTTTCCTTCCCTTCCCCTTCCTTCCTTCCTTCCTTCCTTCCCTTCCTTCCCTTCTTTCTTCCCTTTCCTTCCCTTCCCCTTCCTTCCTTCCTTCCTTCCTTCCTTCTTTCTTTCTCTCTCTTTCTTCTTTCTTTCTTTCCTTCTTTTCAGATGGAGTCTCGCTCTGTCGCCAGGCTGGAGTGCAGTGACATGATCTCGGCTCACTGCAACCTCCATCTCCCAGGTTCAAGTGGTTCTCCTGCCTCAGCCTCCCGAGTAGCTGGGACTACAGGCATGTGCCACCACGCCCAGCTAATTTTTATATTTTTAGTAGAGACGGGTTTCACCATGTTGGCCAGGCTGGTCTCAATCTCTTGCCTTGTGATCTGCCCGCCTTGGCCTCCCAAAGTGCTGGGATTACAAGCGTGAGCCACTGCACCCGGCCCCAGATTTTCTCTAGTTT
Organism: Hylobates moloch; assembly: GCF_009828535.3. Classification (NCBI taxonomy): domain Eukaryota; kingdom Metazoa; phylum Chordata; class Mammalia; order Primates; family Hylobatidae; genus Hylobates; species Hylobates moloch. Next base: position 2,285,366 of record NW_026652297.1, on the reverse strand, counting down.
ATCGTTCCAATAAGTATAAGAATATGCTGTAATTTCTTTATTTTTTTTAATTTTTAGAGATGGGGGGTCTCACTATGCAGCCCAGGTTGAACTTGACTCCTGGGCTCAAGCAATCCTCCCGTCTCAGCCTCCCAACTAGCTAGGACTACAGGCACATGCCACTGGGCCTGTCTGGCTAACTTTTCCTATGTTTAAGAAACCCCCCCTTAGAGCCTGGGAGCAACAACACTCCAACAGCAATGAACATACCAGCTTCCAAATCTTTATTTCTAAATATTCTCCACGAAAATAAAACAGCGCTCTTTGGAAAAATGCTTGATTCCAGTACTGGGTTGGGGAAAATCCAAGATGAATCTGGAGCATGTTATGGCAGAAAGTAACTACGTCCTTGAAGAATGATGAAGATTTGTCAAAAAGACACAGAAGCCAGTTCGAAGGGGCTCCCACTGGCCAAATCATGGACAGTTTGAGCATTTGAGATATAAACCACTGAATAAAATAAGAAACCATAATTCTATACTGACTTAAATGAACACATAAAAAGTTAAATAAAAATTAAATATTTACATAGTTTCAGAGTACCTACCTACAACGTAATTATTCATTATAAAGGGAAATAGTAAATGTGTGATGGAGAAACCTAGCACACAGCAAGTAATGAAAATGAGCATTTTTAGTAATGAGACAAATCAATATCAATATCTGTAATCTTCCAAAATTTCAAAGTCCTGTAAGTTAGGAAAGACTGAGGAATTGTTCCAGATTGAAGGAGACTGAATAAACATGACAACTGAATGCAATGTGTGACTTTAAACTGGCTAGAAAGGATATTATTCTGACAATGGGTGAAAGTTGTCTGTGGTCTGAGGAGTAGATAAGTTTTTTTTATCAATATTAATTTCTGATTTTGATGGTGGTATGTATGGTATTGGGGAAGATAAGAAAGTGTCCTTGTTTGTAGTAAACAAACCTGAAGTGTTTGGGGTGATAAAACATCATGTTAGCAACCTACTCTTAAATAGTTTAGGTGAAAGACCGGGACACCTATAATGCCAGCTACTCAAGAGGCTGAGGCAGGAGAATCACTTGAACCCAGGAGGCGGAGGTTTCAGTGAGCCGAGATCGCACCACTGCACTCCAGCCTGGGCGACAGAGTGAGACTCTGTTAAAAAAAAAAAAAAAAAAAAGATAGCTGAAGGGAGGAAAAAGAACTTTGTACTGTATTTGAAACATTTGTGTATGAAATAGTTCCAAAAATAAAAACTTTAAAATGTTAAAAGTCTAATTTCTTGACCCCCATCTCCTCTCCCACTCTCTTCTACCCTACTTACTTGTCCCCAAAGAAGGCATCTAGGCTGGGCACAGTGGGTCACACCTGTAATCCAAGCATTTTGGGAGGCTGAGGTGGGTGGATCACCTGAGGTCAGGAGTTCAAGACCAGCCTGGCCAACATGGTGAAACCCCGTCTCTACTAAAAATACAAAAATTAGCCAGGTGTGGTGGCACGTGCCTGTAATCCCAACTACTCAGGAGGCTGAGGTACGACAATTGCTTGAACTCAGGAGACAGAGGTTGCAGTGAGCTGAGATCGTGCCACTGCACTCCAGCCTGGGCGACAGAGCGAGACATCATCTCAAAAAAAAAAAAAAAAAAGAGAGATGGCGTCTAGGGAAAACGAGATCACGATGGCCTCGAACTTTGAACTCTTAAACTCAAGAGATTCTCCCACCTCAGCTTCCTGAGTAGCTGGTGGGGGACTTATAGGCATGTGCCTTTTTCTTCCCTATATCTTAAAATAATTTTCTGTTTCTTAAATTATCGGTTTTTATTTTTTTAGAGACAGGGTCTCGCTTTGTCGCCCAGGCTGGAGAGTGCAGTGGTGCGATCATAGCTCACTGCTGCCTCCAATTCCTGGGCTCAATGATCCTCCCTCCTCAGCCTCCTGAGTAGCTGGGACTATAGGGATGTGCCACAATGCTAAAAAAGAACTGTCTATACTCCAATTCTTCCTTTCCCATTTGCTCTTGACCCACTCAAAACAGCTTTCACTTCCATCACTGTTCCTGTTAAGGTCACCAGTGACCTCTGTGCTGCTAAGTCCAAAAGGCAATTTTCTTTTTTGTTTTTCTTTGAGACAGGGTCTCACTCTGTCATCCATCCAGGAATGAAGTGGCACAATCATAGCTCCCTGCAGCCTCGACCTCCTGGGCTCAAGTGATCATTCTGCCTCAGCCTCACAGAGCACTAGAACTAAAAGGTGCGTGCCACCACGCCTGGCTCAAAAGGCAATTTTCAATCCTCTTTTTGCCAGACACATCAGCAGAAGTGACAGCTGATTACTTAATCCTTCTTGAAACATTTTCTTCACTTACATGCCAAGACCCCACATTCTCCCAGGACCACCCTGCAGCCTCCTTTGCCGTTTCCTCCTGGTTTCCTCTGACCTCTAAAGAATGGAGTATGCTAGGGGTCAGGACCCAGACTTTTCCTCTTCTCACTTCTTTGGTGACCTCATCCAGTCCTCTGGCTTTAAATAACATCCACATGCTGACGACTTACTAACTTATGCCTCCAGCCAGGCCTCTTTTCTAAACTCTGGACTTCTGTAACCCAACTGCTTACTCCACATTTTCCCTTGGATGTCATCCAACAGGCATCTCAAATGTAACATGACCAACACTTAACTCCTGACCTTCCTTCCCTCCCCGACATCTGCTCTAGCCAGTCTTCCCCGTATCAGTGAATGGCACCCTTCCATTTGCTCCAAAACTCTTAGAGGTATCCTTGACTCTCCTTTCCTCACATCAATTATGGTAGCAAATCCTGTCATCCTGACTGTCTCCGCTTGGTCCAGGTCACCAGCATCTCTCACTGGGGTTCCTGAAGAGGCCTCCTTACTGGCTCCTGCTTCTGTGCCAGCCCTCTACAGTCTCTTCTCATCACTCTCCACTGCTTCCCCATTTCACTTTGAGTGAAAGCCAAAGCAGTCCCGACGCTGACGCAAAACCCCACATGATCTCTTCTACCAAATTGGCTAACAGGAAGTTTGATACAATCAATGATATGGAAGAAGTGGGGAGGCAGTTCAACTTGTATGTTGCTTGTGGGAGTGTAACTTATGAATGTCTATTAAAAAACAAAGTTAAGGCCAGGGCGGTGGCTCATGCCTCTAATCCCAACACTTTGGGAGGCCAAGGCGAGTGAATCACTTGAGCCCAGGAGTTCAAGACCAGCCTGGGCAACATAGCAAAACCCATCTCTACAAAAAATACAAAAGTCAACTGGGTGTGGTGGTGCATGCCTAGGTCCCAGCTACTGGGGAGGCTGAGGTGGGATGACCAATTGAACCTGGGAGGTGGAGGTTGCAGTGAGCTGAGATGGCGCCACTCCATGCAAGCCTGGGTGACAGTGAGACACTGTCTCAAAAAACAAAAACCTAAGCATACTCTATGACTCAGCAATTCCATTTATAGAAATTTATTTATTTATTTTGGAGACAGGCTCTTACCCTGTTCCTCAGGCTGGAGTGCAGTGGTGGGAAAATAGCTTGCTGTAGCCTCAAACTTCTGGGGTCAAGGGATCCTCCTGCCTCAGCCTCCCAAGTAGCTAAGACTACAAGCATGTGCCACCACATCTGGCTAATTTTTGTAGGTTTTGTAGAGATGGGGTCTCACTATGTTGCCCAGGCTGGTCTCAAACTCCTGGCCTCAGGCACTTCTCTCTGCCTCGGCCTTTCAAAGTGCTAAAATTACTGGCATGAGCTACTATACCTGGAGAATATAGGAATTTATCTTATGGAAATATACAAGTGGCCAAAGACACATATGGCATGTTCACTGCAGTGTTGTCATGACAAAACAAATAAATAAATAATGTCTATACGATGACGTACGATGTACAAAAGTGGAGATTCATGGGTTTTGGAAAAATCTCCAAGATATATTATTAAATGCTAAAGGGAAGATCAGTAACTACAGGATAATCTCATTGTCTAATAAAAGGTAAACATAAATATGCTTGTATATATGTGGATTTTAAAAACATCTGAAAGGGGCCAGGAACAGTGGCTCATGCCTGTAACCCCAGCACTTTGGGAGGCCGCGACTGGCAGATCACATAAGGCCAGGAGTTTGAGACCAGCCTGGGCAACATGGCGAAACCCCGTCTCTACTAAAAATACAAAAATTAGCTGGGTGTGGTGGTGCATGTCTGTAATACCAGCTACTCAGGAGGCTGAGGCATGAGAATCACTTGAACCAGGGAGGCAGAGGTTGCACTGAGCCGAGATCCCGCCACTGCACTCCAGCCTGGGCGACACAGCGAGACTGTCTCAAAAATAAATAAATAAATAAAAATAAATAAAAACATCTGAAAGGATAACCAATTAACTCAGGTTGCCTGTGGAATGAAACTGAGGGCACAGTATGAAGCGGATTTTTCCTTTTTTCTGTTTTTTATTAAATTATTTTTAAATTTTAGAAACAAGGTCTTGCTTTGTTGCCCAGGCTGAAATGTAGTTGGATGCTAATAGCTCACTACAGCCTCAAATTCCTGGGTTCATGCAATCATCCCACCTTAGCTTCCCAAGCAGGTAGGACTACAGGCTCACACCACCATGCCCAGCTAATTTTTTACTTATTTTTTGAGACAGGGTCTCACTCTGTCACCCAAGATGACTGCAGTGACATGATCATCACTCACTGCAGGCTCTAATCACTCAGGCTCAAGCCATCCTCCCACCTCAGCCTCTCAAGTAGCTGGGACTACAGGTGTGCACCAACACGCCTGGGTAATTTTTGATTTTTTTTTTTTGAAACAGACTCTTGCTTTGTTGCCCAGGCTGGAGTGCAGTGGTGCAATCTCGGCTCACTGCAACCTCCGCCTCCTGGGTTCAAGCGATTCTCTCCCAAGTAGCTGGGATTACAGGCATGTGCCACCACGCCCAGCTGATTTTTGTATTTGTAGCAGAGATGGGGTTTCACCATGTTGGCCAGGCTGATCTCAACCTCCTGACCTTAAGTGATCTGCCTGCCTTGGCCTCTCAAAGTGCTTGGGATTACAGGTGTGAGCCACAGTCCCGGCCTAATTTTTTATTTTTTTGTAGAGACACGGTCTCACTATGTAGCCCAGGCCGGTCTCAAACTCCTGGGTGCAAGTGATCTTCCTCTGCTGGCTTCCCAAAGTGCTGGGATTACAGGTGTGAGCCACCATGCCCAGCCCCTTTTTTTCCTTGTATAACATTCAATTTCTTTTCCTTTTCTTTTTTTTTTTTGAGATGGAATCCTGCTCTGTTGCCCAGGCTGGAATGCAGTGGTGTGATCTCGGCTCACTGCAATCTCTGCTTCCAGGTTCAAGCGATTATCCAGCCTCAGCCTCCTGAGTAGCTAGGATACAAGCACGTGCCAACATGCCCGGCTAATTTTTTTTATTTTTATTTTTTTTTATTTTTAGTAGAGACGGGGTTTCACCATGTTGGTCAGGGTGGTCTCAAACTCCTGACCTCGTGATCTGCCCACCTTGGCCTCCCAAAGTGCTGGGATTACAGGAGTGAGCCACCGCGCCTGGCCTAATTTCTTTTCAATTTTTTTCTTTTCCTTTTTTTTTTTTTTTTTTGAGATGGAGTCTCGCTCTGTTTGCCAGGCTGGAGTGCAGTGGCATGATCTCGGCTCACCGTAACCTCCGCCTCCCGGGTTCAAGCGATTCTCCTGCCTCAGCCTCCCAAGTAGCTGGGACTACAGGTGTAAGCACGCCTGGCTAATTTTTGTATTTTTAGTAGAGACAGGGTTTCACTGTGTTGGCCAGGATGGTGTTGATCTCCTGACCTCGTGACCCACCCACCTGGGCCTCCCAAAGTGCTGGGATTACAGGTGTGAGCCACAGTGCCCAGCCTCTTCGATTTTTTTTTTTTTTTGAGATGGAGTCTTGCTCTGTCACCCAGGCTGGAGTGCAGTGGTGCGGTCTTGGCTCACTGTCAGCTCTGCCTCCCGAGTTCACGCCACTCTCCTGCCTCAGCCTCCCGAGTAGCTCGGATTACAGGTGCCCGCCAACACGCTCAGCTAACTTTTTGTATTTTTAGTAGAGACGGGGTTTCACTATATTAGCCAGGATGGTCTCGATCTCCTGACCTCGTGATCCGCCTGCCTCAGCCTCCCAAAGTGCTGGAATTACAGGCGTGAGCCACAGCACTGGCCTCTTTTCAATTTTTGACACTTTATAATTGTATGTACTTATGGGGTACAATGTGATGTTTCTGCATACATGGATACATTGTATACTGATCAAATCAGGGTATTTAGGACAGCCATCTCATTATGAATTTATCATTTTTTTTTGTGGTGAGAACATTCAAAACCCTTTCTTGTATTTTGTAATAATATACCGTATCTTCTTGTTAACCACTGTCACCCTACTGTGCAATAGAACACCAGAACTTACTCCTCCTATCTAGTTTTGTATCTCCAAACAACCTCTTCTCAACCTCCTCTCCTTCACTGGCTCCGCAGCCTCTGGTAACCACTGATCTGCTCTATACTTCCCCAAGATTGGCTTTTTCTTTTTCTTAAGATTCCACGTATCAGTGAGATCATGTAGTATTTGTCTTTTTGTGTCCGACTCATTTCACTTAACGTAATGTTCAGGTTCATATAATTTGTTTCAAATGACAGGATCTCATTCTTTTTCATTGCCGAATAGTATTCCACCGTGTAGATATACCACATTTTATCCATTCATCCATTGCTGGTATTTAGGTTGACTTCAATTCTTGGCTATTGTGAACAGTGCTGAAATAAACATGGGAGTACAGGTATCTACATTTACCCACTGGTGGGATTGCTGGATCATATAGTAGCTCTACTTTTAATTTTTTGAGGAACCTCCGCAGTTTTCCTTAATAGAGGTACTAATTTGCATTCCCACCAGCAGTGTGTAAAGGTTCTACTTCTCTACATCCTCACCAACACTCGTTTTGTCTTTTTGAGAAGAGCTATTCTAACTAGAGTGAGATGGCATTTCATTGCGGTTTTGATTTGCATTTCCCTGATAATTAGTTATAATATTCAATTTCAATTCCTTTTTTTTTTTTTTTTTTTGAGACAGAGTCTCGCTCTGTCGCCCAGGCTGGAGTGCAGTGGCGCAATCTCGGCTCACTGCAAGCTCCGCCTCCCGGGTTCACGCCATTCTCCTGCCTCAGCCTCTCCGAGTAGCTGGGACTACAGGCGCCCGCCACCACGCCCGGCTAATTTTTTTGTATTTTTTGGTGAGACGGGGTTTCACCGTGGTCTCGATCTCCTGACCTCGTGATCCGCCCGCCTCGGCCTCCCAAAGTGCTGGGATTACAAGCGTGAGCCACCGCGCCCGGCCTCAATTCCTTTTTTTAAAAACCATGAACATATACTTTTTTTTTTTTTTTAGACAGAGTTTTGCTTTTGTTACCCAGGCTGGAGGGCAATGGTACAATCTTGGCTCACTGCAACCTCCGCCTCCCAAGTTCAAGTGATTCTCCTGCCTCAGCCTCCCGAATAGCTGGGATTCCAGGCATGTGCCATCACGCCTGGCTAATTTTGTATTTTTTAGTAGAGATGGGGTTTCTCCATGTTGGTCAGGCTGGTTTCGAACTCCTGACCTCAGGTGATCCACCCACCTCGGCCTCCTAAATTGCTGGGATTACATGCGTGAGCCATTGTGCCTGGGGAACATATAATTCTATAATTTCTATTCCTTTAACAATTAAAAACCTTTTAAGGGGCCAGGCACGGTGGTTCACGCCTGTAATCCCAGCACTTTGGGAGGCCGAGGTAGGCAGATCACAAGGTCAGGAGATTGAGACCATCCTGGCTAAGATGGTGAAACTCCACCTCTGCTAAAAATACAAAAAATTAGCCGGGTGTGGTGGCGGGAGCCTGTAGTCCCAGCTACTCAGGAGGCTGAGGCAGGAGAACAGCGTGAACCCAGGAGGCGGAGCTTGCAGTGAGCCAAGATCGCGCCACCGCACTCCAGCCTGGGCGACAGAGTGAGACTCCGTCTCAAAAAAAGAAAGGTTAAAAAAATTTTTTTCCCAAGACTATAGAAATGCTCACCTGTATTAACTTCAAATTCATGTTGCCTTAAATAACTTATTTATATGCTTGAACTAACTCACAGGATTACAGAATGAGGGTATATATCTAGAGTTTGCTGCAGAGAATAATTGTTTCTCTTTTAAAATTTTTTTTTTTTTTTTTTTTTTGAGACGGAGTCTCTGTCGCCCAGGCTGGAGTGCAGTGGCGCGATCCTGGCTCACTGCAACCTCCGCCTCCCGGGTTCAAGTGATTCTCCTGCCTCAGCCTCCGGAGTAGCTGGGACTACAGGCGCGTGCCACCACGCCCGGCTAGTTTTTTGTATTTTTAGTAGAGACAGGGTTTCACTGTGTTAGCCAGGATGGTATCGATCTCCTGACCTCGTGATCCGCCCACCTCAGCCTCCCAAAGTGCTGGGATTACAGGCGTGAGCCACTGCGCAAGGCCTTAAAACTTTTTTTGATAAAGAAAAAAAAAACAGGTTGGATGCAGTGGCTCACACCTGTAATCCCAGAACTTGGAGAGGCCAGGGTGGGAGGATCTCTTGAGGCCAGGAGTTTGAGACCAGCCTGGGCAACATAGTGAGACCCCATCTCTAAAAAAAAAAAAAAAATTTTTTTTAAAAGAAAACAAAGCACACTATTTGTAGAAAATCTAGAAAAGGGTAAAGAAGGGGAAAAAAAAAAACCACTGGCTGCCCAGAGAACACTTGAGTTAACATTTTTGGGACAGTTCCTGCAAAAGGCAAAGTGCCCGGTGAAGCTGAACCTGAAGCCTTGTCATAATCTTTTGCTAATGCCTTGATGCCATTTTGGGGGATGGGGGAGGTGGCCTGGCAGTTTTGTCTTCCTTTGTTTGGAAAATCCAGCAGAATGGGTCTTGCACATTGGAAAGACAAACATTCACCTATTATTCTTGGAGAAAACAGTGAATTTACCTGAATTCTGCAGGAAGATGTTACAAACTGAGATATGAAGTGTTCTGCCTTAGTAAGGATCAAATGGTCTTTCAGCCAAACCTTTCTTCGAAGTGCAAGAAATTGATTCCCATGAGTGTCTTTAAACTCAACTGCATTTCCTCCTCCACAGAATCATTTTAGATAAAATACTGGGTCTGTGTGGAGGGCACACGATTATGTGGGCCGTGGGGTGGCTCATCTGGGTCCAGGGTCTCTTAGCAGAATGCTGGGGAATTTAGGAAGTTTCCCACCATGGAACAGTTGGTAGGCAAGGGCTGCCTCCAGGCGTCATGTGTGACTGATGCCACCTGCCCTGCCCTGGTCAGTCAGCCCACATTGCCCTGGAAACCAAGGTGACACCTTGCATTTGCAAACACCAGAGAATAGAGCCTGGCGGCAGATGGATCAGACCCTGGTGGTAAGAATGTGGATGGACCCTCTGGTCTCAGCTTGAAAGAGGTGGAGTCCTGCATCAAACCTACTATGCCAAACTCCTTCCCCACAAGGAAACAGGAGGAATATCCTGCAGGCAAACAATTCTGTTCTAACTAGGAAATGAGGTAATCTACCAAGTTCAAGCAGAGAAGAGGGCTTGAAAAACCGAGAAATAAAAAGTGGGAAGGAGGTAGACCTCTTGAAGCCCACCTGCCAAGAAGCAGAGATTTACAGCTTGGTAATATCATGCTTAAGCCCATAAAAGCAGAAAGGATAGGACAGTGGGATAGGAATCTGGAAGTAGAACACAAGAGGGAAGAAAATGGGAAACTGACTTAAAACAACAAACCAACAAACAAAAAACCCAGACATCTGACTTGACCCCTCTGTCTTGTTAGTTTCTTCAATGATGATATTAACTAAGAAGGGGTAGGAAGAGAATTGGGGAAGGGGTAGGAAGAGGAGAATGCTGAGAAGAAAGTCTGGCTGATGGGACCAGCTCGTCTGGATTAAACTTCTAATCTTCTATAGAGGAGGAAGACCAAGGTCTGGAGAAGAGATGCAACTCTGCTCAGAGTCTGCATGTCCCACCCAGCCTGGGACACGTGGGGCCTGAGTGCATGTCCACAGCCATCTTCCCCAGCTCCCTCTCCAAGGGGCCACCCAGCCTCGCGCTATGCCCAAGCCCTGGGCCGGGAGAATCTCTCCGAGCCCAGGTACCCTTCCGGGCCTAAGCAGGCCCTACTCTCCCAACCCTCAGTTACCTTCTGGGATGACTCCAGCCAGTTGCCCTGGTGAGGGGGCTGTGTCACAAGGGGGCCTGGGGTCCCTCAACCTGGCACCCATGCAGTGTTCCCCGACCTGGCCTGCCTGAGTCCTCCCACACAACAAGCCGAGTCAGGGGCAGGGAGGGGGCCTCCACATTTTATTAGGGATACGGCAGAAGCAGAGGCAGGAAGCAAAGCAGCCGCATTTGAAACAGATAAATTAACCGCAGTGCGGGGCTGGGGGCTGGTGGCTGGGCCAGGCGCTTCAATATATAAAAACAACGACAAAAAAGACGGACGAATAGACCCCAAAGGCGTGGGGCAGGGGAGGGCAGCACCATCCAGACAGCAGGGAGGACCAGGGCAGAGAGAGAAGGCAACTTGTCCCCCTGGCCCCCAAACTCCACCAGCACGGGGGCCTCCAAGAGGTCCTCGCGAGGGCTTCGGGGCAGAGGAGCAGCCGGGTTGGGCAGAGATGGCACGGCTGGTGGGCAGGAAGCCCAGCACCACAAGATGGCTCAGCCTGAAGTAGGGGCTGGGGGGCTGCGACACAGTGGCCTTAAACCCCCAGTCCCTTCACGGAAGAGCCTTACTCTGGGTGAGAGAAGGGACCAAGGGCGGGGTCTCTCCCTGAGCTGAGCATGGCCATCTCATCTGCAGTAGCAGTGGGTGGTGGGGTGTGCCAGGGACCCCCTTTTCACCTTCTTATCCACCTGCCTCCTTGGTCCCCTCAGGGAGGGGCCCCCGTCTCCAGGGGTTGGGCACGAAGAGAGCCGGTCAAGTCTGTGGTCCCCAACTCCAGCGGGGCCGTGGCGTGGCGCTGCCCCTCAGCCCTGACTCCCACAGGAGGAGAGCGAGTCGTAGAGAGAGTCACTGAGAGACTCCGAGGTCTCCAGCCCTGGGGGCCCCCCGCTGGCCACTCTGCCTTCCTCAGCCATGTCCGAAGTGCTGGGGGTGCGGCTACCCCCGAAAGGTGGGCCCTGGGGCGTAGGGGACGGGCGGCTGGGCTCCTGGCTTCGCTTCCGGTCCACTGGCAGGGCCTGGGAAAGGAGGGGCAGCTCGGGAGGAAGCTCCTCTCCACCTTTCAGCCCAGCCTCAGAGGCACTGAGCTCTGAGGGGCGTCTGTGCACCTGATGGGGGGCCGCTCCAGAGGGGGCCCAAGGTGGGGTATACTTCAGAGGAAACAGGCTGGAGGTACAACTGAGAACAGTCCTACAAGGTTCTGGGGAGGGACAGAAACCCTTTCCCCACGAGAGGAGTGCAAGGAGGGCAGTGGGGAGGGCCGCTCACAGGGCATCCCAGGGGTCCTCCTCCCAGAGGGTGCAGCGCTGACACTGTGTGACACACAGGCCATACCTCACTGGAGAAACTGGTCTCCCCACATCACTCCCTCCTGCTCCCGAGTCCTTCCCCTTTCCTCTGCTGCAATTCTCACCATGGGGGTCCTGGGCAGCCCCTCCAATTGTCGGGGTGGGCACATGAAAGGGTCCGAGGAGCTGCCGGCTGCCCTAGTATTGGGGAAGGTCCAGTTCTTGGCCAGCTGGACAGGAGGGGTGGGGCCTGGGTCTTCACAGGGATCTGTCCAGGAACAAAGGGAAGGTGGATGGAGCTGCCTGGGTGGCTCCAGGATGCCCGGGGGCATCCCACCCTCCCACCTGGACACTCACCATCAGGACAGGTCTCATGGCCCCGGTGGCCCGAAGCAGCGGGTAGCAGTGCAGGGAAGGCTGGCATGCTGGGGTGCCGCCCACTCACTAGCAGCTCCTCTATGCCTGGCACCTCCCGCTCCAGTGTGTGGGCACGGCGGGGGACTTTGGTAAGGGGTGGGGGCCGAGCTGGGGGTACCCCAGATGGGGGATCCAGCCGCGGTGGCTTGGTCTTAGGAAGATTCTTGCTGGGGGTCCCACTGCTACCATGGTCTGGGGGTGGGAAGGTCCCAATGCCACTGTCCAAGGTTCGAGTCAAGGAGCCACAGGCTGGGAAGGGGAGGGCCCGTTAAGAGTGTGAGGCTGGGCTCAGTCCCCGGCCTGCCTCCACTTCCTGCCCAGCCCAGGCTCCACCCCTACTCAGGGCCCCTCCTGGCCCAACAGGCTCATTCCACAGCACCTGTCCACCATCCCCACCTGCCCTGGGCTTGGGGAAGGGGTGTAGGTGGGGCGAGTACCCTGAGGGCAGGGAAGGATTTGTTGCTGTGTAGCTCCAGTGCCCACCTGGTGCTTGGCACCAAGATGGCACACAGAGCCTGGCACCTGCTGCGGGGACAGGAAGAAGTAAAGTGGGAAGAAGTGGGTAGGGGGGTGGGGGCAGGCCCATCCTCAGCCCCTGACCCTGCTGACCTGTGAAGTGTGAGGTGGGCATTGGCTCGGCCAGGCTGTCCTCCGAGGGCATCTCTTCCTGCCTCCCTGGCTCGCTGCTCGGCTGTGTGGGGTACAGGAGACCTCATAGTCCACTCCTACCCCCTCCACATCCCTCCCCATGCCTCTAGAGGGTGGGAATGTGGCTGTAAACATATGGGAGTATGAGGATTAGGGCCCTGGAGTATGGATCTGAGAGCCCCTGCAGACTGGGAAGCCCCTCTCCCCTCTCCAGTCTCCCCTTAGAGACCCATCTGGCACTCATGGTCTTGGGGAAGGGGAACCCTCTAGGGGGTAAGAGACCTGGCAGAGCCAGAGAGCCAGGCCCTCTACCCAGTCCCTGCCCCAAGAACTTACCTTTCCAGGAGGTTTTCCGCAGCCCTGAAGAGGGCCCACCAGGCCATTCCGGGGCCCACAGGCTGGCCAGGGGCTCTTGGGGTCAGAAGACACCGGCTGGAAATCCCCGTACTCAGGCTTGGGCTCCCGCCAGCTCTTGGATGGCAGCTCCTTGCCATCCACCCTATGGGCAACAGCGCAGATGTAGGTGAGGGTGGTCTTGCCTGCCCAGACATTCCAGCCTTGCACCAGCCAATGGTGCTGGGCTTAGGGAGGCACTTCCTGCCATCCACCCCCGGGGAAGGGGACATGTCGCTAGTGATTGCTCCCACCACCCTTCTTGACCCTGGCAACAGGCAAGGACCCTAGGGAACCCCAGAGGAACAGAGGGCAGGGGAGAAGATGGGAGAACTCCCCGAAAGTTATCCAGGGTCAAGCCTAGAGACTGCTTGATGGTGATTCCAGGTAGACTGGCAGACCCGGTCACATCCTGGCCCACGAACGACACACTCCACCTGCTCTAGCTGAACTTCTGAGCACACCTGCGGTCCAAACCATGCACCCTACCTGGGGCCCAATTCCTGCAGACTTTCTGCCTCATCTGGCCCAGACAGAGCAACCCCAAGATGGGTGGATCCCTTCTTTAAACCACAACTCCTGTCTTGGCAGGTGTCAAAGGGCAAGATGGGAAGAGAACTCCCCTTGTCCCTTTCCTGAGGGAAAAGACCTTTATCAGCCCATAGTTAGGCTCTATCCTTCACTTAACTATCACACGCAGGCTGCCTCATTTGGTATGGAGACCATCCAGGAGGATGTGGACTGTTAACTCTTCTCAAATGAGAAGCCAGCAATGAGGCCAAGCCCCTGATCTTTCCTCCAGGCCAAGTCACTGACCCCCCAGCTGCTTTGGTGGCCTTATATCCCTTTTGACCTCTGGGAAGCCCCAGCTCCCAGGAAAAGCAGGCCTAGCTCCAGACGCAGGTGTGCCCACGAAGGGAAAAGTGCCCCATGCCCACCAAGCACCTGTTGACTGATCCCAGGCCCTCACCTGTTTAGCAGCTGCTGCATGAAGGTGTCTGCACCTTGGTACATCCCAGCCAGCTGGCCCTGCACCTGCCCCAACCCCGTGTTGGGCCCTGGGGCTGGGCCACCAGGCCGTGGCCGGGCCCTGCTGCTTAGGTAGGCCTTCTCCTCTTCCAGTGCCCGACGCAGGTCTTCCGCCTTGGCCATCAGCTTGGAGATGTTGAGGCTCTCGGCCTCCAGCTTCCGGGCTTCCATCTTGACTTCCCTCCGGAGTGGGGAGCCCCCGCCAGCCCCCTCCTTGTTCTTGGTGGCCTCCGTGCGGCGGTTCAGCGCCGGCAGCTTGCTCTTCTTAAGGCCGAACCAGCTGGCGATGCTGCTGGTGTTGCGGTGCTTGACCTCAGCGCCGGGGGCTCGCTCCTGGCCCTGGAGCCGCAGCACGTTCTCCTCAATGCCCTTCATCACCTTCTCCTCGATGGCTGAGTGTGGGGCCAGCCCCTCAGGGCCCTGGCTTGGGTCGGTGGGGCCAGGTACTAGGGGTGTGGACTGGGCCGTGGTACTACCACAGTCTGCCCAGGGAGGGCCCTTCCCTTTGTCAGGCTTGGGGGACTCCTTGGTGACTGGGGGAGCCCCAGGTCGAGGCACCACCTTGGTGGGTGACTTGGAAGGGAGCTTGGTGGGGCTGCTGTGAGGGCTCTTATTGGACTTGCCCAGGCTTGGGGCTGAGGTTGGCACTTTGGCAGGGGTACGGGGTACCTGGGGGCACAGGGCCCCTGCCAGCCGGCTCTTGGCCAGCTCCACTTTGGTGAGGCAGCTCCTTGGTGAGACAGGCTCCAGGTCCACCCGGGCCCCCATGGAGTGAGAGGAGTAGACTCGGGCCCCGGGGTCCCCCATGAGTCCAGGTGCCTGCTGCTTCAGGCTGTTCGTGCCCAAGGCCGCTGCCCCCCGTATCCCCCCCTTGGCTTCTAGCTGCTCCGGTGGCCTGTGGATGGAGGGCACCATGTCTCCAGCACTCTCCCCTGACTTCCCAGGTCCCCGGGTCTTTTCGGCGCCAGGCCTGGCTGGCACCCCATTCTTCTCTGGGCCCAGGGCCCCCTCGGGGCCTGTCTTCAGCTTCCCCAGGGCCGCCAGTCTGTCCCGCAGAGGTGTGCTGCCAGGATCCCCAGGTCGCCGTCCTGACCCCTGGCTGGGCTTCTTGGATGAGTTGCCTGGGGTCCTGCGGCCAGGATGGGGAGACTCCGAGCCTGTCTTGTCCAAACTCTTCTCCTGGGGGCTCCCATAGGGGTACGATTCTGGGAAGCAAGGGCTGGGGGGGACTCCAGGGCTTCTGAGGACCTCAGGGGCCTGTGGTACCTCCAGAGTTAGCTGTGGGTAGGTGGGCACCTGCAGTGGGGATGGAGGTGGCTCTGGGGAAGGCCCCCTAAAGGTGCTCCGAGAAAGGTCCAGGATGTTCTCATAGCAGGGAGACACCACTGGGCCTGGGGACAGCGTGGTGGACAAGGCTGACTGCGGGGGTCTGAGCTGTGCAGAGTCTGGGGTTGTGTAGCAGGGTGAAGGGCTGGTGGGCAGGCCTTGCGCCCCCTCTGGGGACAGCTCTCCTCCACCCAGACCCCTTCGGGCCAACAGTGGGGAGGGGCTGCCGTCTGAACCACTGTTCCGACAGGGGATTCGCGAGTTCCGGGGGAGCTGGGGACTGAGCTGCGGGCCTCCTGGGCTGGGGCTCTTCTCCGAGGTTGGAGGCAGCTTTAGAAACTTGAGACCCCTAGCTGGAGAGGGCAGAAGGGGTCCCTGAGCTTCCCCAGGAGAAGGGGGGCCGATTTGGAGCTTGCTTTTCACCTGAGATGAGGAATGGGGGTGGCCAGGCCGAGAGTCCAGTGGGGCATCCCCAGCACCCATGAACATGCTAAGGAAAGGGAGGGGCCCCTGGCCCTCTGAGGTAGCACCGAAGCCTGGCCTGTGGGCCTCTGGGGTACCCCCACCCCAAGCTGACTTGGGGAGGCCTTTGGACTTAGACAGCTGTGGGGGCGCCTGGTCTGGGGAGGATGGCTGCCCGGGACCTGGGTGGTTCCCGTTGAGTGGGCCTGCAGCCCCGACCAGGAAGGCCTGTAGGTAAGACTCTGTGTCCTCAAGGAGCTGGCCCAGGTTCAACTGTCTGCGGGCCAGGGCACCGAGCAGGGTGTCGGGGCTGGGTGCCTCATTGGGGTCACCTGCCTCATCAGAAGACGAGGAGGAGCTGCTGCCTGGGGCACAGTTTGGGCCAGAGCTGGTGCCCTGGGCCTGAGGAGGTCCCCTGCTAGGACCCCAGGGCCGCCCAGTGCCCTCTTCCCCTCCTGGACCCCCCAAGAGGCGCTCCCAGTGCAGCAGGCCTCCCAGGTTGCCAGGACCTAGCAGCAGGGAGGGCGCCCAGGGCGAGGGTTCAGGCTGAGGCGGGCCACACAGCTCGCCGTTGATGGGCTCTGGGGAGCCAGGCCCCTGGCCTGGAGGCCGCCAGGGGGTGGCAGGTGAGCAGAGAAGCAAGGGGTCAGTCTCTTCCAGGGCTCTCAGCACCTCCAGAATCTGGGCCTTCTTCCGAAGGAATGGGGATAGGGCATCCAGCGCTGGGGGAAGGCCGGCTGGGGGGCCTGGGCCTCCTGGCCTCAGCTGCTGCTCCCAACACACCTTAGGGGAGAGATGATGGCATGAGGAGGAGACCACACGCTGCTGGGATCCAGTTCCCCGCCCAGGCCCTGGGCTGGCCTAACAGGGAATGCCAGGAACAGAGCTGGCCTGGTTGTGTCTGTGTCCCCGAAAGGAATTCACAGCAACTGGGATATGACGGTTCCGCTTCCTCAAGGGTTGCTCAACCCTGGTTACCCCAATTCTTCTTCCTGGCACACTTGGGGTTGGGCAGGTACCCTACATCCTTTTCTTGGTTGCCCAGCCCCTACTCCCCACAGCCATTTGGATTAGCAGGGCTGACCACCTAAAACTCTGACTTCTGTGTTTGTCCCAGGGGAGGGAGGCCTGTCCATTTCTCAGGCTCAGAAAGAACACACAGACTCCAGAAGGGAGTGTGATGTGGCCAAGTCCTAAGTCAGTCACTATAGGCAAACCCAGGCCTCCTCAGGGAACACAGCTGATGCCGCTGACCTCATCCCCAGCAGAAAGGGGTTGGGGGTGATGCCATGCCCAGCCCTTTCTCAGGTGTAGCATAGTGTGGTAGAGTGGGCAACCCATAGGCTCTGGAGTTAGCCTGTGTAGGCTCAAGTTCCAGTTCTCCCTATCCATAGGGCCTTCAAGTTATTTGAGCTCTAAGCTGCTTCATTGTGTCATCTGTAAAATGGGATGATCATTACGTTAACCTCACTAAAGAAGACAAATGAGATCCAGGGTGTTCTACACAGTGCCTGGCATGCAGTAAGAGCTCAGTAATTGTTAACCATGCCTCTTAATGCATTACTAATGCATTTGCTCACAGGGCCAGTGGCTGGGATTGGGGATCTGCTTTTCTTGGCATTCGGCTGCTCACACTTCCAGCCTGGACAAACGTCTGAGCACTGGGCAACAGCCCTTCTCCGGCTATTTGCTAGGAAACATCAGTGGAGTACTGACCACAATACTTAGCCCTCCTACCTCTCTCTGCCCAGCACAGTGCCCCAGAGGCAGCGGGGCAGCCGGTCCCTCAGTGGAGCTCAGGGAGGGGGAGGCTGGTGGCTCTGATGGTGGCTGAAGTGGAGTGAGTGGGATCTGCAGAGGGAGAGGCAGAGTTAGCACAGTAGCTGTCTGACCCCAGCTCCCTACTCCCTCGCAAAGCGAGGCCTTCCCCTGAGTCCGCTCCTTCACGGAGGACTCCCAGACTCCCAGCCCCAAATGCAGCTCTTGCTGCTGCCCCACCCACCGGTAAGAGAAGCCTCAGGAGACCACAGCACAGGCAGATCTGGGGTCTCAGAGTGAGACTGGTCAGAGGGCTTTGGAGAAACATGAATGTCCCGGGCCCAGAGGGCCACAGCAAGTCTAACTCAGGGTGCCTTTCTCAGCTCCAGGCCTGCTTTACTTTTCTGTGGGGCTTCCTCTCCTCTCACAAAGAGGGTTACCACAAAGGTCTCCTCCTGTTCTGACCACCTGGGATCTGAGGATCACAGGGACAGCTGAGATAAAATGGTCTTAGATGGTCTTAGAAAAGAGATGGCAGGGAGTTAGAATATTTCTGTCTCCCCTACCTGGTCTCATGTGGAACATCTACTCTGAGGACTGAAAAGGCGGGATTTAATCATTCTCAGTCCCTGAGAATGTAATCTCCTTCTCCTGGGCATCTTGCGGCTAGATATAAGTCAGCTTTAACTCCTCCCTCTCCCTCATTCTTCACAGCCTTTAAACCCTATCTCTGCAGCGCCCCCAAGCCCCCGTGCCCCACAACCTATGGCCAGCTGCAGCAGCGCCTCCAGCCCAGTTCTTCCTGCCTCTGGCCTGTACTGCTGAGAATCTCATTCAGTCTCCTTGACCTGGTTTGGTGGTCTTTCAATCTCCTGTGCACAAGACAACCTAAAGCATCTTTTTTTTTCTTTAAACTGTAAACTCTAACAATGAGTTGAGTTTCTTTTTTTTTTTGAGACAGGGTTTTGCCTCTGTCACTCAGGCTGGAATGCAGTGGCACGACTGTAGCTCACTGCAGCCTAGATCCCCTGGCTCAAGCAATCCTCCTGCCTCAGCCTCCCAAGTAGCTAGGACTACAGGCGCGTGTCACCATGCCTGGCTAATTAAAAAAAAAATTTTTTTTTTGTACAGATGGTGTCTTGCTATGTTGCCTAGGCTGGTCTTGAACTCCTGGGCCCAAGTGATTCTCCCTCTTCAGCCTCCTAAAATGTTGGGATTATAGGCGTGAGCTACCGCGCTCGGCCTCGTTTTCTTTTCTAAAGCATTTTTGTGCTCAGAAGCCTCCTATGCCTGCCCATTGCCCATGGAAACAAGTGTGAACTCCTCTGCAGGCATTCCGGGCCTGGCTGGCCAGCTCTTCCCATGCCACCGTCTCCACCTTGCTGTCACCCTCACTGTCCCTTCACACGTCCTTTGTTCCAGCCAAGCTGCATAGCTTGCTGCTCTCTGGGCTTCCCCGCCCTTGGATCTTTGCTCATGCTGTTCTTTCCACAGGGAATCCCTCCGCCCCAGTCCCCATTCCGCTCTTAAAATCTCTCATCTGGCCGGGCATGGTGGCTCATGCCTGTAATCCCAGCACTTTGGGAGGCTGAGGCAGGTGCATCACCTGATGTCAGGAGTTCGAGACCAGCCTGACCAACATGGAGAAATCCCGTCTCTACTAAAAATAGAAAATTAGCTGGACATGGTGGCGCATGCCTATAATCCCAGCTACTCGGGAGGCTGAGGCAGAAGAATTGCTTGAACCCGGGAGGCAGAGGTTGCGGTGAGCCGAGATCGTGCCATTGCACTCCAGGCTGGGCAACAAGAGTGAAACTCCATCTCAAAAAAATCTTCCATCCATCCATTAAGGCCCAGTTCCAATGTCATTTCCATCCTTCTCTGATGGCCTCCCCACACTGTCCCCTGGGTTCTTTGATGGCACTGTCACACTCTGCCTTGTGGCATGGTGTCTCTACCTCCCTGAGCTCCCAACAGTCCCAGGGTCCTGGGGTCCTGTTGGCCTGCAGAGGCCTCAGCCCTTAGACAGGGCCTTGTGATGCAGTCCAATTCCACACGTGTTGTCAAAGGCACTGCTCACAGTAAGAGCTTAATTGGCATTTGTGCAAAGGAGCTTTCACCCTAGCAAAGCACAAGCTGGGAATCACATCATAAACAGCTGCCACTGACTGACTATCTACTGTGGGTCAAGCGCGACATATCATCTCATTGAATCTTCACGTCAACTGCAATATGGGTATTTTTTTTTTTTTTTTTTTTTTGAGACGGAGTCTCGCCCTGTTGCCCAGGCTGGAGTGCAGTGGCGCAATCTCGGCTCACTGCAAGCTCCGCCTCCCGGGTTCACGCCATTCTCCTGCCTCAGCCTCTCCGAGTAGCTGGGACTACAGGCGCCCGCCACCACGCCCGGCTAATTTTTTTGTATTTTTAGTAGAGATGGGGTTTCACCGTGGTCTCGATCTCCTGACCTCGTGATCCGCCTGCCTCGGCCTCCCGAAGTGCTGGGATTACAAGCGTGAGCCACCGCGCCCGGCCGTAATATGGGTATTTTTATCCTTATCTGTAAAGAAAAAACTATAGTCTGTAAAGCTTAGTAATTTGTCCCAGGTCACACAGCTAAGAAGTAGCTAAGTTAGGGATCCAACCCAAGTTTATCCGAGGCCAAGCTTCGTGCTCTTTCCATTATGTCATGTTACCTCTGGGGAAGATAAATCTATTGGCCCAAACCCCACGAGGTTCTAGAATTCATTTAGGTAAAAAGTAAATGATTTAAGGACACTCAACCCCTCTGTCATCAGCAGTCATTGAGAAGAGTGTGCCGGGGTGGGCTGAGCTGGTGTGGTTGGGCCTCTGGGGATTCCAGGGTGAACCTGCCACAGGGACAGATCCAGGGCAAGGAGAACTGCAGAGTCGCTGCTGTGGACTCTGACCCAGCTCTGTACCAACCTGGCAAGACGGGGGCTCCAGAGTGGCCATGGTGACGAGGGGCCTCCTCTGCAAGGGCCAGGCTACCAGTGAGTGGAGGGGCTGCCTGCTCAGGGACTGGGGGCCAAGAGCTGCCTAGTTTGCCTCAGACAGACACAAACACGCACACCCCCCTCCCCCATACACACACACAGAAAAGTGCTTCTCTTCTTGTCAAAGTGAGGGGAAGGGGCTGGCTAACCTCAGAAACAACCTGCTGCTCACCTCAGGCATCTGGAGCTGCTCCTGATCCTCCCACCCCCATGTCTTACCCCATCCTTGGGGGTTCCTCACAGAGTAACCTCAAGTGACACCTTAACTCAGCCCAGGAGTCACTCCCAATAGCCTCCTGCTTCTCCTGGGGAAGGCAGGTGTCAGGGCTCCCAGCAGAGACTGTCTGTGAACAGTTAGCAGAACCGAAATGTCTTTCCTGACCTCTCCGTGACACCATACCCTAGGCTGCCTTACACCCAGCCCTACCCCTGCGTCCGGCCAAGAAGAGGCTGCGTCAGTGGCCAAATAAGCCTCTTGGAAGCTTGAAATAATTGCATCTGCAGACTCCACCCATCTCCCCACCCGAGGCAGGAGCGAATGCAAAGCTCTGTCAACAAGAAGTGATGCCCGCTGGTGGGGAGCACTGGGAGGAGGGAACAGCCAAACCCAGGGGAGTTGGGTAGTTTCCATACCCGCGGAATGGAAGGTGGACAGCTGATGGCCTGCTCCCCTAGGTGCACGTGAGAAGAGAGTCATGGGGCCGATGGAGCCGAGGAGGCAGGAGGCAGTGTGATGGGAGTGAAAGGAGCGCAGATGCCTACCTGAGGGAGCGAGCCTGTCGTGAGCTGGAGTTTCTGCTGAAACAGGGCACTCAGCATCTGGTTCTGCCGTTCCAGGTCAAACACCCTTTTCTTCAGCTTGATGCACTCCTCTCGCAGGTCCTGCCGCCCACCCCGGAAGGTGCAGGAAGAAGAGGAGAGGATGCTGGGAGTGTCACAGTGCTCTTCATCAGAAGAGCGGCATGCACGAATCCTGTCTGGAGGCTCCAGGACCCTTCTGGGCACACCCTTCCGCTGCAACCCCCTTCTATGAGGAATCTGACCCTGCCGATGTTGGTAGCTATAGCATCTTCTGGGGATGGTAAATTCTCTAAAGTTTATCAACCCTGGTGGGAGGTAAATCCTATTCTCTTTGTTATCTTTCTCATCCCTAGAATCGACCCCCCTGCCTCTTTTTTCTTTTTGTTTTTTGAGACGGAGTCTCACTTTGTCGCCAGGCTGGAGTGCAGTGGTGCAACGTTGGCTTGCTAAAACCTCCACAACCTGGGTTCAAGCGATTCTCCTGCCTCAGCCTTCCCACGCCCAGCTAATTTTTGTATTTTTAGTAGAGACGGGGTTTCACCATGTTGGCCAGGACGGTCTTGATCTCTTGACCTCGTGATCTGCCCACCTCGGCCTCCCAAAGTGCTGGGATTACAGGCGTGAGCCACCGCGCCTGGCCCTCTGCCTCTTAGAAACCACACATCAAAAAAGGGCCTATATAAGACAGAGCAAGGCCTTGGAGTCAAAGTGGCCCCGATGTCAAGAAGTTATCCACCATACGTGAGCAAATATTCAGATGCCATTTAGGCTCACAACATCAACACTGCTTTAAGGGCTATCACAACCTGGAAAAGCCAGCTGGGGACAGGGTAAGGGAAGGAGTCATGCTCAAATCAGTGACCACTGCTCAGACACCTGGCCTTACCTAGTCCCACCTCTGCCTCTAGGTAGAACAGTATGGACCTGCTCAAGACGGAAAGACGGGGAATCACCGGAGGGCAACAGCCCGTCTCCTCCAAGCCCTTAGTCTCCAGGAAGGGTCTCATCTGCTGTGCCCAGGGCTTCTCCCCAGGCTACTCACCTTCTGGTTCAGCAACGCCTGCACCACATGGTTGGCAACCTGGGGACAGAAAGCCCCAAGGCAGAGCCATCAGCTGACCCCAGCTTCTGCCAGGAGCAGATGAGCCACGTCCCCCCAGTCCTACTGCAGACCCACAGACCTCGTCCAGACAGCGCTCATAAGTCTCCCGCTGGTTTTCGTTGGCCTGGGCAAGTGCCGAGTTCTCTGCCTGCAGGAGTGAGGGAGGAAGAGGGCAAAAAGGTGGCTTTGGGGATTATTCTTCCCCCAGGGCACATTCCTTTTGGGAAAGGGGAGGCAACTACAGGGGTGCCAACTACACCACCACTCCAGCTCTTGGTTGTGAGCAGATTCTCATATGAGGAATCCTGCAGAGGCCAAGGGCAGCAGGAGGGCCGGGCTGACCTGGGATGGCTTTCTATAAACCCGGACCTCAGTCAGTGGCAATGGGGGCTCTGGGGAGACACAGTGGCCAGGTAGACCTGAGGTGGGAGGTGCCCACGGTAACCCTTATTTCCCTGGGAGACGGGCAGAGGAGGCTGTAGGGAGGATGACAGGGTGTTAAGAATGTGATGAGGGGTGTGGCCTGAGGATCTGCACCCTTATCCCTCAACTCCTGAGCCCTGGGCCATCCAGCCTCTTCCTCCTGTGGCCTCCTGTGGCCTCTGGAGGAGGCCCCTTTCCTAGAGCCTGCAGAGGCATGAGAGGTTAAGGAAGGGAGGTGTTCAGGGGTTAGGACGCTCATCCCTGTGCATACTTCTTGTCCCCGAGCCGTCACTGGGCTGGGGAGCTAAGAGCAAGGAAAGGGCTTCTCAGAGGAGCTTTGCAAAAGAATGTTCTGCTAGCCTCCCGCCTGGCAAAGCAGGCTGAGAGGAAGGCCCATGGCACCCAAAAACCCGCAGGAGGCTCAGAAGGAGGGGCAGCCCTGCCTCCCCAGGGCTCTGGCTGGCACTGCTGCCCCTACCATGCCCCACGCCGCACCTCCAGCTCCCTCAGTCGGTGCAGAAGCTCCTGGCAGGTGCCCGGCTCCATGCTGCCATCATCACCCTCTCCTGGCCTTGGGTTTCCAGGACCCCCAGCTGGCTGGTCCATGGCCTCCGACATCTGGCCCTGGGAACAAGGAAGAGAAGCCCCGGCAGGCTACTCCAGGGCACGAGGAGGAAGTGAGGAGGAAGAGGACAAAGATGAAACCCTTCGGTCTCCTTGGAGCTTAGGTCAGTGTGACCTATAATGCATGACACTGTAACAACTCACGGCCAGGCTGGGAATCTCCCAGTCACGGTCACGGGGCAGACACACAGATACTCTCCTCATCTTCAGAACAGAGACCATTGTTTTAGAAGGCCCCACACTCGCACAAGAAACCCGATTTCTCCCCTGGGACTGGCCTCAAGCTGGCGCAAGTCATTCAGCCTCCCTGGGTCTCAGTCCCTCTATTTGTAAAATAACACCAATATCCCCTAATCTCATTCAGTATTTGCAAACAAAGATTAGGTCTGTGAAAGCGATTTGAAGAAGTTAAAAAAAAAACAAAAACACTTAAAACACAAGACCGTTATTACTCATAACAGTAATAATAATTTAAACTAATTTAACAAGTAAGACATCTAGGATTTTGTCCTGGGCGTCGGTGGTCCCCTGCCTGGAGCAGGCACGTGCTTTAGGTAGTGGAGAAAATGGATAAAACCCTGGCTTTGCGGCCAAAAGCCTCTGCCTGGCTCTGCCTAGTGTGAACTGGGTGAACATATGAAAAGTGAGCTCATTCATTCATTCGGTCAACCAGATGAGCCTCAGTTTCCTAGTTCTGAGAAATGGGCAGAAGAATTCTTCCTCCCTTACAGAGTCATTCTGAGAGTCAAACGTGACCGCCTAGGGAACAGCACCCTGAGAACATGACTCAGCGAATGCGGAGAATAGAGTTGAGCCTGGGGCCTGGCACCCTTCGCTCTAGCTCTGGCTCCAGTGCTCACTTGCTGGGTCATCCCAGGGCAAGGTCCCGCTCCCTGGGCCTCAGGCTCCTCCTGGACAGAGTGGGAAGTGCCCTGCACCCCTCCGGGGCTCTGCTTTCTAGCTCCAGCCTCACTAGGCACCCACTGCCCTGGCAGGAGCTAGGCCCCGTCAGATCAGGCTCTCTGTGCACGATGGTCCTTCTGCTGGGGTCTCTTGACACCGCCTGCTCCTTTCGACTTGACCAGCTCCTCCCTATTCGTCCTTCAGGGCTCCCAGGGATGCTCCTGCAAGATTGTACACCAGCCTCCCCCACCAGACAGTCAACTCCGTGAGGGCAGGAACACTGCATTCGCCTCCCCATCCAAACTCACACGCCTCCTGGTGGGACCCCTGGCATGTAGGAGACAGACTGATGACTAGACGAAGCTCATGACCACATCCAGCACGGCCAGGGCTCAGACCTGCGTCACACCATGGGATCCTCCCGCCCCACCAAACCACTGCCATTGTTGCTAGCTTGAACTGACTAGTCTTCATCTTCCAATTGAGTTCCCATTTCTCTGCTAGAGAAAAATGCTGTTTTCCTTTCATACAAATATTGTGGAGGTTTCCAGTAGATGGGCAACCCTTCCTATTATAAAAGGGTGGACCTTGGTCCACCACTGACTACCCCTTGTGCCATTGAAGCCCCCACAAAAGAAAAATGGGGTTGGGCGTGGTGGCTTATGCCTTGTGACCTCAGCACTTTGGGAGGCCAAGGTGGGAGGATGGCTTACGGCTAGGAGTTCAAGCCCAGCCTGGGCAACATACTGAGACCGCATCTACCAAAAGAAAAAAAAAGAAGTGGGAGGATCCTTTGAGCCCTAGAGTTCGAGGCTGCAGTGAGCTGTGATCGCCACTGCGCTCAAGCCTGGGCAACAAACCAAGACTCTGTTTCAAAACAAAAATAAAACGGCTTGGAGCTTTTGGACTATAGGAGAGAGGGGTCCTCAGCAGCTCACCACCCAGCCATCGGAGCGCTTGCTTCCTTATCCTCCACAGTGGAGCCCAGGGCTGCCTCTCCCACCCCCAGCATGCACAGGCCCCCAAGCCCCTCACCTGTCTCTGCCCCCTTACACAGGTGGGCACACTCACTCTAGCATCCAGAACGGTCACCTCGCCTGTGGAGAAAAAAAAAGATGATGTCAGCCACGCACTTACTGGGCTCCTGCTATGCGCCAGGCACTGGGACATGGGACGAACAGCCAGAGACAGCCCAGCCGCTATGAAGCTTCCCCTCTATTGGGCGAGGCCGACAATGTACAGCGTTGGGTTGTGATAAGGCACTGAGAGATGACAATTAGGCAGAGACCTGAATGAAGTCCAGATGAAATCCTGGAACGGGAAAGCATTTGGGACAGCAGAAAGAGCCAGTGCAAAGGTCCCCAGCCCTCAGCCAGGAATCATCAGATAACAGAGGAGACTGAACAGTCACACCTGGTGCTTTACAACCCGGTTCTACAACATCCATTGTCTTGTCTCGTGCTCAACAGTTAACCACAACAATGTGAAATGCTATTATCAATGCCTGTGTTTCAGGTGAGGAAACTGAGGAACAGGAAGTTACACTTGCACACACTGTTCACCCAGTGTGATGAATAGCACAGGCGCTTTCTTCACACCATCCCATCTGGTTCTCCTAACAACCCTGGAAGGGGAGCACCCGCCTGTGGGAGGAGGCAGGCTCTGGGGCAGAGGATATTGCTTAAGTCACATGGCTACTTCACAAAGCACACCAGACAGGCCTACATTTTCCCACTCCTCTGCACACACCCAAGCTTCACTGTAAGCTCCACAGTAAAACAGACATTTAAGCTCCATACAGCCCTAGGGCTCCCCGGAGGCTAGAAACTTGGGCTAGAAATCTGACACTAAAGAATCTCTTTTCTCTTTTTCTCACTTGTAAAGCAGGGATAAGAACACTTAGCCCAAAGGGTTGTTGGAGGACAAAATGAGTTAATATATAGAGAGTGTCTGGCACGAATTCCATAAATGGAGACTTCTCATATCATCACCTGACAGAGGCACAGTGCAAAGCTATGGGGTTGTTGTGGAGCCTGCTGCTACCTTGTCCGTTCACACAGGGGCCGACTCCAAGTCCCAGGGCCCTTACTCAGCGGTTTCGGCTATAGAGGCACCTGAAGATCTCAGAATGCTGCCCCACCCACCCTGCTCTCAGAGGCCTTCTCTCCAACTCCTCCCAGCCGGTCCTCCAGCCCCAGGGCCAGCCTTGCCTTCCCTCTTCTCTTCTGATACCCCAGAAAGAGAAGCAGCTGGATGTTTGGGGGCTGGGATTACAGTGAAAAGAGAGAATGCTTCTTCGTGTGTGTGTGTGTGTGTGTGTGTGTGTGTGTACACAACAGTGGGAAGGGGACTTCTGAAAACACTTGGAGGAAAAGGAAGACCTGTTTAATACTGATTTTTTTATTTTTTTAAGAGACAGGGTTTCACCTCACTGCCCAGGCTGGAGTTCAGTGGCACATTCATAGCTCACTGCATCCTTGGCCTCCTGGGCTCAAGTGATCTCCTGCCTTAGCCTCCCAAGTGGCTGGGATGAGAGGCACGAGTCACTGTGCCTGGCCTCTAATGCTTATTGTTAATACTGTATAATAATCTGAAGTTTTTTATTTATTTATTTTTATTTTTTATTTTTATTTTATTTTATTTTATTTTTTTGAGACGGAGTCTCGCTGTCGCCCAGGCTGGAGTGCAGTGGCGCAATCTCGGCTCACTGCAAGCTCCGCCTCCCGGGTTCACGCCATTCTCCTGCCTCAGCTTCCCAAGTAGCTGGGACTACAGGCGCCCGCCACCGCGCCCGGCTAATTTTTTGTATTTTTAGTAGAGACGGGGTTTCACCGTGGTCTCGATCTCCTGACCTCGTGATCCACCGCCTTGGCCTCCCAAAGTGCTGGGATTACAGGCTTGAGCCACCGTGCCCGGCCTGAAGTTTTTTATTTTAACATCATAAAAATGTATCATATTTAACTTGGTTTGCTCATAACATTATCATGTTTGATAGACTTAAGAAATATACAGGCCTGGAAAAAAAATGAAAAAAAATTTAAGAATTATCCTCCTTCCCACACTCTAATGGGGTGAAACCCAGACAATGTCCAGCATCTGACCAGTGCCACCCTCACCCACAACTCTGGTCTCTGGGCCACCGTCCTCCCACTGCCTGAAGCAACCTGCCCGTCGGTCCCCAGCATGTCCCTCAATCCCCTCACCATCACAGGGGCTGGGGTGTGGCTGAGGTATGCTGTGGAGGAGGAGAAAAAAGTTGGGAGGGTGAGGGAAAGGAATGGGATGAAGAAGGCAGCATCCAGGGTCTGGAAAAGGATAACACTAAGGACCGGGAAACCCTAAGGTTTGTGTTCTTCATAAGAAAGCAACAACGAAACAATGGGTGACAGTGGTTTAGTAGAGTATCTTTTCCCAAAAGAATAAAAAAGCATCCAGGTTAAGAGCAAGGCCAGGCTGTGAGGACTGGCTGTGGACTCTCTATGTGTGCATGCGGTGGTTTTCTGTGTTGAGGGGCATGGAGACCCCACACACTCCACAAAGCCAGGCGTGGCCCCTATCCACAGCTAAGCCCCTTTGAATCCCAGGCCAGGAGGCCTGAGTCCCACTGAGAATGGGGAAGACCCTCCGATTTATGAGCCAGCCAGTGGCCACAGTTCTTCTTCTCAGTGTGCCCCAGCTGGAGTGGGGCTGGGACTCAGCCCCACTTCGGGAGAAATGCTTTCTGGCCTCACAGCGAGGGGGTCTGGGGTCAGCCCAGGATGAGGGGCCTCCTCTGCATCTGCAGGGCCATCACAGTGGAGGGCAGGAAGCTGTCAAAGGGAAGAGACCTGCAGGAAAGCTTGGTGGTGGGGAGGTGCACGGGCCGTGAGAGTCGGCCCGGAGTCTGAGTTCAAGATTTCTAAAGAAAACTTCCTGAGTCCTTACCCTTCTCTAGGGAAAGTCAAGATCCAGAGCGAGACCACCACCACCAGCTCCAAATCGAAGCCAAGTCAGGAATGTGGCCCTCTGGAGTCTGGGCTTTCTGCCTGCATCTCATGGGGGATGCCTGCCCAGGCAGGCTTCACAGTGCTGGTCCCTGCTGCATCCCCAGGGGCTGAGCACCGCCTCCTCCCTCAGGACCCACAGCTCCTGCTCATAGCCCTGAGCTCAGCCCGACCTGGGGCAGGGGAAACCCCAGGCTTGGGGTTTTTGGAATGGCTCTGCTTTCAGACATTCCTCTGGTGGCCCCAACGCATCTGGGACGCTGGGTCTGGACACGCAGTGCCGGCCAGGCAGGGGCTGGAACTCTAACTTGAACTGGAGGCTTCTCCCGCCGCCGGAATTGCCAGCGGAGGCCCCTCCATCCACAAAGGCCTGATTCAGAGGGAGGTGACCTCAGTGCAGGGGGAGGGAGAGAAGGAGGGGGGAGAAGAGCGGAGTCCTCTCTGGCTCGTCCTTCAGGGGGGGTGGGGAGGGGGCCAGTTTTCAGGCAGCCAGGGCCGAGGAAGGGGGAAACTTGCTCAGGGGTCTCTGGGTAACCTGGGCGACCACTA
Organism: Hylobates moloch; assembly: GCF_009828535.3. Classification (NCBI taxonomy): domain Eukaryota; kingdom Metazoa; phylum Chordata; class Mammalia; order Primates; family Hylobatidae; genus Hylobates; species Hylobates moloch. The sequence goes on along the minus strand of NW_026652297.1, from coordinate 2,256,407 downwards.
TCTCTGCAGCCAAGTCAGTCATGGAGGGCCCCAGCTCTCCCTTCCCCCTTAAAGCCAGGAGGGGACAGGGGCTTTCAGGGCCTCCAAAGAGATTTGACTGTCCTGGCCCTTCAGTTAGCCACACCAGAGGGGGGTCTGTAGCTCCCACCTCCTCTCCAGCAGGGCACAGGCGAGACCCCTCCCTGAACAGAGACCAGGCATGGGAGGAAGGGGCTGGAGAGGCAGGCGGCAGCAAGCCTGTCCTCATTCCCTCACCCCCGCCCTTAGCCAAAGCCTCCTGGCCCCTGGTGAGCCCCTCACTCACCAGCTGTTCCCCCCAGAGTCCTCTAGGGAGAGAAGCCAGGGACCAGGAGTGGGGGCGGGTGGGCAGCTGTAGGAAGGCAGAGATGGAGAGCTCACTTAGTCACAGAATCACCCGTAACACCAACCGCTTCCCTCCGCGCCCTCCCCAGCTGCTTTCTGGAATCCCTCTCACCCTCCCAGCCCTTTTACCAGTCACACCCAAGAATCCACTTGTAAACAGCAACTTCTGTCCCCACAGCAAACACCCTTGCCAGCCAAGATCAGCTCTGGGCTGCTGAGGAGTGTGGGGAGGGACAGGAGGACTGAGGCCTGGCTCCCAGGGCACTTCTAGCCTGAAAGGGGCCACTTAATCCCTGACCCAAGGCATCTTGCAGCCCTGAGAATTCCAACTGGTCTCCTCCCCCTTCAGGGTAAGAGGGCAGACAAGAATTTCCTTCCCTCCTCCTGACAACTGGTACTGGAGACACAATAGCCCTTCTGAGAGGCATCTGTCTTGGAAGGGGCCCCCTACGTCCCCCCAACTTCCTTTTCACAGGCACTCTAAGCACCTCAACCACCATGGCGTGGGTTCTTCCGAACCGGCTGCAGGATAGGTCCTCAGCCCTTCCAGGAAGGGAAGAAGGAAGGGCGGTCGTGTTATGAGTCCCAAAGGCTTCCAGATTTCAACGTTCCCTCATCTCCCCTCCCTCAGAGCCCTCCTGCTCCCTGTCCACAGCATAACCCAGTAACAAAAATAGCAGCTGCTGGGGGTGGGGGGAGGGAAGGGGGTGGGGAGAGGGAAGGGGTGCCGACACAATGGGTTTATTTATAGGACCACACACCAGGGGCTCTGCAGCCAAGCGGCCCAGGCCCCAGTCCCAAAAGTCCAGCCCAGGCCGTCCTAGCCCAGCCGAGGGTACTGGAAACAGCCTGAGACTGGAAGGCAGAAGAGTCTAGCATGGAGTCCAGTTCGAACTCTGCAATTAACTCACATGCTGTGCGACTAGGCAAATAATTCCGTCTCCCCGAGATGAGTTTCTTCCACCAAGTGGTTGTTGTTCTGCCACGGTGGTTCCCACAGTGGGGCCTCGGCACCCTGCGGCCCTCTCCAGGGGTCTGTAAGGTCAAAGCTGTTTTCCTAATACTACTACTAAGACACTATCTGCCTTTATTACTCTCATTCTCTCCTGAGTGTACAGTGGCATTTTCCAGATACTATGCTGTGTGATACCGCAAAAGATTGAATACCGAAGCAGACAGGAGAAGCCAGCTTCCTTCTATTAAGTCAGACAGAAGAAATTTGCAAAAATAGAGAACAATGACATTCTTATTATTTGTGTTTTTGGAACATATATAATTATATTTTTAAATAAAATATGCTAACATGTGATGGGCTTATTGCTATTTTTAAACACATTAATTAAATAACTGTTAAGTATAACATATATAAACAAAAGCTCTTCGGGGTCCTCAAGTTTTAAGCATATAGAAGAGTTCTCAGACAAAAAAGTTGGAGTCGTTTTTCTAGAACAGTGCTGTCCAGTAGAACTTTCTGTGATAATGAACATGCTTAGTCTGTACTATCCAACATGGAAGCTAGCTATTAGCTACACCTGGCTGCCGAACACTTGAAATGTGGCTAGTCCGACTGAGGAACTGAATTTTACATTTAATTTTAGATAGCCACACGTGAGCTCAAGAAGCTCCCTGGGATTCCTCGACTTGCGTATTCTAGGACAATGCTTCTTTCCACAGGAGTGGGTGCTGGAAAGGGACTCCTGTCCCCGGGCTCGTGCTTACGCTCTCTCTCCCTCTCTTCCCCACCACAGAAGGCCAGCTCAGCCCCACTGTCAGTCCAGCTTGGCAATCCTGCCCGGCTCGGGTAAGAGAGCTGCTCTCTCATTCTCTGCCATGAGTAGCACACACCCTCTCCACTCTCCTAAAACTTCTGGCCTACCACCCTCCTGTTTCCCCAGAGGATTAAAGCCAGCAGAGGGAAACCCCCTTACACCTCCTGCCGCCACCTCCCAGCCCCCTCGGAACCCTCCCCACCTCCTCATCCACTGTTACAGCAGATGAGTTGCCTGCTCCCAGCCAAAGCCAGTCCTGCTTGTCCCAGACTTTCCCCATTTACGTCTTCAGTATCTACCTCCTGAAGAGAGCTTCCCATCTACCCTTTAAAACTTAAAATCTTTAAATCTTAAAAACAGTCTTCTCACTGGGCACAGTGGCTCACACCTGTAGTCCCAGCTACTTGGGAGGCTGAGGTGGGAGGATCACTTGAGGGACTCCGAGGCTGCAGCGAGCTACGACCCGGCTACTGCTGCATTCCAGCCTGGGCGACAGAGAGGGACCCTTTTTTTTTCTCTTAAACAAACAAAAACAACAATCTTTGCTTGACATTTTCCCAGATACTGCCAAATTTCAAAAAATACTCTAGATACTTCAAAGCCAAACTTCTCAAAAAACAAAAAAGAAAATCCCAAAACCATCTTCTCATTCCTCCCTTAACCTGGTCCAACTGCAGCGGTAACCACCACGATGCTAAATCCAAACGATATTTTTCAATCCTCATTGCCGTCACAGGCATAAGACCTCTGTGACCACTTCCCCCTGGACTTTGTTTTTAAAGCTTTGAGACAGTCAATGTCTCACACAACTCACCCACTGCAAGTGTACAGTTCAGTGGTTCTTAGTATACTCAGAGATACGCGCAATCATCACCATGGTTAATTTTAGAACACTTTTATTAGCTTTTATTGTTCCTTTCCTTAACACTGCCCCCTCCCCACCCAGTCACAGGCAATCACTTGTCTATTTTCTGTCTTTATTGATTTCCCTATTCTGGACATTTCATGTGAATTCAATCATATCACTGGTGCCTTTTACGACTGGCTTCTTTCACTTTGCGTGATGTTTTCAAGGTTCATCCACGTTGTCGCATGTATCAGTACTCCACCCCTTTTGTTTTGTTTTCATCTTTTTTTTTTTTTTTTTTTTTTTTAGACAAGAGTTTCACTCTTGTTGCTCAGGCTGGAGTGCAGTGGCGTGATCTCGGCTCACTGTAACCTCTGCCGCTCAGGTTCAAGCGATTCTCTTGCCTCAGCCTCCTGAGTAGATGGGACTACAGGCGCCCCCGCCACCACGCCTGGCTAATTTTTGTATTTTTAGTAGAGACGGGGTTTCACCATGTTGTCCAGGCTGATCTCGAACTCCTGACCTCAGGTGATCCTCCTTCCTTGGCCCCACAAAGTGCTGGGATTACAGGCGTGAGCCACCACACCCAGCCTCCATTCCTTTGTATGGGTGAACAGTGCTCCACTGTATGGGCCAGCCACAGCTTATCCCTCCATTCCACTGATGAACATTTGGCTTGTTTTCACTTTTTATCTATTATGAATATTGCTACGATCATGTATGTAGTTCTCCCTTGGCATCCCCAGGGGATTGGATCTAGGTCCCTTGCAAAAACCAAAATCTGAGGATGCTCAAGTCCCTTATATAAAAAAGGGTACAGTATTTGCATAGAACCTAAACACTTTCTCTGGTATACTTTATAAATCATCTCCAGGCTTCTTATAATACCTACTACAGTGTAAATGCTATGTAAATAGTTGTTAGACTACGTTGTTTTAAGCATTGTATTATTTTTATTTTATCGTTATTTTTTATTGTTTTTTTCCCCAAAATATTTTTGGCCCACAGTTGGTTGGACCCTGCAAATGTGGATCACTACACAAGTTTTTGTATAGATGTATGTTTTCCTTTCTCTTGGGTATATACTTAGGGAGTAGAATTGCTGGGTTATATAATAACTGCAGGTTTAATCATTTGAGGAACTCTCAGATTGTTGTCCAGAGCAGGTGTACCATTTTATAATACCACCAGCAGTGTATGAGGGTTCCAATTTCTCTATACCGTGACCACTTATTATTTGATCTGCTGATTCCAGCCACCCAGTAAGTGTGAAGTGAGATTTTATTGTGGTTTGAGTTTGTATCTCCCTGATGACTAATGATGTTAAGCATCTTTGCATGTGCTTATTGGCCATTTGTATCTCTTCCTTGGAGAAATGTTTTTCAAATTTTTGCTGATTTTTAAATTGGGGATTGTGTCTTTTTATTATCTAATTGTGAGAATTCTTTATTTTTATTTTTTATTTTTTTTGAGATGGAGTCTCACTCTGTCGCCCAGGCTGGGGTGCAGTGGCGCGATCTCAGCTCACTGCCACCTCCGCCTCCTGGGTTCAAGCGATTCTCCTGTCTCAGCCTTCCGAGTACCTGGGATTATAGGCGTGCGCCACCACACCTGACTAATTTTTGTATTTTTAGTAGAGATGGGGTTTCCCCATGTTGGCCAGGCTGGTCTCGAACTCCTGGCCTCAAATGATCTGCCCGCCTTGGCCTCCCAAAGTGCTGGGATTACAGGCATGAGACATTGTGCCCTAGTTTACTGTAACTTCAGACTCCTAGGCTCAAGTGGTCCTCCCACTTCAGTCTCCCAAGTAACTAGGATTACCACAGCTGGCTAATTTTAAAATTTTTTGTAGAGACAGGTCTTGCCATACTGCCCAGGCTGATCTTGAGCTCCTCCTAGTGATCCTACTGCCTTGGCCTCCCAAAGCACTGGGATTACAGGGATGAGCAACTTAGCCCAGTCTATCTAGTTTTTGGAATTCTTTACATATTCTAGATACAAGTCCTTTATTATATATATATATATATATATATAATTTGAAAATATTTTCTTACGGCCAGGCCTGGTGGCTCAAGCCTGTAATCCCAGCACTTTGGGAGGCTGAGGCAGGCGGATCACGAGGTCAGAAGTTTGAGACCAGCCTGGCCAACAGAGTGAAACCCCGTCTCTACTAAAAATACAAAAAATTAGCCAGGTGTGGTGGTGTGCGCCTGTAATCCCAGCTGTTCGGGAGGCTGAGGCAGGGGAACCGTGTGAACCCGGGAGGTGGAGGTTGCAGTGAGCCGAGATCACGCCATTGCACTCCAGCCTGGGCGACAGTGTGAGACACCATATCAAAAAAAAAAAAAAGAAAAAGAAAATATTTTCTTCCATTCTGTGGGCTGTGTTTTCACTTTCTTGAGGGTATCCACTTCTTCCTGGATGACTTTTCCCTTGCCTATTACATTCCCCTGCTCCTCCCACCCCTCTTCCACCTCTTCTTCTGTGTGCCTATGTGTTACTTTATGTATAAATACATACTTAAAAAAAAGACATAGTAGCACGTTCTCATGGTTCCACATCTTTCTTTAGCAGAACAATTTTTAGAAAATGAAACTATAGCCTTTATATGGATCTTATCAGTTTTTGTATCAATATCCTGTTCCAAGAGCCAATCCAGGATTCCACAGGGTACTTGGTCACCCAGTCTCCTTAGTGTCTACAATTCATGACAATCCCTCGACCTTTCCTTACCTTTCATCATCTTAACACTTCTGAAGGGACTGGTCAACATTCTGGAGAATGTCCTCCAATTTGGGGTGTTTGATGTTCTCACTTATTAGACTGAGGTTATATGCTTTGAGAAGAATACCACGGAGGTGATATGCCTTCCCCAGGGCATTATATCTGAGGACACACATGATAATCAAGGTTTCTTGCTCCTGGTGATATTTTAACCTCATCACTTGGTTAGGCAGTATCTATTAATTGGTTTCTCCATTATAAAGTCACTATTTTTCCTTTTGTAATTAAATATTTTGGGGGGCAATACTTTGAGACTATGTAAATATCCTGTTTCTCCTTAAATTTTCACCCAGCAATTTTTTACCAAAATCAGTGGATCTTGCTTGTAGCAATTACTATGGTGTTCTAAAACATAATTTTCAATTTCTTATCTTCCTTCTATATTTATTAATTGCAAGTTTTCTATAAGGAAGAATTGTCCCTTCATCCCATTTAATCACGTATTTATATTGGTATGGACGAACTGGATATTTATTTGAATCTTTGGTTTATAATCCAATAATATCATCACATTTCATTGCTCAAATTCCAGCTACGGCCATTGGCCACTGAGGATCCTTCAGGTTGGGTCCTTCTTTCAACATGCTTCCTTTTTTTTTTAAGACAAGTCTTGCCCTGTCGCCTAGGCTGGAGTTCAGTGGCGTGATCTCGGCTCAAGCAATTCTCATGCCTCAGCCTCCTGAGTAGCTGGGACCACAGGTGTGTGCCGCTACACCTGGTTAATTTTTATATTTTTAGTAGAGATGGGGTTTCACCACGTTGGCCAGGATGGTTTCGAACTCCTGACCTCAAGTGCTCCACCCACCTGGGCCTTCCAAAGTGCTGGGATTACAGGCATAAGTCACCACACCCCGCCAATGCTTCCTTTTTTTTTTTTTTTTTTTTAAGCACTCTCTTGCCATAAGATGTTCCTGGCTTATCTTGTATTTTCCTTGCCACAAACACTTCTCCAAGGAGCTCCACCATAGCAACCTTCTAAAACTATAAATCTGATTGTGTTCTTCCCACTTCAAATCTTCCCACGACCTCCTACTGCTTTTGGGAATGACCAAAGCCCTCAACACAACCCTCGAAGCTCTGCCTTTGTCTGGCCCCAGAGCAACTCTTTGGACAAGCTTTCCTGGATTCATGCAGCCTCATTGTTCTATCTTCTTCAAGTGCCTCCTGCAAGATCAGTATTTCCAAATGCAATGCATCGTGTTCTTGAACATTCCCTGTGAAGAGGAGGGGACTCCCTATACCGTTAGAAGGGGAGCTCCCCGAGGAGAGGCCCTTGCTTGTATTTCTGCACTCCCTGCCACGCCCTCTGCCAGTGTACCACCCCTACCAACCAGACCAGGCCCTGAGCCACCCTGCCCCCTGCAGAACTGGTGATCTCTTTTCATTCTCATCAGAAAGAAGGTTAGAAAGAAGGGACAGCTAAGAACAAACATGGGCTCATCAAGTTCCCCGAAAGACCCCTAACTATCCTCTCCATCAAATGGCTCTTAGGGCCCATAGGACATACCGAGGGGTGAGGAAGGGACATTTTCAGATTTGTCCCTGACCCTTTCAAAGTTCTCAACCCTCTCAAAAAAAAAAAAAAAAAAAAAAAGTCCAGACTCGGTGGTTCACGCCTGTAATCCCAGCACTTTGGGAGGCCAAGGTGGGCGGATTACGAGGTCAGGAGTTCGAGTCCAGCCTGACCAACATGGCGAAACCCTGTCTTTACTAAAAATACAAAAATTAGCCGGGCGTAGTGGCACGTGCCTGTGATCCCAGCTACTTGGGAGGCTGAGGCAGAAGAATTGCTTGAACCTGGGAGGCGGAGGTTGTGGTGAGCTGAAATCGCACCACTGCACTCCAGCCTGGGTGACAGAATGAGAGTCTGTCTCAAAAAAAAAAAAAAAAGTTCTCAACCCAATCTTAAGCCTCAGTGACTCTCTCTGGCAAATAGTCCTAACCTATTCATTCTACAGATATTCTGGACCGACAAACTCACTAGGAAATGCAATGCTTGGGTATACAGCTGGGGGCAATTCAGAGAAGGGTCAGCTCTTGGGCTTCTTGGAGCTTTCAGTCTATAGGGACATAAGACATGCAAGAAAAAACATCAGTAGCCTTTCTTTTTTTTTTTTTTAAGACGGAGTCTTGCTCTTTTGCCCAGGCTGGAGTGCAGTGGCACTGTCTCGGCTCACTGCAAGCTCTACCTTCCGGGTTCACGCCATTCTCCTGCCTCAGCCTCCAGAGTAGCTGGGACTACAGGTGCCTGCCACCGTGCCCGGCTAATTTTTCGTATTTTTAGTAGAGACGGGGTTTCACCGTGTTAGCCAGGATGGTCTCGATCTCTTGACCTCGTGATCTGCCCCCCTCGGCCTCCCAAAGTGCTGGGATTACAGGCGTGAGCCACCGCGCCCAGCCAAAAATCAATAGCCTTTCTATATGTTAACAATGAACTACCTAAAAAAGTACAAAATAGTAAAATATTTGGGAATAAGTTTAACCAAGGAGATGAAGGATCTCTACACTAAAAACTATAAAACACTGATAAAAGAAATTGACATGAATAACTGAAAAGATGTCCCATGTTCAGGGATTGGAAGAATTAATATTTTTTAAATGTCCATAAATACCCAAAGCCATCTACAGATTCAATGCAATCTGTATCAAGATATCAATTATATTTTTCATAGAAATAGGAAAAAAAATCCTAAAACTCATATGGAACCATAAAAGACCCCAAATAGCCAAAGCAATAAGTCTGACAAAAGAATTACTTTGATAGAGTAAACAATAGAGGTTAAAATCCTCTTATTTCTAGAATATAGGAATTGAACCTACCCCTGAGAATCCAAAATTCTCTGTGCTAGCTATCACACCACATCCTAGAGTAAAGCCAGGTAAACAAGCTGAACAAAAGTTTGTTCTTGAGCAAAAGAACAAACTTGGAGGCAACACACTACCTGATTTGAAGAACCTACTACAAAGCTATAGTAATCAAAATAGCATGGTACTGGCATAAAAACAGATACTAGATGAATGGTTCAGAATAGAGAGACCAGAAATAAATCCACATTTACAGTTAATTGATTGCTGACAAAGATGCCAGGAACACACAACAGGGAAAGGACAGTCTCCTTAGTAATTAGTGTTGAGAAAACTGGATATTCACATGCAGAAGAGTGAAATTAGTTTAGACCCTCATCTCACACCATATACAAAAATCAACTCAAAATGGATTAAAAACTTAAACCTGGTCGGGTGCAGTGCTCATGCCTATCATACCAGCACTTTGGGAGGCCAAGGCAGGCAGATCACTTGAGGTCAGGAGTTTGAGACCAGCCTGGGCAACATGGTGAAACCTCATCTCTACTAAAAATACAAAAATTAGCTGGGTGTGGTGGCTCATGCCTATAATTCCAGCTACTTGGGAGGCAGAGGCACAGGAATCTCTTGAACCCAGGAGGTAGTGGAGGTTGTAGTAAGCCAAGATCGTGCTACTGCACTCTGGCCTGGGTGACAGAGCAAGACTCTGTCTTGGGAAAAAAAAAAACAACAAAAAACCTTAAACCTGACCAGAAACTGTAAAACTACTAGAAGAAAATAAAATACAGGGTAAAAACTCCAGGACATTGGTCTGGGCAATGACTTTTTGGATATGACCCCAAAAGCACAGGCAACAAAGGGGATTACATCAAACTAAAAAGCTCCTGCAGAGCAAAGGAAACAGCAGATTACAGAGACAATCTACAGAATAGGAGAAAATATTTGTAAACCACACATCTCATTCACTCGGGCTGGAGTGCAGGCTGGTTGCAGTGGTGCAATTATGGCTCACTGCAACCTCAAACCCCTGGGCTCAGCTGATCCTCCCACCTCAGCTGGGACTATACGCATGCATCACCACGCCCAACTAATTTCTTGGATTTTTTTTGTAGAGACAGAGTTTGACCATGTTGCCCAGGCTGGTCTCGAACTCCTGGGCTCAAGCAATCTGCCTGCCTCAGTTTCCCACAGTGCTGGGATTACAGGCGTGAGCCACCATGCAGAGCCTGACATTTCTTAAAAGACAAATGGCCAGTGGGTATATGAAAAAATGCTCGATATCACAAATCGGCAGGGAAATGTAAATTAAACCACAATGAGATATTACCTCATACATTTAGATTATAAAAAAGACAAAATAATAAGTGTTGGCAAGGATGTGGAGAAAAGGGAACCCTTGTACACCACTGGAGGGAATATAAATTAGTATAGCCACTATGGTAAATAGTATGGAAGTTTCTCAAAAAACTTAAAATAGGCCAGACCCAGTGGCTCACACTTATAATCTTAACACTTTGGGAGGCCAAGGCAGGAGGATCACTTGAGGCCAGGAGTTCAAGACCAGCCTAGATAACACAACAAGACCCTGTATTTAAAAAAAAAGGCTGGGCGCGGTGGCTCACGCCTGTAATCCCAGCACTTTGGGAGGCCGAGGTGGGCGGATCATGAGGTCAGGAGATGGAGACCATCCCATCTCTATTAAAACTACAAAAAATTAGCCAGGCGTGGTGGTGGGCGCCTGTAGTCCCAGCTACTTGGGAGGCTGAGGCAGGAGAATAGCTTGAACCTGGGAGGCAGAGCTCGCAGTGAGCTCAGATTGCGCCACTGTACTCCAGCCTGGGCGACACTGCAAGACTCGGCCTCAAAAAAAAAAAAAAAAATTCTAAAACTCTTAAATAGAACTACCATTAAATCAGGATGTTGAAGAGGTATCTGCACTCCCATATTTATTCATTGTAGTCAAGATATGGAACCAACCTAAGTATCCACCAGTAGATGAATGGATAAAGAAAAGATGCTATATGTACACAATAGGACACTATTCAGCCCTAAAAAAGGAGGAAATCCTGTCATTTGTAACAATGTGGATGAATCTGGAGAACATTATGTTACGTGAAATAAGCCAGGCACAGACAAATACCACATGATCTCACTTACATATGGATTCTAAAAAGTTGAATGCATAGAAGCAGAGGATTGCTTGAGCCCAGGAGTTCAAGACCGGCTGGGCAACGTAGCAAGACTCTGCCTCAAGGGAAGAAAAGAAAACAGACATCTGGACAGATAGCTGTACTATGAAGGAAGTTCCATAAGAGGAGTCTTTTGAAGAACTTTAAAAATCAGGAGAGAAATATTAAGCTGAAGCTGAAACCGTTTTTCAGAATTGGAGCCATCAAGTGAACAGAAGGTAAAGACAGGTGGGGTTTACATACAACGAAAAGGGAAGGGTGTCATTCCACACAGAAGGAAGGGAAGCAACAGAAGTGAGGAGGCAGAAACCTCTGGGTGTATATGGAACCAGAATGACTCAGTGCAGCTGGATCTAAGGACATTTGAAGGTGATGGTTTCCTGCTCCCCTGGCCCATGCCAATAACTAACTCCTCTCCTGTCCCCTGGCCGAATTAGGGAGTTGGCATCTTTTCAATATCCTGGGCATAACCAGAGACACATGCTGGGCCCCACAGGAGGAACCAAGGCAGAGAGGCTCCTGGAAGTGATGGCGGAGGTGATGGCAGAGCTGACCACTGAAACATCAGCTATTAGTATTTTCTCCTAGGTCTGAAACAATAGGGCCTGGGAGGTTACACCTGCAGGGGGAGGAGAGCTGGGCAGATACCCTTCCAGCTCCTAGTGCCCATCCCCCAAACTTTATCTCCTGGCTTTTTTTTTTCTTTTTTTTTTGATATGGAGTTTTGCTCTGTTACCCAGGCTGGAAGGCAGTGGGCACGATCTCGGCTCACTGCAACCTCCACCTCCTGGGTTCAAACGATTCTCCTGTCTCAGCCTCCCGAGTAGCTGGGACTATAGGCGCGTGCCACCATGCCTGGCTAATTTTTGTATTTTTAGTAGAGACGGTGTTTCACCGTGTTAGCCAGGATGGTCTCGATCTCCTGACCTTGTGATCCACCCACCTCGGCCTCCCAAAGTGCTGGGATTACAGGCGTGAGCCACTGCACCCAGGCCCCCATCTCCTGGCTTCTTTCTACAAAAAGAATAGGCTCTGGGCAGCCAATATGCCTTCTGCACTCAAGCAACTCCAGTGCTCAGCTAGTGGGCACCATCCAGCCAGAGCCCAGAGGTGACACCCCAAGCTGCCAGCTCTACGCTGGGAGGAGAAAACAGCTCTGGTTCACCCATAAGCCCCCACTGGGCTCTGCTCTTGTTTATGATAACAAACAGGCATCAGGCTTTTGGGATTCTGCTCCTGAGATTCATGCAGCCAAACCGCGTGACCCTAGGAGAAGCTGGCACCCCTCTGGGCCTCAGTTTCCTTCCTGTAAAATGGGGGTGAGCCCTCTGACTCCTCTCCCCTGCAGGGCACAGGAGAGAAGAATATCCCGTCTAGAAAAGGACTGCAGCTGAGGAGCCAGGTCCCTTGTGAGGGGTAAGGGTGGGGTAAGGAGCTAGGCAGGGCCTTCAGGGATAAGCTGCAGGCTTTGATGCTGCCTTGTGCCTTCAAGGCCTGTAGGCTTTCCAGGAAAGCAGTGGGGGAGGAGAGAGGAAGGGACAGCAAAGCCAAGAGTTTTAGCCTTCTTCTAGCCTGGGGGACAGGAAGTGAGGTGCTGTCTACAGAGGAAGTGAGAAGCAAACCCCCATCCCCATCCCCCAACTTCCCCTCAGCCTGGAGTGGAAAGAAAGGCTCCAGCTTCAGGAGCCTGCAGGCTCAGAGCTGGGGAAATAAAGACGACGTGATGCGGGTGGGGGAAGAGAAATGATCAGCACCATCTGGCAGAGAAGGGGGTCTCCTGTCTTGGACACAATAAAACTCAAGGGGCCCAGGACATCCCACAGACTGGGGGAGTGGGGAGAAGAGAAGCCACTCAAGCCAAGTTGAGAAAGCCAGCATTCTAGGCCATGTGGTACCCACATCTGCAGTCCTGGCCTGACTCCTGCTTCCAGCATGTGTGCCATGTCATGCGCCTTGGCATGGGCCACTCCCAACACGCAGTGGGGGGGGTCCTCGGAGCACTTGCTCTTACAGCACGTGTCCTTTCTTTGCAACCCTTATCACAGCTATAATTAAAAAACTGTTTAATTACTTGATTAACATGGACTTTTTTGATCACCACTGTATCCGTAGAGATTAGCACAGCACCCGGCACACGGTAAATTCTAAATAATCTGCTGGCTGAATGAATAGGCTGCTCATATAGCTTGAGAATTCCTCAGAGGCCAGTTTGGCCTGAATCCTGGCATCTGAATGAAGTTCGGTATACAAAGGTGAATGAACACTGCTCATGACTTGGGGCCAACTGGGGAACCCTGGGATGAGTGGTCAAGGCCAGTGCTATGGTCTGAATGTTTGCATCCCCCCAAATGCACATGTTGAAATCCTAATACCCAAGGTAATGCTATTGTGGGGTGGCGGGGCGGTGGTGCTGTGGGAGGTAACTAGGTCATGGAGGTGGAGCCCTCATGAGTGGGACTGGTACTCTTATGAAAAGGGGCCTGGTGAGATTCCTCACCCCTTCCACCATGTGAGGACACAATTAAGAAGCCTCTGTCCAGGAATCAGAAAGCCGGCCCTCACCAGACACCAAATCTGCCCTTGCCTTCACCTTGGACTTCCCAGCCTCTAGAGCGGTGAGAAATAAATTTCTGTTGTTTCTAAGCTGCCTAGTTTATGGTATGTTGTTATAGCAGCTCAAATAGACTAAGACAGTCAGAAACAGGAGAGCCGACATAGGCGGCAGGAGAAATTCAGACACACCCAGGTACTGCTAATAGGTAAGGCAACAAATACAGTAGACACGCTATGCTGTATTTTGGGTAAGAATGAAAAAAAGAATATATATTTGTGTGTGTTTGGTATTGTGTAAGGAAACTCCAGGGATATACAAGAAACTAATAAATGATTGTGGGGGAGAACACGATGGAGGTGGGGGTGAGATTTTTTTTTTGAGACAGGGTCTCACTGTTGGCTGGAGTGCAGTGGCTCAGTCTCTGCTCACTGCAACCTCTGCCTCCTGGGTTCAAGCGATCCTCCCACCTCAGCCTCCCCAGTAGCTGGGACTACAGGTTCACACCACCACGCCCAGCTAATTTTTATATTTTTTTGGTAGAGATGAGGTTTCACTGTCTTAGTCAGGCTGGTCTTGAACTCCTGACTTCAAGTGATCTGCCCACCTTGGCCTCCCACAATGCTGGGCATGAGCCACCATGCCCAGCAGAGATTTCAATTTTCAAACTGTGTTTATAAAACCTGGTGAAAAAATAAAACTGCAAAAAATATTAGAAGGACTCAAACTACTCAACAAGTGATTTCCAAAGCTCCTCCCAGCTGTGGCATCCACCCTCTTCCAGGCCCCTAGGACAAGGGAGCAGGTGAGGCGGCCGGTCAGATGACCGTGGGGGCTCCAACCCAGGGCTGCTGATGCCTTCACATCCTTTCTTCTCCAGCAATCTTGCCCTGGGTTAGCAGAGAGGCCCTCCTAACCCCAGGCTGTGGTGTGGGCATGGTAACACCAGTATTCAGAAGTTGGTCAGGGGCACTTCCACCTGGGTAAAAGTTGGGTTTATTCTAGGTCCCTGGGAAGGGGGACAGTCTGGTCAGGGGCAGAGGCAGAGGGCAGGGGGAAGTTTGGGGCAAGTGGGGTAAGTGACTCCTGGAAGTGCCTGGTGCTGCTGTGGGCAGGTTCTGGGGGTGTCTGAACAGATCCGTGTACAGAAGGGCCGATTACAGCTCCCACATCAAGCCAGCTGGGAGTGAGGTAAATCAGCCCCTGGGAACTGCAACTGCTGAGAACCCCAGAGCCACACTACGGGAGTTCCAGGGCCCCTCACAGCCCCACCTAGAAAAATCTTGACCATTGGCCTACCCAGAGTGTCTAAGGGCAGGGGCAATTTCAGGCTGAACTACATGAGAGTGAGGAGACATGCAGACCACAGGTCCTAAGCAGCACCTGTCACTCAAGCCCTGCAGGCAACAGCAGGAGCAGCAGAATGGGGTCTTCTCTCCTTTAAGACATCTATACATTAAAAAAAAAAAAAAAAAAAAAAAGCATAGTGAATATTGGAGAATTCCCAGAGTTCAAGGACCAGCATAAGGTTCAGAGTGCTGTGCCTGACTGGGCTCTTCTCAGCAGCTGCTGGGTTTTAGAAATCAGTAATAACAGCAACAATAATTCACCTTAATAACAGCCTGGCCTCCTCTTTCATCTGCGTAACTCCCAGAGCTGGGAAAATGGTAGTTATTGAGCAGATGCCACACCCCAGTCATGATGCATGATTAATCCAGGTACACTGGCTGGGAAACTGAGGCCCAAGGAGAAGGATTTCCCCTCACAGAGAACTAGAGACACAGGTGCCGAGGGCTGCTAGGCGGTGGGGGGTGAGGGTGCCAGTTCCACATCTGCAGTGTTTTGGGAAGGTGCTGAAGACAGGGGCACTCATTCCAGAGTCCTCCAGACTTGGGTTTGGGGAGAAGGTGAAGAAAGACCCAGATATGTGTCCCAAGCCCCCTCCTAGGCTGCGGCAGGGCCTGGTGAGTAGCCTTAGCTGGGAATCAAGGCCTCTGTTCTTGAGCCCATGCCCCACCCCCGCCAGAGTATCACAATGCAGGCTGACAGCTGCCTCAGGCACCTCCACATCTATACAGTATGCCCAGGCGCCACAGGGTAAGTGAGCGCTCAGCCCTCCGAACAGCCCCACGCCACAGGCACGGTCCATGAAGTGGGAGTGGGGAGCACCTTACAGCCAGGTAGGCAGATCAGATCAAGAAGAGTCAAGAAATAGGGGAGACTGCTTCTTGGGGATCCCAGCCCATCTCTGAAGCCCCCTTGCATCCTTGGCATTGATCCTAAAATAAAGAGATCCTTCCTACAGCAAGGCCTGTCTGGCCAGTGCTATAGAAACCTGCAGGGGAGGTCCAGTTGGCGTCTGTCCTCCAAGAGGGCAGAGGACGGTGGGCAAAGCATCCTAAGAGACCAACGACCTTTTCCCATTGTGTCCCCGGAGGGAACCAGTAGAGACTCAAACTAGAAGGGAAGGGTAAACAATGATGGAGGCATTGCATATGCAGGTCCTTCCACAGCCTGCTGCGTGCCTGGTACTGTGACAGATGCCGGGACAGACAAAATCTAAGCTCCCGAGAAAACACAAGGGCCAAGACAGGCAGCAGCCAATGACCTTAGCCTCCAACCCTCCAGGTCAGTGTCTGGGGCAAAATATTATGGGTCTTGTTCTCAGGGATTTGAAGCTGTTTTTCCTCAGCATGTTACAAAGCTGACCAGAGCCCCTGGGGGGTCCTGCGATAACACTCTGACTCTCCAAGGGCCCAGCTTTCTGCTATCTCAGGTTCAAGAACTGGCCCTCTCTGCTTTAAATCCAGCCAGGCTACCTCATGCATAAAACATTAAGGCAGAATGGAACCATGTAAAACTACAGAGCAGAATCAGGAGTCCTGCCTCTGACACTCACCACCGCATGAATCACTTCCCCCTCTGGACTTCAGTTTCCCCATTTTTAACACGAGGGCGTTGGACTAGACTGTCTCTAGGATTCCTTCCAGCCTATGCTCTGGGTTGTTTTGATGTAGTGGCAGATCCCAGATTGATTTACATAAATTTGTATGTTCAATCAGAAATCCCAAACTCCAAGTATAGAAAATCCAATCAGTCCATTAATGCAGCCAGACTGGGGCTCGGGGAACCTGCCAGGTTCGGGTGAGGGTTGTCGAAAGAGACAGTGAGAGCAGTGGTGAACTGGGGGAGGGGGCTAAGAAGCAGGGGCTAGAAAAGGCACTTGTTTTGAGAGATGCAGCTCTGGTGACTCAGGCATGATGGGGTCAGGGACCTCACTTTGGCTGTCAGGCAAGGGCCCTTTCTCCTCCTGCTTGTAACGGGGCCTCTGGCTGGCCAGCCTCAGAGCCACACCCCAAGAGGGAACAGCAGCTTCTGCCTAGTAACAGCTGCATCCTTCAGTCTGACAGCGACTCCAGCATTAGCCACTTTCTGGGAAACTGACCTCCCTGGGAGCTTCCATTATCCATTCCAAGGACTCACAGTGGTAAGGAAGGCTTCCTTGGGATTTAACCTAAACACCTCCTGCTGCAGCTTCACCCTCATAGGCAGCAAGGCCCAGGGCAGAGGGCTTCCCAGGCCCAGGAGAGCCAGCAGAGGGAAAAGTAACCCAGGGAGAATGTGCCCCTACCTGAGCAAACCCAGGGCTTCCTTAACCACCACCTCTCCTTCAACATTCCCCTTCACCTGGGAGACCGAGGATGAAAACAAACAAGAAGAACTTCAAGACCTCTGGCTCTTGGGCTGGAAAGCAAGTCCCAACCTGGAGAGCCCAACTCCTGAGTCCTACCCCGGGGAGGGAAGGGGCTGGGAAAGCTGGGGTGGGGGCGGCTTCTCCTCACTGCTGCCACGGGCTGGTATAGCAGGGCCTGGGAGGCTGGCTGGGCTGGATGAGGGCAGTGGGGAAGATTCCTTAGCCCCTTGCCTGGGACCTGGGGCTGTGAGTACAGCAGTGAGGTGGGCAGGGCTGGGGGTGGGATGGGCAAAAGCAGTGGGGCCCTCCTTGCCCTCCTCCTATAAGAGGGTGGGCGGGTAAGTGTGTTGTGCTCCCTGGCCCAGATCCTAAAACAAGTCCCAACAGCTGAGACGTAAACTGTCTCCTGGGAATCTGCTTACCCTGCTGGCCCTTGGCTGCCTCCTCCTCTCTCAGTTTCTCTTCAAAGGGCCAGGATGTCTCACCACAGGCGTGATGGGTGGGCCAAACCCAAGCCAGCAGGAGCAGGAGTTCATATCCCAAGGCACCAGGGGTGTGTGGGACAAGGTCTACTCTCGGGCTTAGAATAAGGGAATCTGTTCTCTCTACCCAGGGTTCTAATCCTAAGTAATTGCAATTTAAAGCACACCCAACACCTTAGCTCCCTTTAAATGGAACCATTCTGCCAGAGAAGCTTTCTCCTCTGTAGATTCACCCATCAGTGGAACCATTCAATGTCAAAAAGTGGAAGGGAATATTAGAGCTATCTAGTCCAACTACTGAGTTTTAAAGATGGGGAAACTGAGCCCCAGAGAGCAAACTGTCTTGGCCAAGGTCATACAGCAAGCTAGGAGAAGTAGGGACCAGAGCTTCTGACTCTGTCTTTATTGATACCCGCTTGGTCCCCAAACACTTAGGTCTTCACCGGCCTATCATGAAGATCCTCCTTCCCTGCCAACCACGGCACCTGCCCCTCCAGGTCCTCACTCTTCGTGAGGGCCAGAGCTGGAGAAAGATGCTGGAAGGACGAAGCCACCTCATGCACAGACTATAGACTTTGAAAACAAGCTTGAACATGGGAATATCTCCCCGGACAGGAATACACACGGTTTCTTTGGGATAGGAAACCCACTAATCCCAGGCTGTTTTTAGGAAGATAGGGGGACCAATTTGAGAAGTGAATTTTCCTGTCACACAAGGAGTCTCAGAGAGCCAGATGGCGTAATGTCTGTAAGGCAGGGTCTGCAACAAGACAAATGGGCTATGTTCATTTTCCCCAAAAGTACTGACCACAAAACGGTTAGGCATTGACACTCTTTCTACTGCTCCCCAGGCCACCCCTGCCCGGGCCACTTCCTCTGGCTGACCATTGTGCTTAAGAAGGAGGACCCATGAAAGAGGGGGAGAAGTGGGAGGGAGGGATTGCCTCTACAGCCAGCGAACTCCTTAGCCCAAGACCCTTAGCTCCTCAGCAAGGCAGGCCTTTAAGAAGTAGCAGCTGGACAGACTAGGTGGACTCGGCTGATCCAGCCCTGGGATGCCTGGAAAACCAGGCCTGTGGGAGGTGAGGGCCCTCTGTGCCCTTGGGGCCGTGCCAGGGCTGGAGACAACGCGGGACCTTGAGCCCAGGACAAGGAGAGGGGAGCTAGGATCCGGGCAGCCGCTTTCTTAGTTGGGCTAAGCCAGGGGAGCGTCGGGCACAGATGAATTCTCTGCATTCTTCTGGCACCGCAGCCAGCACCCGGAGGGCCTTTTCTGCAGGCGCTGCCCTGTCCCTGCTCCCTGCCCAACCAACCCTTCTCCCTCCCTTAGCTTCTCTTCAGCGTGCAGCCCACCAGGTCCTTCCTCCTTCCCGCAATCCCTCAAAGCCTTTGAAGGGCTGTTCTCTAGGAGACCCGGTCTTTCCGCCTCTCCCCGCCTTCCCCAGGCCCTACCGCCCCAGGCCACGGGGAATGGAAGGAGTGCGAAAGGCAGCCCCAGGCTCGTCTCCGCGCCTGCGCTTTGGGGAGAGAGCCCCTCCCCCCGCAATAACCCGGCACCGCTGAGCGGCACCCGGACGGTGGGATGCGGGTTGGGTGGGGTGAGCAGCTGGGGCAAGGTCAGTGCTTTCAAAGAGGGAGGGGAGCCCGGCCCCCGGAACATCCCCCACTCCCGAAAGTTTCCCTTCCGGGGCCACGGAGTGTGCGCGAGGATGGCGCGGGGGGCGGGAGGGGGTGGGGTGGGGGTGCACAGAGTCGCAGCCGGACCCCCGAGGAGGATGCGGCTGGAGGGAGGGACGGAGGGGCGGGCAGCAGGGTTTGGGCAGGAAGCCGCGACGCCCTCTCCGACCCTGTACTGCCACGAGAGCCTTGCCCTCCACACCCCACTCCCCCCGGCCCGGAGCTACAGATCGCCCCCCCGCACTCGCCGCCCTTTCAATCCCAAGTAGACCCAGAACTCACCGAAATGAGGTGTTGAGCTGGGCCAGGGCAGGCCGGATCCGCCAGGTCCATGGCCGCGGCTTGGGGGCGGGGGGCAGAGAAAGGGGGGTGCCGGAGCCGCCTCCTGATGTCAAGGCTTTAAAGGGGCCGGGGAGCCCCGCCCCTGGCTCTGACCCCGCCCCCCTCCTCCCTAGCAGCCAATCCACGTTCAGCCTGGATGCGCGCCCCTCCCAGCCCCCTCCAGATGTTCCCAGGACGCGAGCTAAGTCTGCCCGGCCGGCGCGCGCCGCTTCCGCTTTGGTGGGAAGGACCTCCCTTCCCCCTTATAGAAACACTTTCTCCAGGCCGGGCCGGGCTTGGTAAACCTCAGCCGTGCCTGGGTAGAGGACGCCGGGCTGGGCCGAGCGGGGGTGGAATGAGGGCGTCTAGAACAGAGAAAACTAAGTAGGTGCGCGCGGGCCCACAGGCATGCGCGTTTGCTTCTGTGGGGCTGGGCGTGCACGTGTATGTGTGGTTGTGAGCGTCGGTGTTTGTAGTTTGCCTTTCTGCATACGTGTGGGGTGTAAATCCATGGGGGAAAGGCTTGAGTGCCTCTTTGGCCTTAAATGCTCCCGCCTCTCTCTTCCTTCTCCAGGAAGGGGTCGTCCCCCCCGTAATCTGGAAAACAGTGATAGGAACAGGCTCTTCTCGTCAGACGGCAGTGCTGGCCGTTTCCTCACTGGTTTGGGGGAAAGGCTGGGCAGAAAAAGGATACAACCTTGTTCTCAACCACTTGCTATCTCGGTGAGGATGAGGAAAAGCAAACAGGCCCCTGCAGAGCCTCAGAGCTTTCAATATCATTCCCATTAGTCCTTAATTAAACACCTATTTGCCCTCGCCTAAATACCGTATAATCCTCACAACCTGCATTGTAGTGACTGCCCCAGAAATGTAGGTTCTCAACTGGGTTCTGCAGGGAAATACAAAGGAATCCCTAGGTACAGTCTCTGCCTACTTCATTAAAATTTCCTTTGTCGCGGGTATACAAAGGATGCAGCTTAGAGTATCATATTAGTCCAATAAAGGAACATAAAAAGTAAGGCAATTTAGGGTGCTCAGATTGGCTAGGATTAAGAGTTCTTTTCTGAAGGAGATTTATTTAAATACGAGATTTGAAGGGCAGAGAGAGCTTGAGTAGGGTCCAGGCAGGGTAAAGGCCACAAGGAGACTCAGATAGGAAAGAGCAAATTATCTGCATGGGACCGTGAGCAGATCACCGTGGTACGTTGGGAAGTGGGAGAAGTTAATGGAGGAGGTTTCTTATGGAGGAGAGCAGAATAAGGATATGGATGTGACAAGACATAAGATAAAGAAGTCATTTTGGGTTCTTGAGCATAGAGGTAGTTTGATGAAAAGAGTGCCCAAGGACAGCTATTACTGGAACCTAAAAGATGTCTTGATGGTTACCCCCACCAGCTTTCTCATTTTTTTGCTTAAAAAATATTTTATTCTTTTCTTTTCTCTGAGATGGAGTCTCACTCTGTCCCAGGTTGGATGGAGTGCAGTGGCACAATCTCTGCTCACTGCAACCTCTGCCTCCTGATTTCAGGTGATTCTCCTGCCTCAGCCTCCCAAGTAGCTGGTATTACAAGTGTGCGCCACCACACCTGGATAATTTTTGTATTTTTAGTAGAGACGGGGGCTTCACCATGTTGGCCAGGCTGGTCTCGAACTCCTGACCTCAGGTGATTTGCCCACCTTGGCCTCCCAAAGTGCTAGGATTACAGATGTGAGCCACCATGCCCGGCTCTTAAATTATTCTTAACATGCAATAAAATGCACACATCTTAGGTGCTTTGTTTGGTGAATTTCAAAATATACACCTATGTAATAAACACCCAAAACAAGATACTGAACCACCACCCTATAAAGTTCCCTCATGCCCCTTTATAGTTGATCACCCCACACCCACCACCACCCTTCCCTGGCAACTTCCTGAATTATAGCACCATAGATTTGTCTGCATTTGTATTTCACATATATGGAGCTTTATGGTATGTACTTGTGTCTGTATCCTTTAGCCTAGTAATGTTTTTGAGATCCATCCATGTGTATCAGTAATCTGTTCTTTTTTTATTGCTGAGTAATATTCCATTTCATGAATATATCACAATGTGTTTATCCATTCTTCAATTGATGGATATTTGGGTATTTCCAGTTGGGGTTATGATGAATATGGCTGCTATCAACATTCTGGTGCAAACATTTTCATAGACATGTTTTCATTTCTCCTTTTCACCTTATTTCTTGATGATAGTGGCATCTTCGGAAGCCTACAGCATTGTGAATTCTTATTCAATCATCTGTGATGATTGAATAAGTGGGCTAGTTCTGGGATTACAACAAAAAGTAGCCATGGTCCTTTCTTCAAAGGGCTTGAAAGTCCAATAAAACTCCATATACCTGTTGTATTCCTAATATTGCCTTGTATTCCTAATTCTGCCTTGAGGTAGAAAACCTTAAAAGTCTGCCAGGCATTTCTTTTTTTTTTTTTTTTTTTTGAGACGGAGTCTTGCTCTGTTGCCCAGGCTGGAGTGCAGTGGCGCAGTCTCGGCTCACTGCAAGCTCCGCCTCCCAGGTTCACGCCATTCTCCTGCCTCAGCCTCTCCAAGTAGCTGGGACTACAGGCGCCCACCACCACGCCCGGCTAATTTTTTGTATTTTTAGTAGAAACGGGGTTTCACTGTGGTCTCGATCTCCTGACCTCGTGATCCGCCCGCCTCGGCCTCCCAAAGTGCTGAGATTACAAGCATGAGCCACCACGCCCGGCCTGGTCTGCCAGGCATTTCTAACTACTTTTGGATGTTTCCAAATAACTGAATTATTGGAAGTAAACAGAACATCAAGATGATAATTTACTTTCCTTTTTTTTTTTTTTTTTTTTTTTGAGACAGTCTTGCTCTGTCACCCAGGCTGGAGTGTAGTGGCACAATCTCGGCTCACTGCAAGGTCTGCCTTCCAAGAGGCAGTTCTCTTGCCTCTTGCAATTCTCAAGCAATTCTCCTGCCTCAGCCTCCCAAGTAGCTGAGATTACAGGTGTGCGCCACCACACCCAGCTAAATTTTGTATTTTTAGTAGAAATGAGGTTTCACCAAGTTGTCCAGGCTGGTCTTGAACTCCTGACCTCCAGTGATCTGCCCACTTCAGCCTCCCAACGTGCTGGAATTAGTAAGGCATGAGCCTCTGCACCCAGCCAATATTTTACTTTGCATTTAGATGTTTACCCTTGTTTAATAAACACAGCCAGAACATCTGTATTTGTCAGAGCAAGTACCTGCACTCCTTCCTTAAAGGCTATTGTGCACTTGATAATTTCAGCATTCAGATTTTGGCAGATTCTCTATGCTTAACAAACCTTCATCCTCACTGACAGGGGTTGAAAGAAGTGTAGCTACTATTGCTTCAAGATCCCTTTCAGTCTTTTGATGAGGCTTAAGACACTTTTCATTCCTTAGTGCTATTATTTGCATAAATTAAAAATTACACAGAAGTCCCAAAGTTTGTTCTTCACTCTTATGATATACCACTAATCATATATTGTTATTTACTTGAGTCTGTGTAACAAAACAGGCTACGCCTCTTGGGTCTCTGGTAGCTGCAGATGTAGAGACGTACAGACGTAGAAATGCCCAGGGGGCATCCAAGTAGAAACATCTCTCCAACTCGTCAGAACTTCCTGTGTGCCTCAGGAAGAGGTTGCGGTGGTGCTGCATAATGGGCTTCACAATTCTCTGGGCAGCACAAGCTTCCTGAGTCAGAGAGCAATCTTGGTTATGCCAGATTGCATCATCCAGCATATAAAACACCATCATTTTCTATGTGTGTTCTGACATGGAAAAGGTTGGGAAGCACTGATGTAGGCTGTGGGATAAATAATTCTGAAGCTCAGGAGAGGAATCGGGATGATAAGAGATTTGTGAGTCCTCAGAACGTTGGTGGTTACTGAAGTCATGGAGTTGAGGAGATCGTGCAAGGGGAGAAAAGAAAGGCTGGAACAGAACCCCAAGGAACATCAACATTAGAGGGGGGTCTTCAGAGAAGGAGAAAGAAAACTGAATGAACGCTGTCACCAGAACCCAGGAAAGGGATTTCCAAAAAAAGACCAAATACAGTCGGTCCTTCTTATTGGTGGCTTCCACATCCACGCACTCAGTCAACCTCAGATCAGAAAAAATAAAAGAATAAAAACTACATCTCTCCGAAGACTAGATCAGAAAAAAAATAACTACAGCAATAAAAATACAAAATTTTAAAAATTTAGGCCGGGCGCGGTGGCTCACGCTTGTAATCCCAGCACTTTGGGAGGCCGAGGCGGGCGGATCACGAGGTCAGGAGATCGAGACCACGGTGAAACCCCGTCTCTACTAAAAATACAAAAAATTAGCCGGGCGTGGTGGCGGGCGCCTGTAGTCCCAGCTACTCGGAGAGGCTGAGGCAGGAGAATGGCGTGAACCCAGGAGGCGGAGCTTGCAGTGAGCCGAGATCGCGCCACTGCACTCCAGCCTGGGTGACAGAGCGAGACTCCGTCTCAAAAAAAAAAAAAAAAAAATTTAGTGTTAACTATTTACACAGTATTTACATGATATTACATATTATAAGTAATCTAGAGATGATTTAAAGTATATAGGAGAATACCCCCGGGTCATTTGCAAATACTATACTATTTTATGTAAGGGACTTAAGCATCCTTTGATTTTTGTATCCTTGTGGGTCCTGGAACCAATTCCCCATGAATAGGAAGGGATAACTTTTTGGCCCCGATGTTGCTGAGTCAAGTTGGATCAGGACAGAAACATCCCCACTGACTCTGGCCACGTATCATTGGAGACTTTGATAAAACCAGATTTTATTTGTTTATTTAAAATAGAGATGGGGTGTCACTCCATTGCCCAGGCTGTTCTCGAACTCCTGGGCTGAAGCAGTCCTCCCCCTTGGCCTTCCAAAGTGCTAGGATTACAGGCGTGAGCCACCATGCGTGACTTGGCAAAACCAGATTCTGAAGGATTGAGAAAAATTTACAAAGTAAGGAATGGAGACATGGGATGTTTAAAACTTTTCGGCCAGGCGCAGTGGCCCACGCCTGTAATTCCAGCACTTTGGGAGGACGAGGTGGGTGGATCACCTGAGGTCAGGAATTCAAGACCGGCCTGGCCTACATGGTGAAACCCCGTCTCTACTAAAAATACAAAAATTAGCTGTGTGCCGTGGCACGTGCCTGTAATCCCAGCTACTCAGGAGGCTGAGGCAGGAGAATCGCTTGAGCCTGGGAGGCGGAGGTTGCAGTAAGCTGATTGCGCCATGGCACTCCAGCCTGGGTGATAGAGTGAGACTCTGTCTCAAAAACAAAACAAAAACACAAACAACAACAAAAAAACTTTTCTAAGATTTTGGCTATGCTGTGAGGGAAAAATTAGGCAGATAGATGGGTGGTACAGTGAGTTATTTTACAAAACACTGGCTAATTTTAAAAATTATTCATTTAAGATTAGTTTTTATAAAAAGTAATATGTCCATATGGTTTAATAATCAAGTAATACTGAAGCAATTATTTGCTGCATTTCTTACCTCCAGCAATGAGCCATTTTAACTTTTTGGCTGATTCTTCTATATGACTAAATATGCTTATACTGCCATTCCTTTTTTTTTTTTTTTTGAGATAGAGTCTCACTCTGCTGTCCAGGCTGGAGTGCAGTGGCACGATCTCGGCTCACTGCAACCTCTGCTTTCCAGGCTCAAGCAATCCACCCACTTCAGCCTCCCGAGTAACTAGGACTATAGGCGCACGCCACCATGTTCAGCTAATTTTTAAATTTTTTTTGTAGAGATGAAGTCCTATTGTCTTACCCAGGCTGGTCTGTAACTCCTGGGCTCAAGTGATTCTCCCGCCTTGGCCTCCCAAAGTGTTGGGATTACAGACGTGAGCCACCGCACCCAACCTGAGGACCTCATTTTAATGGGCACTAATTGCACATCCTTTTTGCTTTTTTTTTTTTTTTTTGAGAGAGAGTCTCACCCTGTCGCCCAGGCTGGAATGCAGTGGTGTGATCTTGGCTCACTGCAACCTCCGCCTCCCGGGTTCAAGCCATTCTCCTGCCCCAGCCTCCCAAGTAGCTGGGATTACAGGCACGCGCCTGCACATCCTTTTTGAAACTAACTGCCACAGACATGAAATACAGTGGTTTCT
The DNA here is from genome assembly GCF_009828535.3 of Hylobates moloch. Classification (NCBI taxonomy): domain Eukaryota; kingdom Metazoa; phylum Chordata; class Mammalia; order Primates; family Hylobatidae; genus Hylobates; species Hylobates moloch. Next base: position 2,230,762 of record NW_026652297.1, on the reverse strand, counting down.
CCCAACAGGTCAGGTAACTGCTCAGCCAATCTGTTACTAGGGAACAGGTCAGGTTCGGATGCTGAAGCATCTCCCAAAGCTTTTAGTTATTGAGGATTTCTTTTTTTAAGGCAGTATCGCTCTATTACCCAGGCTGGAGTGCAGTGGCATGATCTTGGCTCACTGCAACCTCAGCCTCCTGGGCTCAAGTGATCCTGCACCTCAGCCTCCCAAGTTGCTGGACTACAGGTGCATGCCACCACTCCCAGCTAATTTTTTTTTTTGTATTTTTTGCAGATTCGGGGTTTTGCCATGTTGCCCAGGCTGGTCTCAAACTGCTGAGCTCAAGTGATCCACCTGCCTAAGCCTCCCAGTGTTGGGATTACAGGGGTGAGCCACTGCACCTGGCAATTTCTTAATTAGCCATGTTGGACAAAGCCCCTGTGTATCCTTCTGCTCACTGAGGTTATTTTCTGTTATCAAGGAGTTATCTGGGAAAGGTGCCACTTGGCTTTGTAAGCCAGTCTCACTGTAGTCAGAGCCCATGTATTAGTTTTATAGTGCTGCTGTAAGAAATCACCACAAAACTTAGTGGTTTAAAATACTGATTTATTCTCTTACAGCTCTGGAGATTAAATCTGAAATCAACGCATTGGCAGGGCTGTTCCTTCTGGAGGCTTCAGGGGAGAATACATTTCCTTGCTTTTTCTAACTTCTAGAAGCCACCTGCATTCCTTGACTTGCAGCCCTTCTTCACATCACTCCAACCTCTTGCTTTTGTCATTACATCGCCTACTGTGGTCAGCTCTCCCTCTGCCTCCCTATTATAAGAACACTGATGATTGCACTTAGGGTATATTCTGATCATCCAGGTTAATCTCCCTATCTCAAGATCCTCAATCTCATTTGCAAAGCCCCTTTTGCTAAAGGAGGTGGACATCTTGGGGGACCATTATTCATCCTACCACAGCCCCACGTATGTTTCTGTGCACTGCCTTGGTGGAGTGAGAGTAGAGAGCAGCCAGCAGGGTTACAAGGTTTCAAAGTGTTCCTAAATTAAGATCTTGTGGGTAAACTCAGCTCTGTAACTACTGTGATAACTGAGACCATCATAAACTAGCCTCATTTCCATTAGCTCCATATCCCTCCCTCCCAACACTGCTTCCTTTAAAATGCTCTGTAGCACTGAGGCTGGACTCCTTATTACTTCATCATCCTGGAAAACAAGTTATCAGAGATAGTAAGATGCATGTTTTCTACAAGGTGAGATGTTTTTCTCATAAGCCTCCGGTCTAACAAGTGCAGTTGTGGTCTGCAGCATGCTCACACAGTGTAATAGCACCTTATTTTTCTTTATCACTCCATATTCTGCAAAATACCTTCACATCCTTAGCTCATTTGGGCATAGGAAAAGGAAAGTGGTGTTATTTCGTTGTACAGATGAGTAAACTGTGGCTGTAAGGCAGATAATGGATTGGAAGGTAGATGACTTTAATATAGGAACCTCCCACCAGGCACCGGACACATGGATGGAATGAAACTTACATGTAATTGATAGAATTTGCTGCTGGACTTTGAGAGCATTTCAATGTGGGGAGTGTAAGTGAGAAAATCAACTGAGGTTTCTAGCTTAAGCAATGATTACTATCAAATGAGATAGGACTAGGTTTTGAATGAGGGTAGTGAGCTTGCTTTTGAGATCTGTTGACTCTGATGTACCTAAGAACTAAGGGATATAATGACAAAACAGGAAAAATGCTAGTCTGGAACTGTGGATGTAGGGCTACCAATATATTTGGGGACCATAAGCATGTAGGTAGTTGTTAAAATCACAGGGGAGAACTCACCCCAGGAAAGTTACATAGAGGCAGACTGAATGGAACCGTAAGCACTCAAAGTATGGTCTACCTCTGCTTGCCTCAGAATCATCTGGGGGAGCTGTTAAAAACAGATGCCTCATTGTAAATATACTTAATGTCACAAAATTGTACACTTTAAAAAAAATTATTAATTTATCTTAATTTTTTAATCCAATTTTTGATGGGATTTCTACGTTCTGAAAAACTGTACTTAAAAACAGTTAAAATGGTAAATTTTGTGTATATATTACAATAGAAGAATGCAAAAACAAACAAACAAACAAAAAACAGAAAATAGATTCCTAAGCCCCATTCCAGACCTGAATTACTAAGGTTTTGCCCAAAGGCAGGCCTAGCAAGTCCAGAAGCCTGAGGAAACCAGGTAAGATTCAGAGAGCCCAGGAACTGATATATTTTAAGACTAGCCTAGTCTGATCTTTATAAATAATCCCCCAAAGCAGCCCTCTCCATAACCCATAACCAGGACCACTTTTCCTAGGCCATCTCAATCCAGATATCCTAGCTCATCACTCCACAGATTCATTCTCCTCAAGATTTGTTCCAAACAATGGGGAACAGATACTGATTCTTTCAATTATGTGCCTTGGACATTTTACCAAAAGCTCCTGCCAGGTTTTGCGGCTGCCTGATTGTTAAGGAGTTAAGGAGAATGAACATAATTCTCAATATAAAACCCTTTCAATATCTTTCTTGGTCTTCTTGCCCTCCCATCTCACTGCTTCTGGAAACTTAATCTGTTCTTTTCTTTCCCTTTTTCTATCAGTGATTCAGGGATTGGATGAGTCTCTATGGTTTGTTTTGCCCTGAAGAGCAGAAGGCTTCTGTCCCAACTGGTGTTGCCAAAGCAACATATTAATTCCATGCCATGATCCTGGGTCAAGATCTGCACAATCTGATTGGGCATATCACCTCGGATGGCAAGGGAGTGGAAGTGGTCAAAATCATGGAGTCCAAGCTTTCGGAGACGCCTTGCAGCTGCCCGGTAACACTTCCAGGGTTGAGGCTCCACAAGGAGGTAACGGCAGAGGGAGGAAAGGTGGGCCAGGAACTCCCACAGGCCATGGTCTCCATGATTCAGATGAATCCACATGGTTATTGACATGCAGAAGCCAATGTCAAAAACTGAACGTCCAAATTGGCTTAAGAAAGAGCTCAAGAGAACCTTCCGGGTCCTTTGATTCATGAAGTCCAGGGTGATAAAGGTCAAGGCATCAGGAAAAGGACATTGTTTTTCGGCTCGCTTCACCAGGACTGGATCTATGTCGCAGCAGAGGAGACGGAATTCTCTTGACGCATCTGAGCAGGTCTCCCCGTCAGGTAGGGAGAGGAAGTGTTTGTATAGAGCCACACTCAGATCCTAGAGGAATCCAAAACAGCTTTGTCACTGCAGTTCTCAATCAGTGAATGGAAGAGAAATCTCTATCATTCTCCCACTGAGAATGCCACTTACCTCTGGCTGTATAGGATGTGAGGTTCCTAAACCATAACCTAGAGGTTGTGCAAAAATGTTCCAGAGTAGGCTCTCAGTGCCCTCCAGGGGTCACATGCTGTAATGCATCATTCCCATATTTTCCTGACACGACACTGATGATAGATTGGGTTGTATAGCTGAAAGTTACAGCCAAATGGATGCAGCAAAGGAGCCTACAGCAGTATTTCCCAGCTTAAGTAATGTGCTGATAAACTCACTCTTTTTCTGGTTATCTCAAGACCCCAGGGAGGAGGAAAGGGGTCCAGAGGCATAACCAGTGTCTCTTACCAGGAAAGTGGGGAATACAGCAAACACAATCTTATAAAAACCTGCTTCTCAGACCCGCGGTGGGGGAAGTCTGGATTCCAAAGTCCTCATTCAGCCTTCACTACAGCTTTAATTTTACTGTCTTAGGATTCACCACCTCCTTCTGAGACATTCTGCTTCTATAACCATCATTGCTAAAAGTCACTGCTAACAACCTTCTAGACAAGTCCAATGATTTGTGATTTTTACCACATTAGCACCTTTTTTACTCTTAAGTCACCATCTCCTTTCTCTAACTTTGAATCCTTTGTTTTTGAGACAAAGTCTGGTTCTGTCGGCCAGGCTGGAGTGCAATGGCGTGATCTCAGCAACCTCTGCCTCCCAGGTTCAAGCGATTCTCCTGCCTCAGCCTCCTAAGTAGCTGGGATTACAGGCATGCATCACCACACTCGGCTAATTTTTGTATTTTTAGCAGAGACAGGGTTTCACCATGTTGGCCAGGCTGGTCTTTAACTGACCTCAAGTGATCCACCAGCCTCAGCCTCCCAAAGTGCTGGGACTATAGGAATGAGCCACTGCACCTGGCCTCTTTGATTTCTATAACCATTATAACTAATTCAAATTTGTGTTTTTCCACATAGTATTATCAAGGCATTTTTCTGTTTACTACTTTATTTGCTTGGTGTAACAAGCATGTGAGGAAAATATTTATTTATGCCTTTTGTGCAGGTGAAGAAAATGCACAATGGAAAGCACCCAGATGTCCAATGATAGTGGCATGGACAAATAAATGTGGTAGAATCATGAAGATAGAATACTAAATAGCAGTTAAAAAATGAAGGCACCCAGCTTGGTGCACAACGTGGATGATTCTCACAAATACATAATGCTGAGAAAAAAAGCAAGCCGTAACAGAAAATATATGACAAGCATCCATTTACATGAAGCTCAAAAATGGGTGAAATTAAAGTACATCGTTAGGGAAGAGAAACAGTACACTATTTGAAAAAGCAAGGAAACAACAGAAGGCTAGTTGTTACCTCTGGGTAGAGACAGAGGTTTATGAACAGGAAAAGGCATATAGGGGAAGTTGTGGGGTGCTGAAACTGTTAATTTTTTATTTATTTATTTATTTTTTGAGACAGGGTCTTACTCTGTTTCCCAGGCTGGAGTACAGTGGCGTGATCACTGCAGCCTTGACTTTCCAGGCTCCAGAGATCCTCCTACTTCAGCCTCATGAGTAGCTGGAACCACAGGTGCACACCACCGTGCCCAGCTAATTTTTGTATTTTTGGTAGGGATGAGATTTTGCCATGTTGCCCAGGCTGATCTCGAACTCCCGGGCTCAAGCAATCCATCAGCGTCAGCCTCTGAAAACGTTGGGATTACAGGCGTCAGCCACTGCGCCCAGCAGTTTTTTGGTTTTGTTGTTGTTTTATTTGAGACAGGGTCTCACTTTGTCACCCAGGCTGGGGTATGTGGCACAATCAAGGCTCACTGCAGCCTCGACCTCCTGGGTTCAAGCGATCCTCCTCCCTCAGCTCTCTAAGTAGCTGGGACTACAGATGCCCACCACCACACCTGGCTAATTTTTTTTAGAGATGGGGTTTTGCCATGTTGCCCAGGCTGGGGAAGGAGTTTTTAAAACTGAAAAAAAAAAAAGCACCCATAAATTATGGTACATCTATCCAGTGAAACATTAGGAAGCTGCTAAAAAAGAATGTGGTGATATAAATAATCTCAGAATTAAAAGCTACTAATAGTGTGTTACCATTTGTAAAACTAAAAGGGGGGTACTTATACGTACATAAATGCTGGTATACACACAGGACTGATACCTAAGAAATTATAAACAGTAGTGCCACTGTGTGGGGGGGAGGGGGAGAAGGATTTAGGGTTGGGAGTAGAGACTTACTTTTTACTATATACCCCTTTGTTGTTTGAATTTGTTTGTTTTATCAAGCGCAAGCATTTTTTTTTCCCTTTTCTGACTACAAAGATCCACAAGAAAAAGCATTTTTTAAAAAGTGCAAAACAGAAAGCTCCATAAACGTACAGCCAGGTTTGGGAACCACTACCCTAGTTAGCGGCCAACTATGTCTTTACCTCTCATGTGTATACTACTCTCAACTTTAAAATCTCTGGTGGTTTCCTAATGCCTTTCGTGAAATCCCAAGCCTTAACGTCAGTCTCTCTTTTCCATTGTTGTTACGCTCTGACTTCCCGTATCATCACAGTGGAGAAATTTTGCAGGGGACACCGGACATCAACCCATCTCCTCATTCCAGTCTTTGAGACTGTATCCAAATGTCCCCTTCCTACTTATCAGCTGAGTCCCACAAGGTCTGAAATCGTCCCCCAAAGTCTCTTCTGTGAAAGGACAGCAACACAACAGAATTGTCCCCCGCCCTCCAGATGCTGGACTAGAGTGATGGAGGGAGCGGAGAGAGGGTACTAACTTTTGAAGCATTTGCCATAGTAAGTTCAGACTGCCTGCTAGTGTAGAATATCCCAGTGGCTACAGATAGGTGTGGGAGAGACATTTCCTTATTTTGCATGTGGTTTGATTATAATCATTATATGCCTAAGAATAGTTTGTAGCAAGAAGAGTGGCAGTGTCACCCTTCTCCATTCCCTTGGGCAAAATGCTCTATTTGCTTCTCGATCCTCTCCACTGTACTCTGTCAACTAACTGTTTTTGTTTTGTTTTTGAGACGGAGTCTCGCTCTGTCGCCCAGGCTGGAGTGCAGTGGCACTAGCTCGGCTCACTTCAAGCTCCGCCTCCCGGGTTCACGCCATTCTCCTGCCTCAGCCTCCCGAGTAGCTGGGACTACAGGCGCCTGCCACCACGCCCGGCCAATTTTTTGTATTTTTAGTAGAGACGGGGTTTCACCGTGTTAGCCAGGATGGTCTCGATCTCCTGACCTTGTTGATCCACCCGCCTCGGCCTCCCAAAGTGCTGGGATTACAGGCGTGAGCCACCGCGCCCGGCCTACTCACTTTTTTTGAAATAAACATGCAGGTCCCAGGGTCTGTCCTGCACTGTATAGCACACATGAGTCTCAATATCAGGCATGATTCTGTCACCCTTGGCTCTTCTCTCCCAGTAAACCAAACCTAACCCCATGTTCCCAAACGTGTGTCTCTGGAAGCCCCCTCTCCCCAGTCAAAGCGCCAGGCACGCTGGACAGAGGCCACCCTAGATACAAGGACCGTTCTCACCCGGGGTCTGGCCCTGAAAGAGAAGTGGGAACGTAGTCGACAAGGACTCCTCTCCAAGAGAGATTCCTAAGACAGATGGTGGAACCCTGGCGGGCAGGCAGCAGCGGCACTGGCTCAGTCAACGCCACGCTTTATACTCGTTTTGGGAAAGTTTCGATGGGTGTGAGCCCAGGCCAAAACCACAGTGGATGTGTAGGCAGCCAACCACTTGGCTCCGGATGCTCCAATCCCTCCCCTGTCACTCACCCCGGAGTTACACCCCACGTCGAGCCCCAGAATCGGCCCGTTCTCGGGACTCTCAGGAAAGAGCTGTCGAAGCAGCTCCGGGGGCAGGAGGCGGAGCCGTTGCTCCGGAGGGTGGAAGCGAGAATAATGAGGAAAATTTCCGAACGGGGCGGCGCCAGGTTCCAGAACTCGCGATTCCTCTTCCGCTGCGGTCTCCTTAACACTCCCTCCATCCAGTTCCGTGGGCACCGCCATTAGCCTCAACACCGCCTCTGGGCCCTGGCGGAACCGGAAGTCGGGAACCTGCGGTCGGCGTGGGCTGTGGCGGTGCCAGCGCGCGTGCGCCGAACGGTGAGGGCGGGTGGCTAGAATTCTGCGGTGAATCAGAAAGGCTGGCCTGACTTCCTCTCGCTGTATACCTAGAGCCGGCGAGCGCCTGGGGCTTGCCTTGTATTATTGAACCCTCATCACAACACTGGGAGGGGATTAGCAATATCATCCACGTTTTACAGGGATGAAACAAACTCTGAGGGCTAAGTGTCTTGGCCAAGCTGACATAGTTTGAAACTTGGGCTACTTGACCCAGAACAAGTATACCAGTTTGTTGGGATCTTGGAAATCAATTTTAGTCCAATTTCCTTTCTTTATAAATGCAAAAAGTGAGACCGAGAGAACTTACTTGTCCGGGGTCATACAGTGAATCTGTGACTCAAAAACTTCCACCTGGTTCAGGTAAGGGTAGCCATGAGCTGCAGGTCACTTGCGAAGCCAGCCGACTCAGCCCTGTCCCCCAGGGGCAACTGTAGACCATGAGCTCCTTGAGAGGCAAGGACCGCGCCTTAAGAGCCAGCACTTAAAGAGTGCTTACCAGGCACCAGACACCCTTGTAAGCTCCTCAGTCAATCCTCTCACCCCGTAAGAAAATGACCGTATTATTATTCTTTTTATATAGATGAGGACACTGGAGTACAACAAAGTAACTTGTCCAAGATCCCACAGTTAAAAATGATGGTACTAGGATTCGAACCCAGGTAGTTTGGATCCAGAGGATGTGCTTGCAATGCTGTGTTATTCTCAGCCTTGAGTCTCCTATACTTACCATGGGCCTGGCACAAAGATGCTCAACAAATGTTGTTGAATGAAAACTCAATAGAGGATACAATAAGGCCAGATCTGTTTGGGGAAACTTTAAATGGAAGAGAGAAAGGATGCGAACTGAAACAGACATAGTGGAATGGAGTTGGGCAAGATGTGAGTCAGAGATTGGAAATAACAGAGCTGATAAGGAGAGGAACTGAAGGGTCAACCTAGGTAGCAGGTTCCAGTCAAAAGCCAGGATGGCCCAGAATATCCATCAGGGTCAACCAAGCATCAGCAGAGTTGTGCAGGACCCCGATCCCCACCCCTGCACCTGGCCCACCCATCTTAAAGGGGTATCCTGCTCCATGAGGCTGGCAGTTAGGTAAACTTCTTATAAGGCACTGAAGCATGACTCCTGCAAACAGTGCCATCAGGAGTTAAAATAAGCGCTGTTTTCCTCTCAGTTTTTACTTTATATTTTCTTTTTTCCTTTTTTTGAGATGGAGTCTCACACTATTGCCCGGGCTGGAGTGCAATGGCATGATCTCGGCTCACTGCAACCTTTGCCTCCCAGATTCAAGTGATTCTCCTGCCTCAGCCTCCCAAGTAGCTGGAATTACAGGCACCCGCCACCATACCTGGCTAAGTTTTTGTATTTTTTAGTAGAGAGGGGGTTTCACTATGTTGGCCAGGCTGGTCTCGAACTCCTGACCTCGTAATCTGCCCACCTCGGCCTCCCAAAGTGTTGGGATTACAGGCGAGAGCCAGCACGCCCAGGCTTTACTTTATATTTTCATCTCTATCTGGCCTGCTGTTTCTCTGGTTTCACTTATTTGAGGACATAAATTAATAAAAGTCACTCGAATTTAGTAAACCACAGTATTCTGCACAATTACAGAAAAGGAGAAAAAGCTGCACCGTTTTGACAAATTTTGGTGAGCTGAGCTGAACTTGCCTCTTTTTGTCACTAGATGACGCTAGCACAAATAATTAACAATTTTCAAGGAGCTGGAATCACCTTGCTTCCGGGACAGTGAATGGCAAGAACTCCTGACCCTGGGGTTCCTCCAGAAGCAAAGATAGGCGCTGGTAACATTACTGGTGATCTAAAATGCCTGAGAGGTGACCTCATAAAGAGGTGTTTTAATTTGATCCACTCTGGTGACTTTTCTAACCTATGACCACTTTTCAGAGCCTAACAGCACAGGTGTCTTGACAATGCTTGACAATACCAGCCCCAGCACCTTAAATAGCTGTAGCAGCACCTAAGAGCTCACTCTGCATTTTGGTCAGCCAGGTTTTATGGAGTGTGGTGCACATATAATTCCAAGGGAAAGGGGAAGAAGGGGACGCCCTCTTTAAGGAAAAAACCCCCACCAACTTACAAATTTAAAGATAGGTATAAAAGTGAATATTTATTTAGAATGAGAAATCATAACAAATTACAAATTTTGAGAAGCTGACTACTACAAGCATCACAAAAAATTTTCTATAATAGTTTGATTGATTAAATGCTAGTCACACTTGAATATTACTTTTTTTTTTACATTTTTGGCTGCATACTCTTTGATTGCTTCTTCACATGACAATCACTTGATAATATCATTTTAGAGAGAGACCAGGAAGGTAATTCAGTCTTTTCTTAACGTGGTGGATCAAAATTGTCTTTTATCATTTGTGGCAGTTATAAAAGTTTCTTTCAAGTTCACAAGTTGTTATTGGCAATGTCATGTAAATTTTTTGGTTTGTTATCAAATTGGGGGAGAACTTTGATTAAATTTCTTTCATTTATTTTCTTTATCCATTCATCTGTTGATGGACATTTACATTGCTTCCAAATCTTTTTTTTTTTTTTTTTTTTTTTTTGAGACAGAGTCTTTCTCTGTGGCCAGGCTGGAGTGCAGCGGCCTGATCTTGGCTCACTGCAACCTCCGTCTTCTGGGTTCAAATGATTCTTCTGGCTCAGCCTCCCGAGTAGCTGGGACTACAGGCGCACGCCACCATGCCTGGCTAATTTTTTGTATTTTAGTAGAGACGGGGTTTCACCATGTTGGTCAGGCTGGTCTGGAACTCCCGACCTCAGGTGATCGGCCTGCCACGGCCTCCCAAAGTGCTGGGATTACAGGCATAAGCCACTGCATCCGGCCCCAAATCTTGGCTATTGCGAAAAGTGCTGCAATAAACATGGGAGTGCAGATATCTCTTTGATATAATGATGTCCTTTCTTTTGGGTATATACCTAGTAGTGGGATTGGTGAATCATAAGGAAGCTCTATTTTTAGATTTTTGAGGGCCCTCCAGACTGTTCTCCGTAGTGGTTGTAGTAATTTACATTCCCACCCACAGAGTATGAGGGTTCCCTTTTCTCCACATCCTCACCAGCATGCATTATTGCCTATCTTTCTGATGAAAGCCATTTTAACTAGGATGAGATGCTATCTCATTGTAGCTTTGACTTGCATATCTCTGGTGATCAATGATGTTGAGCACCTTTTCACATACCTGTTTGCCATTGTATGTTTTCTTTTGAGAAATGTCTATTCAGATCTCTCATCCATTTTTAATTGGATTACTAGATTTTTTCCTATTGAGGTATTTGAGCTCCTTATATATTCTGGTTATTAATCCCTTGTCAGATGGATGGTCTGCAACTATTTTTTCTCCCATTCTGTGGGTTGTCTCTTCACTTTGTTCATTGTTTCCTTTGCTGTTAAAAACCAGCAGAAGCTTTTTAACTTGATGTGATCCCATTTGTCCATTTGTGCTTTGGTTGCCTGTGCCTGTGGGGTATTACTCAGAAATTTTGCCCAGCCCAATGTGCCGGAGAGTTTCCCCAGTGTTTCCCTTTAGTAGTTTCACAGTTTGAGGTCATAGATTTAAGACTTCAATCAATTTTGATTTGATTTTTGTGTATGTTGAGAGAGGGAGGCCTAGTTTCATTCTTCTGCATATGGATATCCAGTTTCCCAGCACCATTTATTGAAGAGAATGTACATTCCCTAATGTATATTCTAGGCAACTTTGTTGAAAATGAGTTCACTGTAGATGTATGGATTTATTTCTGGGTTTTCTTTTCTGTTCCATTGGTCTATGTATCTGCTTTTATACCAGTACCATGCTGTTTTGGTTACTATAATGGCTCTGTAGTATAATTTGAAGTCAAATAATGTGATTCCTCCAGCTTTGTTTTTTGCTCAGGATAGCTTTGCCTAACTAACATTTTAATGTATATCCATCTAGGGTTTTTTCTATTCATAAGTAAGCATAAAATGTGTGTGCATATATATATTTAATCAACATTAAACAGATTAAGTAGTTTTAATATTAGTCACTCAGATATTACAACTGTGGGTATAGCCTCTTTTGGAGATGCCACCAGAAGCCTACATTTCAGAACATTTTTGAGGAATACAGGCCATTTAGTTTGCAGAATATCCTTCATTTTTTTTTGTTGTTGTTGTTGTTTTTTGGAGACAGAGTCTCACTCTGTCGCCCAGGTTGGAGTGCAGTGGCATGATCTCGGCTCACTGCAACCTCTGCCTCCCAGGTTCAAACAATTCTCATGTTTCAGCCTTCCGAGTAGGTGGGACTGCAGGCATGTGCCACTATGCCCAGCTAATTTTTGTATTTTCAGTAGAGACGGAGTTTCACCATGTTGCCCAGGCTGGTCTTGAGCTCCTGACCTCGAATTTCTGACCTCAAGTGATCCACCCACCTCAGCCTCCCAAAGTGCTGGTATTACAGGTGTGAGCCGCTGCACCCACCCTCAGTTTGGTTTTGTCTAGTATTTCTTCATGATAAGACTCAGGCTTTGCTTCTTCTTTTCTTTCTTTCTTTCTTTCTTTTTTTTTTTTTTTGAAATAGGGTCTCACTCTGTCGCCCAGGCTAGAGTGCAGTGGCATAGACTTTGGCTCACTGCAGCCTTCACTGCCTGGGCTCAAGCAATCCTCCTGCCTTGGCCTCCCAAAGTGCTAGGATTACAGATGTGAGACATCCTGGCAGCCGGCTTTGCATTTTTTTGGCAGAAGTGTGATAAAGTATATTTTTGTCCTTCTCAGCACATATCAGAAAACACATAGTGTCAATTTGTGCCATTATTTGTGATTCATGATTAAGTTGGAACCTAACAGTTTTTTCTACTGTAGTGTTATCATTTTTTTCCTTTGTAACGTTTTTTTTAGACAGGGTCTCGCTCTGCCCAGGCTGGAGTGCAGTGGCATGATATCAGCTCTCTGCAACCTCTGCCTCCCAGGCTCCAATAATCCTCCCACCTCAGCCTCCTAAGTAGCTAGGACTATAGGCATGTGCTACTCAGCTAATTTTTGTATTTTTAATAGAGACAGGGTTTCGCCATGTTGCCTAGGCTGGTCTTGAATTCCTGGACTCAAGCGATCCACCCACTTCAGTCTTCCAAAGTGCTGGGATTACAGGTGTAAGCCACCGCGCCAGACCTCTCCTTTGTAATTTAAAAGTAATCTGTGAACAAAAAGCAATCTATGCACATGAAAAGATACTAAGCATCACTACTCATTAGCGAATGCAAACCCAAACCATAATGAGATACCAATTCACATCCGCAAATAGGGCTAAAATGTATATGTGCTGCCGAAGCGAGCACAGTAGGGCTAAAATGTAAAAGACAGACATCAACAAGTTGGCAAGGATGTGGGGAAATTGGAAACCCTCATCCATTACTGATGGGATATAAAATGGTGCAGCCCCTTCGAAAAACAACTTGGCAGTTCCTCAAAAAGTTAAACATAGGTACATATGACACAGCAATGCTTCTCCTAGGTATATACCCGAAAGAACTGAAAACACATCCCCGCAAAAATCAGGAATGTTTATAGCAGTATTACTCATATAGACGAAAGTGAAAACAAATGTCCATCAATTGATGAATGGGTACATAAAATGTGGTCTATCCATACAATAGAATATTATTTGGCAATAAAAAGGAATGAAGTGGCCAGGTGCAGCGGCTTACACCTGTCATCCCAGCACTTTGAGAGGCAGAGGTAGTGGATTGCTTGAGTCCAGGAGTTCGAGACCAGCCTGGGTGACATGGTGAAACCCCGTCTCTACAAAAACACACACACACACACACACACACACACACACACAAATTAGGCTGGGTGCAGTGGCAGATGCCTGTAATCTCAGCACTCTGGGAGGCTGAGGAGGGCAGATCACTTGAGTCCAGGAGTTCAAGACCAGCACGAACAACATGGCAAAACCCTGTCTTTACAAAAAATACAAAAATTAGCCAGGCATGGTGGTGCATGCCTGTAGTCCCAACTACTCAAGAGGCTGAAACGGAAAGATGGCTTGAGCTCAGGAGGTGGAGGTTGCAGTGAGCCAAAATTGTGCCACTGCACTCCAGCCTGAGTGACAGAGCCAGGCCCTGTCTCAAAACAAGAACAAAAACAAAAACAAAAACAACAAAAATTAGCTGGGCATGGTGGTGTGCACTTGTAGTCCCAGGTGCTCAGGAGGCTGAGGCGGGAGGATTGCTTGAGCCCAGGAGGTGGAGGTTGCAGTGAGCTGAGACTGTGCCACTGCCCTCCAGCCTGGGTGACAGAGTGAAACTCTATCTCCAAAAAGAAAAAGGAATGAACTACTAATACATGCTACAACATAGAGAACACTGGAAAACATTATGCTGAGTGAAAGAAGCCGGTCACGGAAGACTGTATTGTATGATTCCATTTATGTGAAGTGTTCAAAATAGGTACATTTCTAGAAACAGAAAGTAGATTCGTGGTTGCCAGGGGATAGGGGAAGGCAGGGAATAGGGACAAATGCTAATGGGAGAGAGAGACAAAAACCTTCTAAAATTAGATTGTGGTGATAGTTGCACAGCCCTTTGAATATACTAAGAAAACATTGAATTGCACGTTTTAAATGGTAAGTTATACGGTATTTGGATTATATCTCAATAAAGCTGTTTAAACACAAAGAAAGGCTGGGCATGGTGGCTCACACCTGTAATCCCAGCACTTTGGGAGGCTGAGGCAGGTGGATCACCTGAGGTCAGGAGTTTGATACTAGCCTAACCATCATCGTGAAACCTCATCTCTACTAAAAATACAAAAATTAGCAGGGCTTGGTGGCAGACGCCTGTAGTCCCAGCTATTCAGGAGGTTGAGACAGGAAAATTGCTTGAACCCGAAAGGTGGAGGTTGCAGTGAGCCGAGATCGTGCCAAGGCACTCCAGCCTGGGCAACAGAGTGAGACTGTGTCTCAAAAACAAAAACAAAAACAAAAAACAAACACAAAGAAAAAAGAAGTCTGTGTGGAGGAATGTTTAAACTATATCAATATTCTGTTCCCTATCAAACTTGCACCTAAGAGTTTTAGCATCCATTGATGATTCTTGACTGAATCATTACTATATTGCAAAATGGTGATTTTTCTATCATTACTTCTTCATCTACTAGTTGGCATTTTACTATAAGGAAGAGCCATCAAAGATATTTTTAAAAATAAAAAATAGGATTATACTCAACATTAATGCTTCATAATTTGCTTTCTAATTTAATATTATTCAGTACTGTGATTCTGTATGTAAATATTTGCCCATGTCATCATTTTTAGTGGCTGCTAAGTTTTTTGTTTTTTGAGACAGGGTCTTGCTCTGTCACCCAGGCTGGAGTGCAATGGCCTGATCTCAGCTCACTGCAACCTCCGCCTCCTGGGTTCAAGCGATTCTCCTGCCTCAGCCTCCTGAGTAGCTGGGATTACAGGCATGTGCCACCAAGCCTGGATAATTTTTGTATTTTTTAGTAGAGACGGGGTTTCACCATGTTGGCCGGGCTGGTCTCAAACTCCTTACCTCAGGTGATCCTCCCGTCGCAGCTTCTGAAAGTGCTGGGATTACAGGTGTGAGCCACCGCACTCCGTCTCTATGAATCTTATTGGAGGATTATTCCATTAGACAAAAATCACACTGATAAGTCTCTTTAAGACAAGGCCTTGTCTATCTTGGGTACCCAGTGAGGCTGCGGAGGAATAATATCCTTAAGATCCTTGGAAGGTCTTTCCCTTCCTGCCATCTTGAATCCTGTGGAGGCCTGCTGGGAACAGGACTTCTAAAAGGAAATAAGTCTGGAAGGCTGTGGTCCAAGGCCACTTTTGCTGGCTGTAAGCAGAGTCTCTGGAATCAAAGGGAGCACACAGCAGTTCCTCTTAAAATTGAAGGTGGTTTATGCCTGAGATGAAACAGAATTCTATTTGGGCAAGAGATGTGCTTATGTATACAAAGCAAAGGACATCACAGTGACTCCTGGTGGAAAACCAAACAAAACCAGAGTAATCTGGTGAAAGGTAACTCGGGCCCATGGAAACAGTGGCAAGGTTCGTGCCCAATTCCGAAGCAATCTTCCTGCTAAGCCCACTGGACACAGAATCTGAGTGATGCTGTACCCCTCAAGGATTTAAACTAATGAAAAGTTAAATAAAAGTGGATTTGTGGGGGGGAAAAAGATCCTTAGAAGTCCTATTGTTTAACAGAGTGGGTCTGCAACAAGTGCCTGTGGGATCCTTAGGAGTACTTCTGCCTGTCTGAAGGATTCTGAGGCACCCGCTTAGATCTTTCTGGTGCTTAATGACTGCTTTTACAGTCATAGCTTTGACTTCATCTTTACCCAGAGACTGTGTGTTCCTGACAGTGCTCTGGAGTTGATCTTTGCCCCGAGGCTTTTTTATTACTTTGACAATTCTTTCTTGCTGGAAAGATTATCCTGGGCTTTTTATATCTCCTCCAAATTCTGCTTAAAAAACAGAATGATTCTTTCTTTAGCTTTTTTTCTCACTATCTGTATCTTAGGATGCAAGGCTCAAATAAGCCAAACACACTTTCAACACTGCCTGAAAATCCTAGCCAGAGTCATCAGTTAGTTAGACCTTTTTTATCTTTCACATTAGTACAGAGGGAAGTTTCACTCAACTGTCCACCACTATATCAGAGTCACTGTTCCTCCAGATTCCAGTAGTGTTTCACTCAACTTTCCCTGGAGCCTTCACCCGCAGTCTCCTCAAGCCCCTGCCAGCTTTCCCGTGCGGTCTCACCGAGGGTGTCAGGCGCCTCCCACACATGTTAGGTTCTGCTATGGCAGTGCCTCGCTTCCAGGTACCAAATCCTGTTCCAGGCATCTGTTGCTGCATAGCAAATGACTTCAAGCTTAGTGGCATAAAACCACAACCATTTTATTATTCTCATGGATTCTGTGGATTACGAATTCGGATAGGGCATGGAGGAGATGGATTTTTAATGCTCCATGAGGTCTTGAACCTCAACCAGGAAGACTCGGAGCACAGGAGCTGGAACAGCAGAAGTTGGAGAATCCACTTCCAAGATGGTTCTTCTTGCCTACAGCTGCCAGCCTGGCGGGCGTGGCTGAGAGGCTGGCTGGGAGGCTCAGCTGGGTCTCTTGGCTGGAGCACCATGGCTGGAGCACCACACGTGGCCTCTCTGGCATGGCGGCCTCGGGACATTGGACTTCTTACATAGTGGCTCAGGAGAAAAAGAAGCCAACAGAGGGGGACAGCAGTGATGCGGGATGGGCGAGGCTCACTCCTTTTGGCAGGGTTTGCCCAGATAAAGCAAGCAGAGAGTGTGGAGGGGAGTGGAGGATGAGAAGCTGGGAAGAAAGCATCTTAGCCATCCATGGTGTGTGTGTGTGTGTGCACGCATGCATGTGCATGTTTGTGTGCGCGCGCACACACACACAAAATCTGTGAGGGCAAACAGGTTTGCTGGGAGTAGCCAGACTCGAGTAAAGACAGATGGTGTAGGTGAGCTGGATGAAGTCGCCCAGCTCTGGGATTTCTCCAGTCTCACTGGGGGCTGGGTACTGTATGTGAAGACTGTCCCATGGGTGGGGGATGCATACATTGGCCACCATGGGGCAGTAGCAGCCAGAAGAGAATGCATGGTGTAAAGGGTTGAATAGGGGCCCCCTCAAGAGAGATATGTCCGAGTTCTAAACCCCTGTACCTGTGAATGTGACCTTTTTTGGAAATAGGATCTTTTTCCAAATAAAGATCTTGAGATAAGATCATCCTAGATTTATTGTGAGCCTTAAATCCAGAGACAGGTATCCTTCTAGGAGGAAGGAGAGGGAGCTTCAAGACATAGAGACACAGAGGAGAAGGCCATGCGAAGATAGAGGCAGAGACTGGAGGCGCCACTGCCAAGCAACACTGCGGATCACCTGCAGCTGCCAGAGGCTTGGAGAGAGCTTGCCACAGGCCCTCCCTCAGAGCCTCCAGCAGGAGGAACCCACCCTGCTGACACCTTGATTTCAGGCTTCCAGCCTCCACAATTGTGGTGGAATGAATCACTGTTATTTTGAGCCACCCAGTTTGTGGCAATTTGTATGGCAGTCCTGGGAAAGCTAACAGGCAGTCCAGGCAAGAATGGGTGGTGAGGCAGAAGGGATCTGGAGGCAGGGGGTGGCAAGGGGGCCCAGCGTGTACCCCAACCTAGACCATTCATCCCTTCCGTCACACCAGCCCCTGCCCCTCAACATTTTGCACGCCTTGAGCCCTGATCCAGGGATCTTCCCTTTCCCCGGCGCCACAGCTCAGCACTGCTTCCCCCGTGGGGCTGCACCTTCTCAGGACCCACAGCTGCACGGTCTCAAGCTGCGGTGCCTGGTTTCTCTCCTGCACCACCGCTGGTATCTTCTCCCTCTCCTATCTCTCACCATCTGTGAAAGTGCTTTGTATACAGTGAGCGCTTAATAAAAGTCACTTTTCTCTCCTCAGAGTCCACTAACTCTTGCCCCAGCCACTTTCCCTGCTCCAACTGAATTTGTGCCCTAACCTTGTCAGAGACAAGGATAGCGTCCCCCACGGTTCCAGTGCGATGGCGTTCCCTCCCCTCCCACACAGCGCCCTGGCCCCACATTCCCCACAGGAGCTTGTGGAGTGATCATTAACCCATGTGCCTCCTGACCCCACTCCCAGTCACTAATTTGTGCGTAAACCTGGACAAGTCGCTGTACCCTCTGCTCCTTAGTTTCCTCTCAGGTAAAATAAGAGGGTTGGAGTAGACACATTCACCCACGCATTCCTCCATTCACTGGAAAGTTGTTTACTGAGACCGTGTGTCATAACTCTGCCTTCAAGGAGCTTTGGTTCTGTAGGGTTTTTGTTTTGTTTTGTTTTGTTTTAAGATGGAGTCTCACTCTGTCGCCCAGGTTGGAGTGAAGTGGTGTGAGCTTGGCTCACTGCAACCTCCGCCTCCTGGGTTCAAGCAATTCTCTTCTCTCAGTCTCTTGAGTAGCTGGGATTACAGGTGTGCGACACCACGCCCAGCTAATTTTTGTGTTTTTAGTAGAGACGGGGTTTCACCATGTTGGCCAGGCTGGTCTTGAACTCCTGACCTCAGGTGATCTACCCACCTCGGCCTCCTAAAGTGCTGAGATTACAGGCATGAGCCACTGAACCCAGCCAAGGTTCCGTGGTTTTAAAGCTGCCACTCTGGAGAATCTGTCCAGCTGCAACCCAGGCATTCCTTCCTTCTGTGTACCTTTTAGGAAGCAGATTTTGGCTCAAAATAAGAAGGACCCTTCTACCAGAACAGCCCACAAACGGACAGGCTTCCACAGAAAGGGGTGAGCCCCTGTTCCGGAGGAGCCTCTGGGATTGCTTCCAAGGCTGGGATCCTGAGAGCCTCCGTAAAGGGTTTATTGAGCAGGAGAGCAAATTTAACTCTGTCCACATGAAAATAAACGTGGAGATTTACTTCAAACTCAGCAGCTCCGGTGAGAAGGCTCTCACACAGTCCGGGTTCGACCCACACAGGCTTCACGACCATCTGAGGCAACCAGCACGCGGCAGACGAGGGAAACGACTCAGGTGTCAGAATTGCTTTTATTTTTATCTCCAGTCAGTCATAGACCCCAGGAAGGTGAGGTCAGGGAAGGGAACAGGTGCGGACACTGGGGAACTTGCAGGAGCTGAGGCCAGCGGACAGCAGGAGTGTCTGGGGTGTGGCAGCCGGGCCGGGTCCCTGGAGCTGTGTCTGCCCTCAGGGACTCAGGAGAACGGCTCAGGGAGGGCTTGGGAGGGGGTACACTGTGTCCGAGAGATGCAACCATCGTTCGGCAAAAGAAAACAGTGGTGGCTGATGAGAAGACAGGTCTGGGGAGGTCTGAGGAGAGCTGGGGGCCAGATCCTGCCCCCAACCTCCAGCCACATGGGCCCTCGGTGACTCTCCCAAACCAGGCCCCGCGTTTCCTCAAGCAGCCACCGGAGGGCAGCAAAGTGCTTGTGCAAAATCCCACCCGGCCCAGGCGAGCAACCAGGACACCTGGGACTTGGCTTCAGGTGGGCCAGGGAAGGAGGCAAGGAGCCTTTTGGAAAACGGGTGTCTGTCCCATCCTGACTCCCTCGGAAGGAAGAGTAGGGAATGGAAGAACTAAGATTCCGGGGCTTCCCCAGGTGATACAGAAGGAGCCATAGGTGCGCCCGGGAATGAGTCCCAGACTTGCGTGTGCCTCCCTGGCCCCCATCTGCAGCTTCCAGGAGAGGACTTCAGTGGGAGACCCCTCAACTCACATTCCAGACGGTCAGATTCCTGGCTGCCTCCAGCTTTACAAAATCCAGCCCACCCCTTCCTGGGCCCAGCCCCACCCAGGCCAAAAATGTGAGGGGCCTGCAGGCTCCCTTCCTCCTTTACAGCTTGTGACACCTGCTCAGCTGCGGTTTCCTTAATCTTGCATTCCTGTTCCCCCGCCCTTCCTCCTTCTGACGCCTCTCCTGGTGTTTCAGGATTCCTCACTGCCTGGATTGGAGATGGAACGCACAGACTTTGGCCCTGACCCTGCTGCCTACACTGTGGTACCCGGGACGCCCCTCAGGACCCACAGTAGGGAGGCTGCGGCATCTTCTGCCCGGCTTCCCCAGCTCTGCAAAGAAGCCATTTCTCAAATGGCTGTGATGCGTGTGTGACACTCTTTATAGCGGAGGACCTGTCCCTCCTCCCCCAAGCTTTTGGCACTCAGCCCTGAATAAGCTTCTAAATCCCCAGTTTCTGCAATAGCTTATCCCAGGGAGAGGAGAACTTGGACAAGTAGATTCTAGGAAGCATGACCAAGGCTATCTGACAGTGGCAGGAGAGTGGGGTGCTGGGGCTAACCCTCTGGAACTGAGACCAGAGATGGGGAGAGGAAACTGTGAGGGGCCCAGAGGAGAGGAGGTGGAGGAGGGTGGGAACCGGGTGAGAAAGTCAGTGGAGAGAAATGTTCTGGTGCCTCTCCCGCCCTATCCTGGCTATGAATTTCCATGTGGCAGATGGAAAAACTGAATTCCAGACAGCCAGAAACCCTCACCTAATACCAGGAGCCCGCTGGCAGTGAGGCTAGGAACCAGAAACCAGAAATCTTGCCTCCCAGCTCTTGTCTGGAAGACACAAACCTCAGAGTGCAAAATCTGGCGAGGGGTTTCAGGAAAGACGGGAGGCCGGGTGGCACTGAGGACAAGAAATCCCCAGGACATCAGGGCCTGACCACCCACCTCTTTGTGCTCTCATGTGGTCTCATTCCGGCCCCCACCCAGGCCCAGGGGCCAGCGTGATACCCTGTTTGCGTGAGGCAGCTGTGGGTCTGAACCCCAGGCCCGCCACTCGCTAGCCGTATGACCTGGGACTCATTAGCGAGCCTTTCTGAGCACCCCGGCTTTTCCCTGTGCTACGGACATGAGCAGAGCGCTGTCTCTGGAGGATCACTGCGATGGATTAATTTAGAGCAGCACACAGTGGGCAGCTCACCCATGCCCCCAATGCCTTTGCTGCACACACACCACCTGCCAGTTCTTGGCTCCTTTTCTCTTCAAATATCCAAGATGGAACAAAACTTCAAATGCTTCTGCAATGTTTCTTGAAAGCTGGGAGTAGGAAGGGTGGGGAGGGATGGGTTTGGGAAGGAACAGCACACCTCGTCTCCCTTCCCAAGGCAGACGGAGCTCCCAGCACAGGGGAGAGAGAAGAGGAGGAGGGTGAAGCAAAGGGAGGGTCCTGCTAGCCACTCAGAGCCTTCCTGTGTCCACACAGTAACTTTCCACTGGCCTGGAGCTGGCCACTGCACATGCTGGCTGCACGCTCCCCCAGGGTGGCCTCCTGGTTCCCTCCCCACAGGCGCCCCCCTGGGGGTTGGAGGGCTGCAGCACACCCTACATGAGATCCCAGCCGCCTGGAAGCTGATAAGGAGCCCTGGCCTCGTTACATGGGACCAGCTGGAGGGACTGGCCCTGGCTGTTGGCATCAGCTGGATGGCTTCCAAATTGGAGAGATGCAGAGATAAGTAGGGGGAGCACTTAGGGACTCTGGGCTGAGTGAGTGGCCAGTGAAGCTAGAAGAGATGTGGACTCTGCCAACTACGAAGACCTCAGAAGGCCTGGCTGGGGACGAGCCAGCAAACGGCAGCTGACGGGAAGGGTTTAGGAAATAAGAGGTGCAGAAGGGACTCCCACACAGCCTCGGGTTAGGGCTGAGGCAGAGCAGGGACTCCTTCCAGATAGGGCTGGCCTGGCAGCTAGAGCGATTGCCTCCTCCCCCAGAACATCCAGCCGGAGGGCCCAAGCACACCTCACTCAGCCTCAGGCCTGTGGCAGCTGCCTGGCGGGTGGAGAAGCGAGTGAGAGGATGTGGGTCTCGGTCCTGCAACCCCAAATGCCTCCCAGGTGGACGCGGGTCTGGGTGGATTGGTTCCCCAGCTCCCACTTCCCTGGGAGCTCCAGGGCAGGCCGTCACTGAGGAGCGGGGCCCCCTGCCCTCACCTCCTGCCCCAACAGAGCTCTGTCGTGACCCGGGAGGGCTATTCACAGCAAGCAGCAGACAGCACAGGCTTCAGACCCTCTCCTATTGCCCTTGGCCTCCAGGTCCAAATCCCTACAACAAGCCTCTGGTCCCAGAGCCAAGAGAAGATGGGCAGCCTGGGACAGCCATCCTGCCCACCCACTCCACTTGCCCAGCTGTGTCCCCTACCCCCTTTCTTACAAGGTGTCACTGCCTGACCTGGACAAGAAAGACAGGAGGACACAGACTGGACGCAGGACAGTGTGCCCCAGGGTCACATGGTTATGCAGCCCTAGGAGGAATCGTGGTGGGGGCTCAGGGCTCTGCTGGGCTTCCTGGGTCTCTCTCCCGCATCTGAAATCCTGCTAGGCTTCTCCTCCTTGTCCCTTGGACCTTCAAAGCCAGAGGAGCCTTCAGCCTTGACCGTCCCAGTTTGGAAGATGTAACGGGGGGAATGGGGCGGCACGGGGATTGACGTGGCCTCAGTTCCTCAGGGTCCCCATGGCGTATGTACAAGCGGCAGAGGGCTGGGCTGGGCTGGGGTAGACAGTGGCCTGGCCACAGGCTGGGTTGGCAGCTAGTTTTATAGCTGGTCTCGCAGGAGCACAGGGGAGGGACAGGGAACCAGGAGGGGCGCATTCTCTGGAGGACGGTGGGGCGGGGAGGGCTCCTCATTCCCGGTTAGTGCCGAAAAGCTGCAGGAAGAAGGTGAAGATATAGATGATGTCCAGATAAATGTTGAGGGCTCCGAAAATATACTCCTCAGGGCTCAGCGAGTGGCGTCGGTTACCCATCAGCAACTGGGTGTCAAGTGCAAGGAACTGGGAGAAGTGAGGAGAGAGACAGAGGTCAGAGGCCCAGGCAGTGTGACACTGACTATGGCAGCCCAGGTGCCCCCCTCAGCCCCACCCCCAATTTTATTACCCTCACCTGCTGCCTGACTGCCCAGTGGCCCTCCTGTGACACCTTCTGTCCCTAATTCTATTCAGCAGCTATTTACTGAGCACCTGCTATGTGCCAGGCACAGGGATACAGCAGAGAACAAGACAGCCAGGATCCCTGTCCTCACAGAGCTTAGAGTCTAGAGGAAGTAATTGTTAGGATGATGAGGATAACAAGGTTCCAGGCAGCGGTGGGGCTGATGACAAGGAGCCTCACCCATGTGAGTGTGGCAGGAAGTTAGGGAAGGCTTCCTGGGAGAGGGGACCTTCAAGCTGAGGCCTAGTCTTCTTGCCATTCCCTCAGGACCCTGCTCTCAGAGGAAGGCAAACGCTTCAGGTACAAGCAGGGCCCGAGCACTTGTGCTGTACTGACATCAGCCCGTCAGTGCTACCGACATCCCCATCAAGCAAGAATCAGATTCTTCCTACAGGAAGTGAGGCCCAGAGACCTTAAATATTAGCTAAAGGTTACACAGCTGGAAAGTGGTAAAGCCAAGATTTGAACCCGAGCAGGCCGGCTCCGGAGCCCCAGGTGTAAACATTCTGCCCTGCTGCTAACAGCACCCGGGGTTAATGCCTTTCCTCCCAGGAAACAGGCTCTTCTCTGGGGCCCTGCTTGGCCTAACGGACTAGGAACAGATTCCCTTTGAGACAGCACTGTGTCACCCCGCTGCCCCTGCCAGGCCTGCCCACTGTATACAGTGGCTCCTACCCTTCCCCACATAGCTTTCCTCTGGGTTCCAAGCCTAAGGAGCAGAACCCTAAGTAGCATATGAAATTTGGCAGGCGTGGTGCGCTTTTCTGGAGAAAAGAGGCCAGAAAGTCCACCGGTATCTCAAAGGTGATGAAGCACTGATCCACGTGCCACGTGGGGTTGGAATTTCTTTTCTTTTCTTTTCTTTTCTTTTTTTTTTTTTTTTTTTTTTGAGACAGAGTTTCGCTCTTGTTGCCCAGGTTGGAGTGCAATGGCGCGATCTCGGCTCACTGCAACCGTGCTCCCAGGCTCAAGCGATTCTCCTGCCTCAGCCTCCCGAGGAGCTAGGATTGCAGGCATGTGCCACCACACCCGGCTAATTTTGTATTTTTAGCAGAGACAGGGTTTCTCCATGTTGCTCAGGCTGGTCCTGAACTCCCAACCTCAGCTGATCTGCCCTCCTCAGCCTCTCAAAGTGCTGGGGTTACAGGCGTGAGCCACCAGGCCCAGCCCGGGATTAGAATTCTTTTACATTGAGTCGCATTCTTGTTAACTGGGCTCTTCAGTCACTTGTGTATGAAAGGCATGTTCCCTGGGTCCTCTGAAACTCATTCATTATACAATAAATATGTATGGGGCAACAGCTGCGTGACAGGGACTTGCTGAGAGCGGAAACAACGAGAAACACAAAGCCGTGCCTCCCTTGGGGAAGCTCACAGCATCATGGGGGACACTTACAGGTCATTACAAGAAAACCCAGGAAATGCACAATTAGGACTATGAAGGAAGGACCTACTAATTGGGCCAGAGGAAGGTGACCCAGGAGAGGTGGCATTTCACCTGAGGCTTAAGTAGGAGTTTGCTAGCTGGGAAGGCCTAGGGAAGCCTGGGAGGCCTGACTGAAGAGTGGGGGACTCGCTGAGGTAGGGACTATGGGAGAAGTGGAGAGAGGAGGAAGGGATTGGGGCCTGCCCTTGCAGCTTGCACTCTGCTCGGTAGGCAGGGGTCATGCCCAGTTCCCTTTCCTTCACCCCCGCCACGGACTCCTTGACTCCCAAGACCCAGACTTTAGAGTTGCTATAGACGCAGCCCCGTAGAATCCTAGTCGAATCCCAGCCCTGGTGCAATGTCCCCCCGCCGTGCCCGAGAGGCCAGGGCTCCAACAGGGAGCAACTCCAGCACACGGGACATTGAGGCAGGGCCACCTTCAAAGGTGAGGAGGTGGGGACAATTATGAGCACAGGCTTGAAAGTCAGATCCACTTGGACTGCAGGCTCTGCTCTACCACTCATTAGCTGTAGGACCTGGGCAGAGCATTTAATCTCTCTGGGCCTGTGAGTCGCTATGTGCAAAAGGGAGATGAGCGTGCCTGCCTCCTGAGGTTGTTGTGAGAATGAGATAATGCATGCAAGGGGCCTGGCATGGTGCCTGACACATGGTAAGCACTTAATGAATGCTTGCTATTATATTACTGCGGTTTCATTGTTATTATCTGCAGAAGGACAGGTGCCCTCTTGAGGACGTGCACGTGCTGCTGATGAGACTCAGGTGTCTCTTGCATCTCATCAGGGAGGCAACACTGTTCCTTGGGGAGCTGAGTGGCCTTAACAGAGCGAAAATGGGGAGCCATGGCCAGGGCTGAGAGGAGCCCTGCACAGGGTGCGTCAGTCTCCTGAGCTCAGTGGCACTGAGGGAAGGGCACTCCAGACAGGAACAGGAGTTGAAATGCCTGGGTTCAAGACCCGGCTCCATTGCTCAGTAGCCAAGTCATCCACTTGACCTCAGTGTCCTCATCTACAAAATGGGATAGTAGCAATGCCCACACCATGGTGTGCTTTTGAGGGTAGATTTATGACAGTGTATGTGGCATCCACTATTTGTATTTTTGAGTATGATTTCTCTCCATTCCACTCTGCTCCTTCTGTGTTTGATTTGGATTCCCAAGCACATTTTCCTTCTGCAGAGAGAATGAGCAAGCGGAAGGCCCAGCGCAAATGCTTTGGGCCACTTGGCAGTCACAGCTGCCAGCATCAGTTCATAAACTGCTGATCTGGCTGATCAATCAGTAGCTTGCTTGGTTGGTTTCCCAGAGCCTGGTCACCCCTGGGTGAGCTAATGAAATTGAGTCTCTTAACTTGGAAGGCTTGGATCTGTCCAGCTCTGGGGGTGGCCCTTCTGAGAAGCACCCACGCAGGAGACCCCCTAGAGCAGCCAGCCGGCTTTTCTCTTGGAGAGAAGAGGAATGAAATGATTTCTGCCCCAGCCCTTGGTCCATGGCCACAGATGCTTATCTATGTGGTGTTCTCTGGGATGGCCTGCTTCAAATTTCAACCCCACTGACCAGTATGACCCATCACTGCCATCTGATGTCTGTGAGTCAAACAAAGTCTTTTCATTGATTTATTCCCAACAATATTTGCTGAGCACCTACTATGTTCCAGAGAACTTGCCCTCATAGAACTGACCGTCCAATGAGGGCAAAAGACATGATCAGAGATTCTGCATGGCAGTGCATTGATTTACAGGGGAAAGTCATCTGCTGCTATCTCCTTGGAGATGGAAAGCATTGTTAACTAATGTCTTGGTTGAGAGCAGGTATCTTGGTTATAGTTAACATCTTAGTGGGTAGCTAGGATCTTGGCTGAGAGCTAGCAACCGAATTGACTGCAAACCCCTAAAAGGAGGGCAGGTACTTGAGTTAGTGGCCAGCTGAACAGGAGACTCTGCAGGAGGAGCACGTGGGATGGGGCAGGAGGCCCCCCGGGACAAGGACGCTATTAACTTACATCTGAAGAGTCCTTCCCCAGACCAACACTTGATCTCATCTCCCTCTCCCCATTTGCCCTGGGAGGTGGGCGTCCTCATGGTCTTATACATGAGGAAAGGAGTCTGAGAGCTGAGTGACTTGCTGATGGCTGCTTATCGAGTGCCATCTCCTACGCTGGTGGAGATGGGGGAGGAGTGGGCTTGCAGGGAGGGAGGGAGCATGTGCAGAGGGCACAGGCGCCAAAGGCAAACTTCCCCGCCTCACTTTACTGGCTAGTGCTAAACCTGGCCGGGGCCCCAGCCACACATCTGGCCTGACCCTGCCGTATCTGGGGCCCAGGCTTATGTCTGTTGTCCTCCCTGAATGTGGCCCCAGAGGTGACGCTGAGGGGCTCTGGGCAGTGCATGCCATGGAAAGGCCAGCTCAGAGCCACCCGCAGGCAGGCACTGAATACAAAAAGCTGGGGTTGCAATGTGTTGAATCAGCATAAACAGTGACACGTGGACTGTGTCTGTCCTGCAGAAATGCCAGTGTGAGGGTGCATGGAGGCAACCCCCAGGCTGTTGTTGGCAGCATTGGTTCTAACAGTGAGATGCTGAAACAACCCAAACTCTACCAACACGGGGCTGGTTAAATAAACTCTGGGCAGCAGTGCTGAGGTGGAAACATCTGCGACAGACGCTACTGTGAGAAAAAAGCAAGTTGTGAAAAATCTATATCGTATGATCCCCATAAAACTATACATGTCAGAGGAGCTCACGTAGCAAATATCTATGAAATGCATGAAGAAAGGTTTGGAAGAAGAGAGAATTCATGGTTCCTGCTGGGGAAAGCAGGGAGGGACGCGATCAAAATGACATTTGCTTTTTTCTATATTTAAGATTTTCCAAAAGTGAAATATGTGAATAAATGTATTCACATATTATATAATTAGAAGTTTAAAATAGAAGGGTTAAAATAGCACAAAAGAAGAGTTCGTGAACTCTTTCACTGAATTCTCGCCATAAGCCTCTGTGGCAGGTGTCGCACTATCAGCTCCATCATTTGCTGAGGACACTGAGGCAGAGACAGTGTAAGTGACTTGCCCGCATCACCCAGCCCAGGGACAGCGAGAGGGTGAGCTTGGGCTTTGGAGAGTCTCTGGAGAAGAGACTACCAGCCATATGTCCAGGTGTGCCGACTGGGCAGGAGAGGGTGAGGGGGTGAGGGCGTGAAGAGAGACCACTGAGTGGAGATCTGGGGCCCATTTCTTGCCTGATACCAATAGAAGATGCTTCTCTCCATTGACCTGGGTGTCAAAAATTTAGATGGCACAGACAACATTTGCACCCCCAGGAGGGCCACCAAAGGAACAGGGTCTGGCAGGCATTTGAATCAGAATGAAAGGGGGGTAGTGTATGAAAGTGTATTAATGACACATGATTATCTATCAGCTTTTTAAAAAGTGGGCCAGGTGCGGTGGTTCACGCCAGTAATCCCAGCACTTTGGGATCGCCTGAGGTCAGGAGTTTGAGACCAGCCTGGCCAACATGATGAAAACCCGTCTCTACTAAAAATACAAAAATTAGCCGGACGTTGTGGTGGGCACCTGTAATCCCAGCTACTTGGGAGGCCGAGGGAGGAGAATGGCGTGAACCCGGGAGGCGGAGCTTGCAGTGAGCCGAGATCGCGCCACTGCACTCCAGCCTGGGTGACAGAGCGAGACTCCGTTTCAAAAAAAAAAGAGTAAAAGCTGTCATCGATTGAGAATTGCCATGTGCCAAGTGTGGGGAGGCTGTTTTCCCTTCATGTGTTACCCTATTCATCCATTACAACAGCCTGTGAGACAGGCAGGTTAGCCCCATTTTAAAGATGAGGCCAGTGAGGCACAGAGCAGTCAAGTCATTTTGCCCGAGGTCACAGAATGGTAAGAGGAGCAGCGAGGACTTGAATGTGACTTTGTGGGGGGCACTGGCCAGCTGCAGAGCCCCCTCCCCACTCCACACCCCTACTGGCCGTGCCAGTGCCTCTTCCTGGCTCTGCTCTGAAGAACCAGGACCTGGACATGGAAGCAGAAGTTCCTTTCTGCCCCCAGGCAGGTGTGGAGCTGCCTCTGCCTCCCCTCTCTCAGTCCCCCACCCCAGGGCTTCTCCACCTCCTCCCGTCAGGTTTGAGCAGGGTGTGGGCTGGGGGATGAGCTCCTCAGGAATGAGACAGGCAGGCCTCAGGAGGGGGCCTGCAGACTCTCCCCTGAAGGAGCAATCACTGATCAGTCCACCCACCCCAGCCCAGAGGAACCCATGCCACTTCCAGGTTGTCTGGGTGAGGCGTCGGGGAGGCCTCAGGGGAGGCATTGGGACTGTTTCAGTGGCAGAGGGTCGGCGACCTAATAGGGAAGGTTCTCACTGGCTCCTTCAGCCTCACGTAACGCATTGCGGGAAATGGGCCTCTAAGCTCTGAATGGAACGAAGATAAGTCTAAAAGTCATGCCTCAGCCTTGGATTCGTGTGGCCATTTTTACTTTTCGAAGTGTTTTTCTAATTGTGAGGAAGGTAGGGCATATATCGCCATCCTCACTAGAAAAGCAGGGTGAGGGGTTGGGGTAGACGGGAGTATTTTTCTTAAATCCCTTGGACGCTGTGGGTCTGGCCCAGGCTGGTCATGGTATGTGTGTGTGTGCGCACGCATGTGGATATGTGTGTGCCTCTATATATATGTGTGTATGTGTGTATGTGCAAGTGTATGTGTATGTGTGCGCATGTGTATATGTGTGTGTGAGTGTGCGTATGTGTATGTGTGTCTACGTGCGTATATATGTGTATGTGTGTGCATGTGTGTGTGAGTGTATGCATATATGTGTATGTGGGTATATGTGTCCATGTGAGTGTATGCATCTGCATGTGTGTATAAGTGCGTATGTGCGTATGTGTGTATATGTGTGTATGTGTGTATGTGTATGTGTGCATGTATGTGTTTATGTGTATGTGTGCATGTGCATGTGTGTATATGTGCGTATGTGTGTATATGTGCGTATGTGTGTATACGTGTGCATGTGTGTGTGCGTGTGTATGTGTGTATATGTATGCATGTGTGTCTGTGCATGTGTATGTGTGTGTGTATGTGTGTTTACGTGTGCATGTGAGTGCACGTGTGTGTGCATGTGTGTATATGTGTATGTGGGTATGTGTGCATGGGTGTATATGAGTGTATGTGCATGTGTATATGTGTGCATGTGTATGTATATGTGCATGTGAGTGTATGTGTGTATATGTGAGTGTATGTGCATGTGTGTATATGTGTGTGCATATGTGTATATGTGAGTGTATGGGTGTATGTGCATGTGTGTGCGCATGTGTGTATATGTGCATGTGTGTATGTATGAATGTGTGTATATGTGTGTATATGTGCATGTGTGTGTCTATGTATGCGTGTTTGTGCATGTGTATATGTGCATGTGTATTGTGTGTGCATGAGTGTGTATGTGCATGTGTGTATATATGCATGTGTGTCTGAGAGTGCATGTGTGTGCATATCTATATGTGCATGTGCATGTGTGCATGTGAGTCCATGTGTGTGCATGCGTGTATATGTGTATGTGTGCATGTGTGTGTATGTGCATGTGGGTATATGTGTGTATATGAGTGTGTATGTATGTGTATGTGTTTGTGCATGTGGCTATGTGTGTATATGTGAGTTTATGTGAGTGTGTGTATATGGATGTGCATGTGTGTATATGCGTGAATGTGTGTGTGTGTGTCTCTCTGGACATGCTGTCTTGGCTTCAGCGCATGCTCAGCTTCAGCAGCAGCTGCCTCAGGCAGGTCCCTGCCAGCTCTGAGGGCTCCAGGTCTCAGCCCTGCTTTCCTTCCAGAGACTGAGGACAGATAGCTGTATGTCTCTCCATAGTCAGTGGTCAACATCAGAACTGGAGATCCAGCATCCCTACTGAACTGAGCATCTTCCTATCCCAGCTCTGTTCATCCAAATGCCATTAGACTTGCAGCATCCAGTACTGACCATGCACAGTCTCCCTGCCCCCACTCACCCCGGCTCTGGGACACTGCAGTGACCTCCTAACTGGTCTCCCAGCCTCTGGTCTGTCCACTCAGGTTCTCACTAATCTTCCTTAAAGCACGACAACTGTGATGTTTCTTAGCAACTGTCAATGGCTCCCAAGGTCCTCAAATTGGCCAGGCTGGGCAGGAAGTGAAGAGGTCTATTCCCACTGGGCCCATCATCTAATTTCTAATGTCCTATGCCTCATTCCTTCCCGAGGACTCTGGGACTTGGGCTCCTGATTTAGGGGGCTCAGAGACCTTAGCTTCCCCAAGGAAGGACCAACTCTGAGATGGGGCAACCTGCTCCAAGTCCCATGGGCCCTGGAGTCTCAGCTGCGGCTAGAAGCCAACTGCAGGCATGTGCCCCCACCCCATTCCCTGCCCCATCACGCCAGCCCGGCCCGACCCTCATGCTTCCTGTGCGACTTTCCATGAGTTTCTACAGAAAAGCACCCAAAGAGAGGGCACTAGGGGGAATGGGAGGATTTGGCCACTCTGAGGTCAGGGCTGTTCAGCTGGCTCGCCCACTTCTACTGGCATATTTCGGTTCTGGCATCCAGTGAGGGATATGGGGTAGGGGTGAGACCAAAAACCCAAGGCTCCCTGAGAATGTACTAAGGCTGACATGGGTGAGGCCTAGGAGGGGCCTGTTCCTCAAAGCTGGACCAGAGCCCTAAGAAGCCTCGCCTGCCACCCCCTCAGGTGCTGCCCCTTCCACTGGGCAGCCCTGCCCTCAAAGATGGCAGAATCTCAAGGGAGGGGCTGATGTTTCTGGGAGAGAAACTGGATTCCCGAAGCTGGATTCTCACAGCGCTTCCAAAGCTCAGGTTGGTGGGGGTTGAGGGGAGGGTCCCCCTGGGGATCTGGGGCCTCCTCCTACACTTCTCTTCACCCCACTTTCGCACAGTCTCCTTGAGGCAGCACACGTGGCAGGGACGCCTGCATGCAGTGTGCTGTCTGCAGCTCTACTCAGCTGCAGGGCTGGGAGTGGCCCCCACTGTGCTGAGAATTCCCCAAAGGCTACGGTGGGAGAGGGCAGGATGGGCAGACAAGAGACCAGGGGTGCTGGGTGCTAGTTATGGGATAGGCTGGAGCTAGGGGACCACAGAGTCCGCAGGCCTGAGGGTCAGGACGAAGTCAGCATGTTTCTGAGTTCGAGCTAATGGGAGGGTAAGGGGATTTAGTTATGAGGCTGGGCCTCTGAGGGCCTTCGTCTACGTGAAACTGAGAGGAGGTAAGGGGAATGAGTCTCGAAGCCCCTCTCATCAACATTCCCCTGCCCCACGGGCCCCAGGGGAGCTGCAGATGAACCCGGGCAGGGGACGGAGCCGGGGAACTGGCCCCATGCTCTCCATTGCTGTTTCTGTAATCTGCAGGATGATCCCGACCAGAGCCTTTTGGAGTGTTGATCTCCTAATGAGATGATTGGCACTGCAGTTCCCCCTCCCCTGTGACTCACAGAAGACTGATGGGCAGTGCTGAATTCAACCACATAGCCTGTGCGTTCTCTGCCTCGCTCTGATCGTACCTCCGTGGGCCTGGCCTTGCCCCCTGCCACACCTCTTGGGGATCTGTTCATGCCACAAACATCTCCTGGGTACCTACTATGTACCAGGCCCTGTTCTGAGCACTGGGGCTGCAGTGATGAACAAGCCAGACTACAATCCCTGTCCTTAAGGAACTTAGATTCTGCTGGAGGGAGACAGACAATGAGCAACAGATCAGAAAAGTACATAGTATGTCAGAATGAGATGCGCTATAGAGAGAGGGAAATAGGGTAGGGAGGAAGAGGGAGGGACTGAGCTGCACACACTTGAAGGATGGGAGAGAGGGCTGTGAGCAGACCCTAAGGACAGACAGAGGTAGGTGCAAAGGCCCTGGGTTTGGAGAGGGCCTGCCATGCTCATGCAGCACGAGGCCAGCATGGCTACAGCAGAGGGGAGTGGGGAGGTCAGAGAGCTTGCAGGCTGTGGGAAGCAATTGCGGGATGCTCAACGGAGGAACGAGGGGACCTAACGACTCCAGCTGCTGTGCTGCGCATAGACGCCGGGCACAGGGGCAGCCTGCAGGAGGCCATGGCAACAATCAATCCAGGCTGGAGGCGACGGGGGCTGGGACAGGGAGTAGCTAGCCAGGAGGGCAGAGATAAGTTGTCAGATTCTGGATAGGAGTGGGGGCCACAGCATTGATGTGGGGCGTGATGTAGGGGGTGAGGAGAGGGGAGGAGTGGAAGATGTCACCAAGGCATTTGTCCTGAGTGACAAGAAGATGAGGAAGGCTTTGGGAAAAGCAGGCATCCAAGGGAAGGGGCAGGAGCTTGGTTTCGTACGTGTGAAGTCCGAGGTGCCTATGAGACTTCCTCATGCAGACCCTCACTAGGCAACCGGAAATTCTAGTCTAGAATTCAAGATTGAGATCCAGCCTAGAGATGTAAATGTTAGAGTAATCATCATAAAGTATCGCATTCAAAGCTTTGAGGCTGCCTGAGACCCTGAGGGAACAGGGTAGAAAGAGCAGAGTGGGCCTTTTGCAGGCTGTAGAAAAGCCTGGGCGGGTGGCGGCCTGGACACCAAGGGAAGAAGATGCTTCGGGGCGGGTGGGAGAGGGAAGGAACCGTTGTATCCAATACTTCTGGGAGTCCAGCAAGATGAGGACTGAGACTGGGTCCCCGGATTTAGCTACACAGAGGTCCCTGTGACCAGGATGAGAGTGTGTTTAAGAGGATCAAGAGAGAATGGTCGGGCCCCGTGGCTCACGCCTGTTATCCCAGCACTTTGGGAGGCCGAGGCGGGCGGATCATCTGAGGTCAGGAGTTCAAGACGAGCCTGGCCAACATGGCAAGACCCCATCTCTACTAAAAATACAAAAAAATTAGCCAGGCATGGTGGTGCATGCCTGTAGTCTCAGCTACTCAGGAGGCTGAGGCAGGAGAATGGCGTGAACCCGGGAGGTGGAGCTTGCAGTGAGTGGAAATCACGCCACTGCACTCCAGCCTGGGTGACACAGCAAGACTCTGTCTCAAAAAAAAAAAAAAAAAAAAGAGAGAGAGAGAGAGAATGGGAGGGAAAGGAATTGTGAGGAGAGTAGGGAAGAAGGAGAGAGGGAGGAGAGCCACTGGAGAAAGTGAGTGGAGGTTCTCTTAAAAGGAATTTTGCTGTATATGGGGAGCAGGGAGAAGGGAGATGTGGGTCAAGAGTGTTTTGTGGGTTATTTTCAGGTGGGAGAAATTGCAGCCTGTTCCTATGTTAATGGAACTACTCCATTAGAGAGGGCAATGCTGATGACCAACAGAGACAGAGAGACAGGAAAATTCCTGGAGAGAACTCCTCAGCCTCTCCCCAACTCCAAGCCGGTAGAACCACAGAAGGTGCACCCTTTGAAGGGAACCACAGGGGCACTGGAAATGGCACCAGGCTAGGCACAGGACACCTGGGTCCTGGTCCTCAATCTGCCTGTTACTGGCCATAAGACTCTGTGCCAGGACGGGCACGGTGGCTCACGCCTGTAATCCCAGCACTTTGGGAGGCTGAGGCGGGCAAATCACGAGCTCAGGAGATCGAGAGCATCCTGGCTAACACAGTGAAAGCCCATCTCTACTAAAAATACAAAAAATTAGCAGGGCATGATGGTGGGCACCTGTAGTCCCAGCTACTTGGGAGACTGAGGCAGGAGAATGGCGTGAACCCGGGAGGTGGAGCTAGCAGTCAGCCGAGATCGCGCCACTGCACTCCAGCCTGGGCGACAGCGGGAGACTCCGTCTCAAAAAAAAAAAAAGACTCTGTGCCAGCCCCTTAACACCCAGGGCTTTGGATGGAAAGCAAGTCTTACAGCCTCAGGGCTGCCTGCCCCCACTCCCCAGCCAGCCTGTGGTGGAGATGCAGGGAGGTAACAGGTATGAAAGTGCTTTGTAAAACAAAGCATGGAACAGAGGATGGGGACTATTATTATTCTAATAACACTAGGGCTTATCAAACAGATTTAAGGGATTACTGTTCACCCAGCCCTACTCGCATATGCACGGCTTTCTCGGGTGGTTCACACACTGGCTGTAACCTGATCCACCGGAAGCCAAGTAAACTCCCTGGCCGGCCCCCCATGGGTGCTCACTGCCTCCAGCATCACCAGCCTGTCTGCCCTGGCTTGATCCCTCTCTGTCCCCTGCAAATGCCTCCCTCTAGGGCCTCCAGGCGCTGTTGCCCAGACTAGCTCTCCCGAATGTGGCCCTCCTCTTTCTCTCCTAGTCAGATTCCCCACCACATCCTTTGAAACCTTTCTTTAGGAAGTATTGCCTGGAGGGAAGAGCATGGTGCGGGGTCTGAGAAAAGTTAGTGTCTTCTGGTGACCAGGCTCCCAGTTTGCCCAGGATTCAGGGGCTCCTCAAGAAGTGGGGCTTTCAGTGCTGAAACTGGGAAAGTCCTAGGTAGCCTGGGATAAGCTGACACTTTAGTCTTGATCAAGACCATATTGAGCCATTATCTTGCCGGCAAACCATGAACAAATCATTCCATTTCTCTGGAGTTCAGTTTTCTCATCTAGATCTCAGCCCCCCAGTTCCAAGCCTGGAGGTCATTTATGCATTCTACAATACTGGCTGTGTGCTACTCTGCACCACGCACTGCACTCTCCCTGCTGGCTAGGCATCTGGGCAGCCACGCTGCACATCACACGCAGTAGGTGCTCTATAAAGACCTGAGGAAAGGACGCATGAATGAACCTACCACACCCTCACTCAGGCTTGACCCCTATCCAAAGCCCCCAAAACCTCTGCTCACAGCTCTCTCCCCATCCCTTCCCCCATTTCAGCCCCCTCAGCCTGTCGCCCACAAGCCTCTAGAACCTGGACTAAGCTGCAACTCTGGCCACTTGAATTGAGCTGAACGTTCCAGCGAGGGAGGGGAGAGTCTGGTTACTGCTTCCATTGTCAATAAATGTTGACCTTGAATGCCTTTCTGAGAGGATGTCACCAGCACAAGCTTGCCCAACTGGGTGGGTCCTA
The DNA here is from genome assembly GCF_009828535.3 of Hylobates moloch. Taxonomy (NCBI): domain Eukaryota; kingdom Metazoa; phylum Chordata; class Mammalia; order Primates; family Hylobatidae; genus Hylobates; species Hylobates moloch. The sequence continues at coordinate 2,195,399 of NW_026652297.1, read as the reverse complement.
AAACACGACTGCATTCGGGTGCATGGGGCCCACCTGAGCAGAAGGCCTGTGTCAGGCAGCTCCAGGCAGGTGTCTGTCCATGGTCATCTCTTGCCTCCTGGGCATCTGCTTCCAGCCACTCCCCACTTAGCCTCAGACCCCAAGGGGGACTCACATCAGACTGTCCAGGTTCCCAGTTTGGCCCTATCACTTCCTAGGATGCTGTGTGACCTTGGGCATGTTATTTGATATCTCTGAGCTTTAGTTTCCTCATCTTAATTTATTTATTATTATTATTATTTTTTGAGATGGAGTCTCGCTCTGTTGCCCAGGCTGGAGTGCGGTGGCGCGATCTCGGCTCACTGCAAGCTCCGCCTCCCGGGTTCACACCATTCTCCTGCCTCAGCCTCCCGAGTAGCTGGACTACAGGCACCCGCCACCACGCCCAGCTAATTTTTTTTTGTATTTTTAGTAAAGACGGGGTTTCACCATGTTAGCCAGGATGGTCTCGATCTCCTGACCTCATGATCCACCCTCCTCAGCCTTCCAAAGTGCTGGGATTACAGGTGTGAGCCACCGTGACCAGCCTCCCCATCTTAATTTATTAATAGTAGAACCTATCTTATAGAGTTAAGATGACGCTTAAATGCTATGGAGAGCTGGCTGGGGGGAAGCAAGTGTTCAATAAATATTAGCTGTTATTGTTCTCCTAACCATCATCATCATCATCATCAACATTCTCAGTTTTGTGAGAACAGCAAAGAACATGCTCAATGTAACAGTCTCTCTCTCAGGGTACCTGGAATCTCCTTGGCTCCAATAAGCCTTCTCCAATTGCCCCTAGGAGGGTAACTACTAACTTGGTCCACATGGCCAGGACACCCCCACTCTCCCGCCCCCGCAAGCACCGCTGCCCCTCCCCTGGAGGAAGGGATGCCTCTTCCCAGCTCTGCCTCTGTCTACAGCTTCCATCCTGCTATTACAATCTTCCCTCCTACCCAGGTCAGCCGGTCTGTCCTGGAAACTGGGTAGAATTCCCCAAACAAACAGACGCAGCACTGAGCCTAGCCCTACCCGCAGGCGCTCCCGAGGATCCAGGAAGGAGAGCTGTGAGGAAGATGGGAGGAGAAGGGGACTGGGGTGATGGTCAGGATGCTGGGAAGGAGGCTGCCAAGGAGCCAGACCACACTCACCAATGTAAACACACCCGCTCCCAGTGCTGCATAGACTGCATGGAGCCACGGCACCTGCGGCAGAGGAAAAATGGGCTTAGGGATGACAAGAAGGGGCAGCAGTCAGAGGGGCAGGGAGGGGGGCTCAGTCTAGAGAATGGAGGAGATGGGGTAGCCCTGCCCAGCGCTCCCCAAGGAGCCCCAGGACTGACAGTGGCCCCTGATTCTCTGTGTGCCCGTGGTGGGTGAAGTGAGGCCGGGGATAAGAGCGATCCTGGCGGGACTGGTGGGAGAACTCCCCCGAGCCTGGTCGTTCTTCCCGCAGCACACAGCCCTGGGCTCAGGGCAGATGAACATGACTCTCGGTGGGTCCTGTCCTCCCTCTAGCCTGGGACTGCTGGAGGCTGCTCCCGCCTCCCAGTGTGCGTTCGTCCCTGTCCAGCATAGGAGCTGTCTGTCCTTGTGTCAGGGCACTCCTGGGCTCTGCCTGGGAGGCAAGGAACTCAGGTAGAAGGGGACAAAGACTTCACCTCAGGGGTGTGTGGGGGGGCATCTGGAGTCTCTGCCAGCTGTGCATGGTGGGCTTGCCTGCACAGGCTGGAACAGCACCTCCCCACCCTCTGCCCCTTGAGTCTTCCTCCAGGTCTGGAGCAGCCAGCTGTGGGGGAAACTCTGCTGGAGGCACCGCACTAGGGCCCTCCATGGGGCCCTCCTCCAGAAGACTCGGAAACAAAGGCATCCCATCAACCAGACCTGGGTCAATAAAGGGTTCTTTGAAGTTCTGCGGCCCCTTCCTGTAACACTCCTCCCCATCCTAGACACACAGAGGGCCCCCAGCCCAGCTCTGGCCCCTCCCTTCGTCAACAGGATCCTGGGAAGAGCCAAGGAAATGCCAGCACCAATCCTGACGTCCTGGACTGGACGCCAAGTGCCCGGAGGCTGGGGCTGGCCAGGATGGAGGTGGGGAGGGGGAAGTGAGGACTACTGCTCGCAGCCCTGCTAGAAAAGGGCAGTGGGGGACCGTGTACCATGTGTGGCTATGGGGGTGAGGGGTATAAGTACTGGGCTCCCAGGAGAGGTCCAACAGCTCATCTCTTGGGTTCCCAGGATTCAGATCTCAAGGCCTTCCTGCGATGACCCCAATCTGCCCCTTCTCCACATGCAGGGGCCCGGGTGCCTGCAGAGTCTCACTTGGATTCCCCAGGGCAGGCTGGACACCTCTAAAAGAGCTGAGACTTGGCCGCCAGCTGGTGGATGCTCTAAGGATGTGGATATGCTCCCAGCCCCACTGCCCCACCTCCCGCCTGCCTGGCCAGCTAGATTCTGCCTCTTTGGACACGGCTGATCCCCCAGGAGCCCCCAGAAGACCCTTCCTCAAGGCCCCTCTGGGTCTGGTGGGCCTCGTGGAGCCCCAGTACTCCCTTCCCTGCCCAGGGTTTAAACGCTCCACACCCTACCCTCAATCTCACCTCCACCCCACAGAGGAGGATGGGAAAAGTGAAGCCGGATGTGGCTTACGGAGCCAGGCAGGTACCCAGGCCTGACAAGAAAAGCCTCCTTGTTTGCTTGCACTGCCAGCACGCCTGTGGCAGGTGCCAGGAGGGGCCGCACGGGATGGCAGGCTGTGGGGCCTTGGCTCCTGGCCTTCCCTGGCGGGCAGGGGAGGGAACGGCACCTTGGGCCAGTGGGGCCCCTCCCTCCCCATGGGGCCTGCTGGGGGACCCAGAGACTCACATATTGGAAGGGTAGGAGGATGGCCAGGATGAGTCCGCTGAAGAAAAGAGTCATGAGAAGCACGAAGAGCACGCCCTGGCAGGAGGTGAAGTCGAACTGTGGGGACAGGATGGGGTCAGCTGCAGGAGCGGCCTGACCTTCCTGGGGCCCCAACTACAGGCTGAGCCCGTACAGCAGGCCATAGTCTTGTGCTCACCCCAAGAACCTGGCATTCCTTCCCCTCCTCCCCCTCACCAGGTGGCCTCCCCAAACCCAACTCACCCCCTTTACTTCTCTCCCCAGCCCTGGGTCTGAGCTCTGAGCCCCCCACCCCATCTGCCTTCCCCTGCTCAGCCTCAGGCCAGGGGTCCCTGCCTGCAGACCCCAGAGCTGACCTTGGTCTGGAAGCTGAAGACGGTGACCGAGAGGCAGACAAGGGCCGTGATGCCCAGGCACAGCAGCACGGAGGTGGTGTTGTAGTAGCTGAGGACCGTCAGGCCGAGGGGTCAGCTCTCAGGCAGGGCCTCTGGTCTCCCCCACCCTAGTCCTAGCAGGCCCCTCTCTTCTGCCAGGACCTGGCCCCAATCTGGTGCCCTTTCCCCAGATCCCTCTGTCTGCCTCCCCAGCCTTTCTGCTGGGCCCTGCCCCTCCCAACAGGCTTAGACTCAAAATCAAATTAGAAGGATCTTGATGAGGTGGGAGTGGGAGTGGGGAGGGGTTTGTGCCGGGCCCGGAGGTGGTTTACAAGTAACTGCAGGTCATGAGTCTGGGGGCTTGTAAGCTACTGCTTGGGAGGAGCCATCTTGCTCCCCACCCCCTATCCACCAGGCCAGGTCTTGGAGTCACTGTCCAGCTGAGTGCTCAAGGAGAGGACCCTAGGCCAAAGCCTCCTGCATGCCTGAGCCCCCGGGCCCACCCACATGCTCCCTGGAAGGATGGGGTGTGGGGCAGCTCCCCTCGGGTGTGGCCGGTGCCTGGCTCCAAGCCTATGGTCCTTCTCTCCTTCCATCTGTTCCCTTTACCTGGACAGCATTCCAGTGAGGTAGGCCATGGACAGCGTCTGAAAGGAGAAGCGGGGTAAAGGAATGCTCCAAACTCAGACACGGGGGCCCGGGCACCCTCGAGGTCCAGCCCAGGTCTCCACCCCTTGCAGGTACCCCTCAACTCTTTGTCTATGTCACCCCCACACACACTGACTTTCGGGAGTCAGGCCTGGCTAAGGAGTGTCCCTGCTGCCAGCTTCAGGCTCTGTGCCAGCTGTCCCTTCCTTTCTTCTGCAGCTCTGCTCCCCCCTTCTAAGACCCTCCACTCTTCTCTATCACCGTAGCTCTAGGATGCCTCAAGCAAACCCCTTAAAAGAATTCACAATGAACAAAGACAGTGGATGGGGAACAGGCAAGATTAAGCCCATTTGGAGAGAGAAGATGGAATGTGTTTGTGGAAGAAGTGGGGTGAAAACACCCCTGCCCCACCAGGGACCTCACATTGGACATCCCCAGTCTTCCTGGTCCTCAGTCCACCCTGCTTCCCTTCTTCCTCCATCCCCACTCAGCGTCTGTCCTCAGCACACCCCGGATCACTTACAAAGACGGTCAGGAGAATCAGGTTCCAGGGGAAGTGCCTCCTGCAGGGCAAGCCACAGAGTTGAGGGGAGAGTAGGGGGTGGGGGCGGTGGGCCCGGCTGTGTCACTGCTGCAGGGAGCGGGTCTCTGACCAACCCCCTCCACACTCCTCAGAGCCTCTTCCTTCAGCCACGTCCCCATTTGCTCCCTTCTCCATCCCCCGTCTCCCTACTTCAGAGGCACCAAGTAAAGGAGGGAGGGGCTGCCTGCTCGACAGAGGCCCAGAGAGGGATGGGGCCCTCTCAGGGGTGCACAGCTCACTGGTGGCAGGCAGGGCTGGGGCCAGAGCTTTAATGATCCTGCTCATATTCCCACAAGTTCCTCCTCAAGCCATTAGCATACCTGGGTCCAGAACAGCAAGCCAGGGTCAGGTAGGTTGCAAAGAACACAGCACTGTGAGAGACGGACGGATAGATGAGTCAGCCAGCCTCTCCTGGGTCTCTCCCCCAAGACCCCCTGCTTATGCCACTCTCTGCCACCCCCGCCCACAGGGCAGCCAGGCGGGACAGGATGGGGAGGCCACGGTCATCCTAGAACCTGGCAGTGGGCAGGGTGGCGGTCCAGTTCCAAAAGAGAGCAAAAGGATGGGACGAGCCTGCTTCTAGAAACAGGGAATCTTGGGTCACATGAGACAGCTGTTCCTGACCACCCAATCCAAAGTGGTCTCCCCAGACACTATCTTGCTATTTTAAAAGCCCATATACAGCATTTTCCATGTGCTAGGCAGTTTTAAGTGTTTTATGAGTATCAACGAATGTAATCCTTATATCTTTATTTTACTGCTGAGGCACGGGGAGGTCAGGCGACTTGTCCAAGGCCATCCAGCTACCACGCTGCAGAAGCAGGATGAGAACCCAGGCACTCTGGCTCTAGAGTCCCTGCTCATGACCACTGCCCCACACAGGCCCTTCTCAGCTCTTGTCATTACCCGGAGTGATCTTGTGAGTTACTTTACTGTTGGTCTAGCCTATTAAATTGTAAACTCAGCAAGGGTAGGGCTGAGTTTACAGCCTACCAGCACCTGGCACAAGCTGGAAGTGGCACCTGTCGGGTGAATTTTTATATCACGTGGCCACGTCCAGTGGGAAGCTGGCAGGCAGCTTGAGGGCAATCCAGAGATAGTGATGGAGGATTGAGGATTTTCTGAGTAGTGGAGGCAGAGACCAGTCCAGGAGGTGGGAGATGATGGCTGGGGACCCAACGGTGGAGCTTGCCCATGCCTACCTAGGTTAGCGGTGCCACCAATGCATAGTTTCCAACCCCCAATGGGCCTTCAACATGGCACTGCCATCCTTTCCCCATCTCCTTCCTTGGTTCTCTCACCCATCACCCACAATTTCAAGCTTCCTCCTCCATCCACAAACCTCCCAGGCCCCCTCACTCTTCCCGCACAGTCTGCCTCCGGTGCTCCAGAAAGACTGGAAATGAGGTGAGCTCCCTTGGATCCCTGCCTGCCACCTGCAAATATCATATGGTGCTACTTGCCCTCCTGTCCCTCCTCCCGTCCCAGGGCAATCCTCCCACCCCCTTAATTGCCCGGGGATCTCCATTACTTAAACCTTTCCACTGGTACCTCTCCTCCCACACAAGCCTCCTCAGCTGTTTTCCATCTTTAACCAACACCTTCCTTGGCTCCAGCTGCTGCCACTTCATCTTCTCTTGCAGCCACGCTTCTTGAAAAAGTGGTCTCCATTCACCGTGCCCCCTCCTCCATCTTCCCAGCCCAAAAAACAGTCTCAGCACTACTCAATAAGAGCCGGCTCCGCCGCATCACAGGACCTTATTGAGTGCAGTGGATACTTGTCAGTCCTTACGTTGCCTGGCTTCTCAACATCTGGTCACTATCGTTGTTTCCCTGGTTCCACATGACCCCTGGGTCCCTCCTACCTCCCTCACCACTCCTCGGTCCCTCCAGGGTCTCTCTCAGTCTGCCTGGTTCCCTCGATGTGGGGTCCTCTCCAGCTCTTCCCCCACGCTCTCCCTAGGTGGGCTCCCTCATCCACATGACTTGCTCACCCATATTTCTGATCTATATTTTCCTTTTCAACCCTGGACTCGAATTTCCAACTGCCTACTGGGCAGACATGACTATTCAGATACAAGTAGTGTTCAATGGGTTAGAGGGGAGCTCCCTGTCTCCCTTGCTCCGTCTCCTGCATTCCTTCCTGCAGAGGATGTCATGCGTCCTCCAAGTCACCCAATCAGAGACCTCAGCATCATCCTTAACTCGCACTCCGCTACGCCCAATTAACCACCTGGACTTGTTGATCTTCCTAGCCAGGCAGTTATCAAAGCTGCCCTCTTCCCTCCACCCCACTACCACCCTCTGAGGTCAGGGCACCTCTCTCTCTCTGGCTTGGACTGTTGCAGGATCCCACCTGCCTTCCACCCTCCATGCTGCAGGCAGATCCAATCATGTGACTTCCCTGTATAAAATTCCCAAAGACCCGACAATGCCCTGGCTGAGCAATCAGACAATGCATTCCCGCCCACCCCTCCAGCCCTTCTCTCACTGCACTCTGCCCCTCCACTACACCCCTCTCATCACAGCCTGCTCTGCTCCCTGGAAACGTGGCTGCCACACTCTGCTCCTGCTGGAGAGGACTGGCTGGCAAGGACAGCTGAGGCCCGGGTTAGAGGGGGCATCTTCTGTGCACCGCAGGCATACCTCAACCAAAGCCTGAGCCCCGCACCCTTCGGGCCAGCTCCTCTGACTTCCCACCCAGGTATAGCATCTGGAGGCCAGCCTGCAACTTATCAATTCTCCGTTCCCACCATCTGACCCAGAGCTTGGTGCCTGGTGGGTGCTCTTCAAATATTTCTGGATGAAATGCAAAACAAGAGAAAGCAAAAAACCCAAAAAAGCAAAACAAGAGATGCAGGAGTTGAGACAAGCATATTGGATTTGGTGAGTAGGACCCCTTCAACCTAACCCTTTCCTGGTCCTCAGTGGTTTTCAAATAATAAGGAACCGTTGTCACAGTGACTGGAGGGCTCTTCTGGTAGTTGGTGCCAGGGGCTGCTGAACATCCTGCTCCGTGCGGGACAGCACAGCCATCCTGCCCAATTTAGGAAACACTCAGAACCTGCCCTCTTTCAGTCTCGCTTGAGTCATTGGTCAGCCACCTCAGCAATAATGCTAATAATAATACCCTTGTCCATGTGGGTGTGGGTTCTATCTCCCCAGCCAGAGTGGAAGCTACCTGAGGGCAAGAGCCCAGTCTCCTTTTCTCTCTGGTTCATAGCTCTTCAACTCTCAAGACAAGGAGTCCGGAGGAAGGGCAGAGGAGCCAAAGACCCTCGGATTGTGGTACAGCTTGGGAGCCTGACACTCCGCATTTACATCCCAGCTCTGCCACTACTGTTGTGTGACCTTGGACAATAGCCAAGACCCAGTTTCCACTGTAGCGAAACAGAAATACTGGTACCGACTCACTGGACTGTTGGGAGGACTGATGAGACAGCACAGTTCAAGCGCTTTGCGTGGGCCTGGCACGGGGGTGGGACTCCCCACTAGAGTTATGATAATTAGAAGCTGGCTGATGGACAGCTTCCTGGAAAGGCTCTGACCCACCTCCACCCAGCTCTGGTCTCACACTTTTCCTCCTCTGCCTGGGTTTCTCCTGGCCCACCAGCCTTCCACCACCGCAGACACGGTGGCTCAGTGGGCGCAGTCAGACAATAAGGTGAGAACCGATGGAGGGAGGCGACGAGGGCCTTGAGAAGGCTGGGCTGTGGGTGGGGGAGGGGGAGGCTGGCAGCCCAGGGGGCAGGGAATGAGTCACTTAAGAAGTGAGAGAGAGAGAGAGAGAACCAATGATTTATGCATCAGAGCCCCAGCCCCAGGGCCTGGGCAGGAACCACAGTCTGTTTACAGAATGTCAGGACAGGGAAGTAAGGCTCAGGTGCAGCCCAGCATCCAAACACAATGCCTTCCCCCGCTTGTCCTGCTCTAAGACAAAGGAGGAAGCAGAGCACAGAGGGCAAGTACATGGGTTTCACCCTCAGAGAGACCTGGATTTCTACCCTGGTTATGCTGCTCTGAGCCTCACTTTCCTCATCTGTTAAATGAGGATAACAGTAGTGTCTGCCTGGCAGGGCTTTGAAAGATCAAGTGAAAAATACATGTAAAGGGCTTAGCACGGTGCCCTCCATACAGACAAAGAGCTCTCTGCTTCTCAATGCTCCTATTGTTATTCTAAAAGGAAGAGACCCGGTTGGAGTCCTCAGGGAGCACATGATGTGTTGCAGGAGGTGAGACCTACCAGGACTCAGACATGAGGCCGACTTAGGGGGCAGGATGGAGAGAGCTGAGGGGTGTGGAGGGGGGCAGGGCAGGGCAGGACAGGACCCCAGGCAGGTTTTCTGGAGGAAAAGGGCAGCATCCCAGTAGTGAAACTCCCAAGCACCTTTCACACTTTGGGACACCCTATGAAAAGCGCCCAGTCCACGCCCACCTCCCACTTCTGCCAGCACTCACCCTGGTAGAAGCCAGAGAGAGTATCTCTGTTTTCTGCCCAGAGATGCCGAAGAGGAAGGACTCCAGATCTCACCATTCAGAGGTCAGATTCTCACACTCCACCCTCCCAATCCCCCTATCCCCCCAGTGGAGTGGACTCTGGCCCCCACCTCCTGGGCCTACTCACTCCTGGGCTGCCTTCCTGCCACCACCTGCTCAGAGCATAGAGACCCACAGACCCTTCTCCAGAAGGCTCAGAGAGGGGCCTAAGAATCCCTTCCCAAGTTCTCAGGGGCCCAAAGCTGCCAGGCCATGCTGACGTGCCAGAAGCCATGCCAACCTGCCACATGGGCTGGCCCAGGTGGTGGTGTCTGGGGCCTCATTAGCTTTACCGTACAGTGCCTCCCAGCTCCCCAAGACACACGCCTCCCTGCCTGCAGACAGGCCCTCTGTCCTCTGCTCTAGGAAAGACTCTGGAACCCCCAGAGGCCAGGCTAGGGTCCTTCCCATCAGCCTCTGGTGGGCCTCCGTGAACTCTAGGCCCATCTCTGAGGCTACTCTGGGCTCGACGTGGTCCAGGGGCTCTGGGCTGAGCCCACCTCCCCACCAGAGCCCTGTGCAGGAACAGACTTGGGACAGCCGCAGCGTGTAAGCTCCTTGGCCGAGCAGTCAGAACCTTGACCCCACAAGGCCCCACTGCTCTCCAAGATGCTTTGGGATTCCCCTGCACGGAGCCTGCCAGCTCTCTGCCAGAGAAGTCCCAGTTTACCAAAGGTACCATGTGCATTCTCGCCCCACACTTTTGCTTAAGCCACTTCGCTCCTGGGAACGCTGTCTCTGGTCTTCATGGCCCATCCTTTGGGGGGCGCCCCTGATGTGGGCTGCGTGTACAGGCTCACTCCTTCCCTCCTCCCCTCTCTGAATGCCGCATCTGTCCATGCCACCTTGGGCCACCCAATGACTCCCTGCAGAGGCCTCCTGTCCTGCAGCCTCTGTACAGGGCTGGGCTCGCAGTGAGTGCAAGGGCAGTTCTGCTCTGAGCCCCAGGATGGTTCTGGTCTGGAGATATCCAGGATGACTCCTTAATTACCCAGAAAGGAGGATCAGGATCACCTACACATTCAAACCTCCTCTCCCAAGTTACCGGCCGGGTTCCTCAAAGAATATAGGACAAGCAGGAACCAAGTGGCTCGAGGGCTGCAGGGAGCCTGCCAAGTGGACGGATTAAGAGCACAAGCCTTAACCTGAATTCTGGGTTTGAATCCCAGTTCTACCACTGACTAGCTGTGTGACCTTGGGCAAATTCCTCATTTCTCCGAACCTTAATTTTCTGAAGTAGTCATACCCAGTAGATGTGAGGACCGAATGCAATACTTTACATCAAGCACACAGAACAATGCCCAGCCCTTATTAAGCACTCTTTAAGTGGTAGCTATTATGATTAATATTTCATAAGCATTACTAACAACATTAATAAGAGTAGCAACATTATCATTAGTGTGGGCCAAAGCGTTCCAGCCCCACTTCCTCCTAGGACCAAGGTCTGGGTCTCTCCAGCTACAGCCCTGGCCCAACCCTTCCCAATTTGTGCAGGCAGCAGAACCTACCCCCATCTCCTCTGTGCCCCGTCAGATGTAACACCCCAGAAAGGTGCTTCTGGCCATGCTCTGAAGCTGAGAGAATGGGGCAGGGTTGGAGGGGATCTGTGAGGACAGTCCCCTATGGGGCTGGGGGAAGCTATGGGCTCAGATTAGGTCAAGAAAGACACAGAGATTCCCTCTTCTGGCCACTAAGCCTTCTCTGGAAGGGGACTGGGGACTGAGATATACTCACTAGGATGCCCAGTACCAGCCTGGGTTGGCCTGGACATAGTCCTTGACAGGGTCACTGCAGAGAAGAGAGAGTGGGAGAGAGAGTCAGAATGTACCCTAGGTCTCCATTTCTGGTTCAGCATCTGCATCTGTCCCACACAGTTCACAGAACTTGAGAGGAAGCCAAAGGAATGCAGCCCCTGGAGGCTCGGGGAGTCCCAGCCCACAGTCCCCGGCTGGGACCTGCAGGTGCCTGGGCATGCAGCTAGTGGTCTGGATCAGAAGGACTGCCACACAGACACCCAGAAGGCACCCCGGGTCCACCCCACACTGGACAGAGGGCCCCTCGCCTGGTGCCCTCTCTAAGGCTCTTTCCCAGCAGGAGGAGGCCCATTGACCCACAGGCATCTCTCCAGGCAGCATTCCAGCAGGAGTCTGATCATGGGTTCCCCGGCTCCAGGCCTGGCCATAGCCACCCCTGGAAGGTGCTGGTCCATGCTGCCAACTCACCAGAACGTAAAGAGAGCCACAACAGCCAAGGTCACCAGCAGCTGAATCAGCAGGATGGTGTAGACCTGGGGGTAAGAGGGGTTCTACTCAGCTTAGGGGGCCCTGTTAGGGACCTGTCAGCCCCGCAGTGACTCAGTCACCTCTCCAGGTCCCCATCCTGTGCACTCCACCCTCCTTTTTGGGGGTCATTGGAGTGAACCCAGGGCAAGGCGAAAGGAAAGCAAAGATGCTGCAGAGCCAAGCGCACCCCCTCTCAGCATTGGGAGAAAAGAGGGGACAGTGTGTTTAGGTGTATGTAGCACAGGGCTCTGGAGTGACACCTAAGGAAGCAATTCCTAGTGGGTGCTGTCAGCTGGGATCACAAGAGAAGGGGGCAGGGATGGCTTCTGCAGGCAGAGGGTCGGGCCAGGGGCCTCTCCAGGGGCTCCCCCACTGAGCCTCCCAGTCGCAGAGGGCTAGAGAGGGGCATTACCTTTCTGACGAAGACTCGACGAACTTTCTGGTCATCCCAGCTGAAAGTGGTGAAGAGCTCATGGTCTCCGGTGGGGAAACCGTTGTCATAGCTGGAGCTGCTGCCTGTGTGGCACGTGGAGGAGGAGGACATGAGGGTTCCCCCTACATAGAATTACTGTCCCCAACAGCCCCCAACTCAAAACTGCCTTTTTGTCAGCCTGGCTCTCTGGACCCTGAAGTCTTTCTCTCCTGCCCCATTATCAAACACCCAGCCCCGGCCCAGCCCGGCTTCACCCCAATCCCCAGCTCTCTCTCCCTGGTCAATTCTCACTTTTCCTGCTCTGAGTCCTGGGAAGAAACTGTCATCCCCTACCTCTCCCTCCACCCCAGCTGCGGCTCTCCGGGGACCAAGCTCTGCCATACGAATGTGAATCTCCCATCTTCTTCCCCCCACCCTCCTCCTCGAACATTCTGGCTCCCTTGTGGTCAAGGATCACAGAGGGCCAGTTACTCTCTCTGGGCCACCCAGCAGCAAAGATCCTGACCCTGGCTCATTCTTTGTGTTTTTGTTTTGTTTTGTTTTGTTTTGAGACAGGGTCTCACTCCTGTCACTCAGGCTAGAGTGCAGTGGCATGATCATGGTTCACTGCAGCCTCGACTTCCCCTGGCTCAGGCGATCCTGCCACCTCAACCTCCCGAGTAGCTGGCACTACAGGTGCACACCACCACGCCTGGCTAATTTTTTGTATTGTTAGTAGGGATGGGGTTTCACCATGTTGCCCAGGCTGGTCTTGAACTCCTGAGCTCAAGCAATCCACCTGCCTTGGCCTCCAAAAGTGCTGGGATTACAGGTATGAGCCACTGTGCCCAGCTCTGACTCTGGCTTGTGCTGAGGCTCTTGGGCTGGGAGCTGGGGACTGGTTGGCTGTGGTGGACTGCTGGTACTCCAGCCGGAAACCAGGGCTTCAGGGGGTAGGGGGCTGGAGGGGAAATAAAGCCAGGACAAGGGCAAGAAGTGGGGGTGAGGATGACAGTTCCAGGCCTAGTCCCAGAACGGAGCCCTTTGGAAGAGCATGGACTCCACAGTCAAACAGACGCAGGGGTGGATCCCTCCCTTAGAACTTACTAGATGTGTGACCCTGATAAAGTTACTGGCCTTCCCTGAGCCTCTTCTGATACTGATGAGTGATACCCACCTCCTGGGGACGATAAACATGAAAGCCTCCAGGTGCGTGAAATGAAAGCCTATGCTCTCTGCTGGGAACGACACTGCCTCACCCGCTCCCTTGCGCCCCTCATCATGGCCATTCCCAGGTCCTCCAATGTGTTCATTCTGTCCCTCCACTGTCCCCACTAGGTTTTTCCACGATCTCATTTGCCCCCAGCAGTAGCCTCTGTCTTGGTCTTTCAAAGCTGACCATGGTATTGCCCTGCTTCGAGCTCTTCAATGGCTCCCCACTGCCCTTCACTCAAGTTCAAGTTTCTTAAGAAAGCCTCCACGGCCTCCCTGAGCAGCACCCTCCAGCCCCGCTACACATTCCTCCTCCCAACCATGTTCTCGACCTGAATGTATTTTTTCAACCAGGTACTCTCTTGCCTGTGGGCCCCTGCACATTCTATTCTTTCAGCCTTAAACACTCATTTTCCTGCCTCTTCACCAGACTAACTCATGCCTATCCTTTGGGACTCAGCGTGGATACTGCTTCTTCCAGGAAGCCTTCCCTGACTGTCAGGTGGGTTAGGTAAGGTGCCCAGGCATCTGTTACTGTGTTTGTGTCACTGTGTGGTAGTTGTCCAATCACTTGTCTATACAGTCAGCTCTCTGAGGACGGAGATCCCAGCAGGTCTTGCAAGTCAATGCATCCTCCGAAACAAACCCAGACGCGAACCCTGTGCCCTGGCACACACTTAGCAAATGTCTGTCATAGCTGCCTTCCTGCCTCGACAGTTCCTTGGAAAACATTCCTTAAAACAGCAGTCCTAGCAACGAGGATATGGGAAATGAGGAAGGGGGAGAGAGGTAGACCCACTGCAAACCTGGGGCCTGGAGACCCTTGCCCTCTTGTCCTTCACTTCTCCCTCGTGTCCTGTCTACGTCCTCTGCCAAAGCCCAGGTGGCCAGGCCGCAGAGGGAAGGGAAAAAGAGAGGGAAAGTGGGCCGGCGGGTGTGTAGGGCGGGGAGGAGGACGCCCACAAACACCAGACCTTCATTGACCCTCCAGTAGGTCACGGTGGCGTGAGTCTTCAGGGGTCTGTGCCCAGGGGGTTTGTAGTGGGAGATGCAGACCATGGTGGCTACGCCCTGTGAGCAGAGGCTCTGTCGGGGGCATTGTCCTGAGATCTCTTCTAGAATCCTGCTGGAGGTGGAGTGATAAAGTGGGGGAGGGGAGGGGCTGCTGAGGAAGGCCGAAGGGGCTGGGGAGGAGTTCCTCAGAGCTTTTGGGAAGCTATACGTTCCTGGCCCCGAGGTAAAGCTCCCACAGGCTGCTTGACCCAACAGAGCAACTCCTACCCACTGGGATTCTCGGTCTGCAGGAATCTGGCATCCACCTGGGTGAGTGTGCCTGGCTGTGGGGGACACTGAGGCTGGAAACCACACTCCCTCCCCGCGTCATGCCCTCCTGCCCCAGCACGGGCTTGGGGAAGGGAACAGATATGAGAAGAGTGATTGGTGAGGTGGATCCCCAGACCCCTATCCCCCAACAGCCCTGGGGCCTCCATGGAGACCTGTCCCCACTGAGGTTTCAGACCAGCCAGTGAGTAAACACTGCACCCTCACTCACAGGGACCAGGCCCAGTGAAGGCTGTGGCCAGTGGCAGCCTCTTACGCCCCCGCCTTCTCTGCTTCTCTTTTTTCTAGGAGTTCTTTCTTAACTAGCCCTCAGCTTTTCTCCCTCATCTGTCCCCTCCATTGACTCTAGCATGGTGACTTGAAAAAAAAAAATGCCCTCTTCCCTATCGAGAGCACCCTGCTGCAGACGTTGTATCTCTCTCCGTCTTCATGGAGTTGTCTCTGACCTACCCTCAGACGAGTTCCCCAAATCCTAAGCATCTAACAGCACAGCTTCATACAACCACACAGTGTACCTCTTTCTGGACAACTTCCTCCTACTCAGGTTTTGCCTCTGGGCCCACCCCCACCCCATGATGCTCCAGGTTCCAGGAGCTGAAAGACTTACTGGGGTCCACATAGGCCCAGCTAGGGTGGAGAGGCACCGCTGTGGGGGCTGGGGGGAAGGCCCCTGCCTTCAGCCCCTCCCCAGAGGTGGCTTCCTCATAGGAGGGTGGAGCTGAGGGCACTGCTGGAGGCTCCTTCTTCTCGCCATGCACCTGCTGCTGCCCCTCGGTCCCAGGGGCCTTGTTAGCCACAGAGAGCTATGGAGTAGAGGCAGAGAGAGAGACAGTCACCAGGGAAAGGGAGACTTCCAACCCCTCCTCACCAATTCCTCAATTCCTGGAATTTTCATGGGTCCTTCCTTACCTGCACTCAGAAGCCAGGAGTGCAGACAAGAATGTCTCTATTTTATAGACAAGAGAACTAAGCTCCAGAGGGGTCAGAGCTAGCTGGGGCACATGGTAGAGCTGGGATAGGAACAGAGGAAAGAGAAGATTTTTTTTTTTTTTTTTGAGACGGAGTCTCGCTCTGTCTCCCAGGCTGGAGTGCAGTGGCGCAATCTCTGCTCACTGCAAGCTCTGCCTGCCGGGCTCACGCCATTCTCCTGCCTCAGCCTCCGGAGTAGCTGGGACTACAGGATCCCGCCACCACGCCTGGAGAATTTTTTGTATTTTTAGTGGCTATGGGGTTTCACCGTGTTAGCCAGGATGGTCTCGATCTCCTGACCTCGTGATCCGCCCGCCTCGGCCTCCCAAAGTGCTGGGATTACAGGCGTGAGCCACCACGCCCGGCCGGAAAGAGAAAATTCTTAGGAGTGTCCACCACTGGTTGTCACTGTCATTGTCCCTGGGGTAGGGGCAGGGCCTCTATGGTTCCAGAAAAGGGCCTGGCACATAGTAGACTGTTACAAATAAAAGGTTATGTCGTTTAATCTTCCTGAGACTTGCTAGTTGCATTTTGACCCCTGCTTTAAAATGAGGAGAATGAGGATCAGAGAGGAAGAGTGATTCATCCAAGGTCACAGAGCTACATGTGGCCCACTGAGAGGCAGGGCCTAGGCACCATCCACTGGGATTGATCGTTCTGTTGGGCTGGAAGTGATGCAAGGAGAATGGAAATGGGAGAGAGAAGGGCAACAGAAAGGGAAGAGCAGAGGGAGAAAACAAAAAAGAGGAAGGGCCCTCAGGGTGGAGGAAGGGCAAGAGGATCCTGGCGAAGGGTCTGTTCTGGCCTCATCCTGTAGGAATCTCAGCCTCTTCCCGAAACCAGAACAGACTCACAGAGTGACCCAGTGGAAGGGGCCTCAGAAGACATCCAGTTGAGTCTCTTCCTTCACCGAACAGATGAGGAAACTGGGGCTCAAAGGGAAGTGTCCCCAAGGCAGGTTGGAGACGCGAGTCCATTTACACTCAGGTGTGTCCCCGGCCACCCACCCGTGGACATGTTTAGCTTTGGTGAGAGGATTTGAGCTGGGAAGGCCTGAATGAGGCAGCCAGAGAAGGAAAGATTGGGGTGGAGGGGGTGGTGTGAAAGTGAAACAGCAACAAAAGGCCTGGCTGTCAGAAAATGGGATTTGGGTCTGGTTCCCCGAAGATTGTGTTAGACCTAAAGGGCCACTGAGGAAGACTGCGGAGTTCCTTCTTTGCAGGGGGCGTCTGGCTGAGGCAGCCTGGAGACAGGCACACACCAGAAGACTTCTGGTTCCATCCAGGCCCAAGGACCACTGAACTGGAGTGGTCTTCTCCGTCCCCCAGCAAGCTTGTGAGTGAGCTCACAAGGGGGGACAAGGGGCAGAGGAGGCAAAGGTCCTCCTCACGCCAGGAAGGGAACAGCGCCAGTAAAGGGCCTGGTGGAGGCAGGGTGGAGGTGGAAGGAGACTCAGCAGAAGGGGTGGGTTCTCCATGTTTACCACACTGAACACTCCTCAGGCCTCCCACTCTCTCCTACTCCCCAGCCCCACTCACACCTGGATCTGAAGGATCATGCCCACCTAAATCGAGTTCAGCCCCCACCCTACCACTCTGTCCCCCAGAGCCTCCTGGACCCTAATGCCCAGCCCCTCATCACACATACGGCACTCCCAAGTGAGGTGTGACCAATGGCAGGAGGTGGTATCACCCAATGACATCATTTGAGGCCCAAAGAGCTTGCATACAGGGAGAGGAGGGTCTGAGGGTCCAGGGAAGGATGCTATTGGCTCTGAAGCTCCTCTCAAAGAGAAGAAGGGGGAGTGTAGGGGACGTCCTTCCCCTGTTTTCTCTGCCCAATCCTTAGCAACCCAAACAGAGGGCCAGAGTACCCTCCCCCTTAGCCCCAGGCCCTAGTGGTTGTATAATTCCACAGGCTATTGATGTTACATAAGGCTACTAGGCCAGCCAAGTCTCTGCCCCAGCCCCTCCCCTACAATTCAGGCCTAAAGCTGGAGAAGAAGGGATGCTTCATCCGGACCCATCCATGCCTGGCCAAAACCAAAACAACAATTAGAGCATCCCGATGCAGAGTTGTCATAGCAAGCCCCAAGCACAGGGACAGAGCCAAGACGCCCAGATGTGGAACAATGGCAGGGAGTGGGGTGGGGGTTGTTTCTGTGGAGGGTGGGAAAGATGAGCATAAAGTGGTTGGGTGTGGGATTGGAGGGTTGGGCCAGAGGGGGTTGCCCGATAGGCACTGCCCCTCAGGGCTCACCCTGGCACACACATACCCATGCACACACATACTGTCACACCAGACGCCCGGGCTGACTCCTCACGGGGGGCCTGGGTATCTGTGAGGAGCCTTGTGATGCCAAAGCAGGGGTGGGAGGGTGACAGGGGAGGAGAGGCGCGCCTGCGGGCAGGAAGAGGCCCCGGTCCATTCCTTGACACCGGCCTTTCCGTCCTCTGACTTCAGCAAGGACCACGGAGGACCTTCAAACTAGGGCCAGGGGAGGATGCTCTCGTGGTCCAGAGGGCTTGCTGAGGATGACAGGGAGCCGGGAGCCGGAGGATGGAGGATGGTGCAGGCGGGGAGGAGATGCCGGTACCTTTCCCTGGGTCATGGTGCCGTCTCTCGGGGAAGGGGTCCCTGAGGCCGGGGCGGCCGCTTGGGTAACCGCAGCCTGCCTGCGTCTCTTCCTTCCTCCGCGTGGGTTCTAGCAACATCCACTGCAGCCGGGCCAGGCGAGCCGGCGCGTACCATCGGCGCGGGGGGTAGGAGAGGGCCGGGCCTGGGAAGATGCTGCGGAGGACGCTGCGGATTCGCGAGTCCGGGGAGGGGGAAGGCGGCCGCGCACCGCCCCCTCCCTCCGCTGCCCCCCCCGCCCCCCCCCCCGCCGCCCTTAGCCCTCCCCCGGGATGAGAGAGCGTCGCGCTGCGGAGCAACCCCAGTGGATGGGTCCGCGGGGGCTGAGCGGGCGGAGGGCGCGGGAACTCCGTGACACCGACCAGCTGACGCTGCCAGCGTGAAACCAGAGCCGGGCATCAGGGCCGCATCTCCCCACCGTCTCTCCATCTCTCTGCAGCTCCAGCTGCGCCTCTGCCTTTTCCCCCTCCCTCTTTGGATGCGGCCGTGATTTCTGCCTCCATCTCCACCTCCCCTCTCATCAGCTATTTCATCATCCACGGTAGAGGGGAAGGTCTGGAAGTCTCGCCTGTGCCGCCCGCTTCTAACAGGGCCCCTGGGCCCTGCGCTCCTGTGGGCCTGGGGCAAGCCAATAGCCACCTCTCCTTGCTCCTTTTTCTCGCCTGTGAAATGCACACAGTAGGTCCCTCCCTGCCTTGGTTCACAGAGACATGGGGTGGGAGGACACCTCTTCTGTTTCTTTCAGCCCCGCTGGGACATTTCACGGGGTCTTTCTGGAGACACCGCTAGTTCTGTCTCAAAGCCTCTACAACCCCTGCCAGAGCTCTCTTCCTGCCTCCACGCTTAGCTTCCATCACCCCGTCTCCATCTTCCTCCTGTTCCGTTCCTCCCATGCCAGAGCTCGTTCTCCCCGCTTCCCCAGACGTGTCCTTGGGACCCAGCCATCATCAGGCCCCGTTTTCTGTAGCTGCTGCAGTGTCATAGGGGGTTTGCAATCTCAAGAGCTGGGATCAAGGCCCAATTTAGTCACCCACTGGCCGCGTGGCCTTGGCAAGGCCCTTAAGCTCTCTGAGCTGCAGCTCCTACGAAAAAGAGGCTTAGAACGGAGCTCTGTCCATCCTAGATTGACTGTCAGACGCACAGGTTACAGCAGTAAAAGCACATAAAAGACCACGAAGTGCTGGAAGTATGTGAGGTATTATTAACTGAGGAATCTCCTACCAGAATGTCTTGGGCTGCCCCAGAGCGAGCACCCACAAATCTGCCTGAAAGAAGGATCTGAATCTGCTAGGATGGGATGAGAAACTAAGACCTGGGACAGGTGGGGGTGGCCACTTACCTTCTGCTTCTCTCTCACTGCCTAGGGACCCACCTAAAGTCCTTGAGAAAGCAGGGCCCAGGTGGGCAGACAAATTATCAAAGTCTTTTTTTTGTTTGTTTGTTTGTTTTTTTCAGAGACAGTCTTGCTCTGTTGCTCAGGCTGGAGTGCAGTGGCACAATCTCGGCTCACTGCAACCTCTGTCTTCCGGGTTCAAGTGATTCTCCTGCCTCAGCCTCCTGAGTAGCTGAGATTACAGGTGTGCACCACCACGCCCGGCTAATTTTGTATTTTTAGTAGAGACAGGGTTTCACCATGTTGGCCAGGCTGGTCTCCAACTCCTGACCTCAAGTGATCCACCTGCCTCAGCCTCCCAAAGTGCTGGGATTACAGGCGTGAGCCACCATGCCTGGCCTAATTATCAAAGTCTTTATCCCACCCCTTTTTGCCCTTTGTCCCCCACTCCATAACCACCAGTTTTGCACAAGCACACTTAAGCCTGGGCCTCCATGTCCAGAGGCTCTCTCGACCCTGCAAACCCAAGCTCTTCTTCCAGCAAGCTGTGCCCTGGTCCCCAGCACTGCTCCTGGAGCTCTGACCAACTGGTCCAGGTTCTGGCCTTCCCTCCCTCTCTGCATCTGCATCCTGGAAGTGTTTTCCTTCTCCTGCTTGACAGCTTGAATGCCGCCTCCTCCAGGAAACCTCCTTCCCCCCTAGTTGGGGTTAGATGCTCCTCTTCTGTAGTTCCCTAGCAGCCTGATGTAACGCCTGTCACGTGGTGCTGTGAAGTTTCTTTGACTGACTCCCTGTTACACTCTAAGCTCCTGTAGCAGTTTTGGTGGGAGCTGGACTGAATGCAGTGCCAGGCGTGTGGAATGCACTCCATCAATTGTAGCTATTAATGTTTCCCAGACATGGCACTACGCAGAGCCTGACTTTCATCAGCCTCAGCACTTTCATGTTTGTGAATCCCTCCTGTTCCTTCTCTCGCATTCACTCGCTCCAGCCACACAGGCCTCTTGGCCATTCCTTAGCCTGGGCTGACCATGCCCTTAGCTGAGGGCCTTTGCACTGGCTGTGTCTTGTTTGGAAATTCTACAGATCACTGCGTGGCTCCCTCCCTCACTAACTTCACTACTCTGCGCAGCCATCATCTCAGGGGTGGTCTTCCTGATCTTATACAAAGTAGCAGTGCCACCCACATACCCCCACCCAGCACATTGGACAGTCCCTTTTTTCTGATTAAGCTTCATGTTTTCTATGTCAGTTGTCACCTCTGACATGTTTTGTTTTGTTTAGTTTTGTTTAGTTCTCTCTCTCTCCCATTAGAATGTCAGCTACAGAAGAGGAGGAGTTTGGGGGTGTTGTGTCATTGCCCTACACCTGTGGGTTGAAATAGTGCCTGACATGGATGTAGTGGGTTGATAAATATTTGGTTGAGTAAAGTACAGCATTATACAAAATCCTTATATTCCTCAGACATGTTGACATTGTCAGTGCTATGATGTTTCTCAGATGTTGGACTCTATTACCTTGACATTGTTTATATGTCCCCCCCAGTTTTTTTTGAGACAGGGTCTCGCTTTGTTGCCTAAGCTGGAGTGCAGTGGTATGATCATGGCTTATTACAGTCTGAATTCTGGGCTCAAGCATCCTCCTGCCTCAGCCTCCCAAGTAACTAGGGTATATGTTCCCATGAGGTGGTCTTTGGATATTACTCAAAAAAAATTTTGTTTGAGGTGTAGTTTTGCTCTTGTTGCCCAGGCTGGAGTGCAGTGGCACGATCTCAGCTCACTGCAACATCTGCCTCCCAGGTTCAAGCTAATCTCCTGCCTCAGCTTCCTGAGTAGCTGGGACTACAGGTGCACGCCACCACACCTGGCTACTTTTTGTATTTTTGGTAGAGACAGAGTTTCACCACGTTGGCCAGGCTGGTCTTGAACTCCTGACCTCGGGTGATCTGCCCGCCTCAGCCGCCCAAAGTGCTGGGATTACAGGCATGAGCCAGTGTGCCCAGCTGACATTACTCAAATATTAAACATTCGTGTAACATTCCTCTGGGATCTGGTGATAGTTAGATGTGGTAGTCAAAAGCCAAGGCTACAGAGTCAAACAGCTTTGCTCCAGATCCTGGCTCCTCTATTTAAAAGCTGTATGAGAGCTTGTGAGAGGTGAGTTGTGAAAGTTGTGAGAATGAGGAGAGTTAGGATTTGTAAGGCACTTCGAACAGAGCCAGGCATCTAACACATGCTCTGTGCATGTTTGATGACTATAAGCCCACGATAAGCTCTTAGTGTTAGCTATTAGTGTTAGCCTTAAGGGTTCCACAAATATTGTTTAATGAAATGATTTCCACCACATAAGGCAGCTCAGTTCCACAGTTACTCATTTGTTCATTCATTTGTCATGTCTGTGGTCTCTGTCCCTGTTGACACATTTGATAGAAGTCATTCTTCAAGAAGGATGAGGTCCCTTCAGACTCACCCCTCTGGGCAGGAGGGGATGGGCAGTGCTGGGGTGGCTGAGGGCTGGGGGAAGAGTGCCTCAAGGGAGTCAGAAACAGTAAGGGGCTCCCCAGGGGAGCTGGGGAGGTTGTTGGGGTAACATCCTCAAATCTCCAGCCCCATGATAGGCTTTATTCTGTTTGTACAAGGTGGGGAAGTAATGGGGAGTTTCAAGCTTCATTTTATTTTATTGTTTATTTAATTTTTGAGACAGAATCTCACTCTATCGCCCAGGCTGGAATGCAGTGGCACAATCATGGCTCACTTCAGCCTCAACCTCCCAGGCTCAAGTGATCTTCCCATCTTACCCTCCCAAGTAGCTGGGACTACAGGCCTGCACCACCATGCCTGGTTAATTTGCCTGCACCACCACGCCTGGTTAATTTTATTTTTTGTAGAGACAGGATCTCGCTATGTTGCCCAGGCTGGTCTCGAACTCCTGGGCTCAACCGATCCTTTTACCTCGCCCTCCCAAAGGCTGGGATTACAGGAGTAAGTCACTGTGCCTGGCCTCAAGGTTTTATTGAACATGGAAATGACGTGTTTAAAGTCATGCTTCAGAAAGACCAACCAGGCCAGGCACAGTGGCTCACGCTTGTAATCCCAGCACTTTGGGAAGCCGAGGTGGTGGATCACCTGAGGTCAGGAGTTCGAGACCAGCCTGATTAACATGGTGAAACCCCATTTCTACTAAAAATAAAAGAAAATTAGCTGGATGTGGTGGCATATGCCTGTAATCCCAGCTACTTGGGAGGCTGAGGCAGGAGAATCGCTTGAACCTGGGAGGCAGAGGTTGCAGTGAGCCAAGATTGCACCGTTGCACTCTAGTCTGGGCAACAAGAGCGAAACTCAGCCTCAAAAAAAAAAAAAAAAAGAAGATAAGAAAGACCAACCTCTGTAGTAATTTTTGTTATTATATTGTTTTTTCTCTTTTTTTTTTTTTTTTTTTGAGGCGGAGTCTCACTCTCTCACCCAGGCTGGAGTGCAGTGGTACGATCTCCGTTCACTGCAACCTCTGTCTCCTGGGTTCAAGTGATTCTCCTGCCTCAGCCTCCCAAATAGCTGAGATTACAGGCACCCACCATCATGCCCAGCTGATTTTTGTATTTTTAGTAGAGACGGGGGTTTCACCATGTTTGCCAGGCTGGTCTCGAACTCCCGACCTCAGGTGATCCACCTGCCTTGACCTCCCAGAGTGCTGGGATTACAGGCGTAAGCCACCACGCTAGGCCTAATTTTTCTATTTTTAGTAGCCATGAGGTTTCACCATGTTTGCCAGGCTGGTCATTATACTGTTTTATTAAATAAGAAAGGAAGAAGATCTCGTCTGTGAACATGTGGGAGGGATGGAGAGAGGAAGAGACTGAAGGTGCAGCGGTAAGTGGAACTTTAGTGACGGCTCTTGCGGAGGCTCAGAGCCCGGCTCTGGAGCAGGCTGCCTGGGTCCCAATCCTGGCCCTGCACAAGATGCTTGACTTCTCTGTGCCTCAGTTTCATCCTCTGTCAACTGAAGGTTGTGAGAATGAGGAGAGTTAGGATTTGTAAGGCACTTAGAGCATAGCCGGCCATCTAACACACGCTGTCTGCATGTTTGATCACCAGAAAACAAGACAAGTGATCCAGGGGCAGAAAAGATGGAGAAAAGGGACAGCATGGGACAGGACCGACAGGACTTGGGAAGACAGTAGAGGTGAGAGAAAGGCAGAAGGGGCATCAAAAAGGGCAAAGGTGTGAAGACTGAGTCCCTGGGAGAATGGTCCCATTATGGAAAGGGAAAGGAGCTGAGGTGCTCGGTGGGGGTCAGGTTGAGTTTGAGGGCTGTAGGACACCCAGGTGGAGATGTCCTGTAAGCAGTTGGCCAGAGGTTCCTGGTGCCCAGGAGAGAGGTCCGGGCAAGGCCTCCTCCCTGCGCAGCCCCAGGAGGCACCATGCACTGTGTCCAGGGGGAGGACCACATCCCTTCCCGCTCTGGTGCCCAGCCCTGGGGCCCATGGAGTTGAGTGCTGGGCTGGTGGCGGAGGTTTGAGACTCCTTAGCTCATTAGCATGTGGACAGTGGCTGAACCCTGGAGTGAGTGAGCCCCCCCACTGCAGAGTGAGGCCAAGGAGAGAAGAAGGGGATGAGTGGATCCCAGGCAGCAGCTGGGGGCAGGAGAAGACGGAAGGAAGTTCTGTCCTCCCTATAGAATTCCCCCTGCCATCTTCATCACAAGGCTGCTGTGACCGTGGAGAGGCAAAGACCAGCTGGGAATATTTTCAGGGCTGCTCTGGGGGGAGCGAAGGGCTGGCCGCAGGCATTGCCTCTCTCCTCCTTCCAGGCCCACGCCATGGCAGGCCCTCCCACTCCACAGTCTGCTTTTGTTGCCAGCTCTGTCTGGGGCAAGTGTGGGTTGGCGGCGGGGAGGGGCAAAGGTGTGGATGGAGGCAACTTCTCATTTTACAGACGTGGAAGCACAAGGCCAAAAAGGTTGAGTGGCTATACATGACACGCTGGGGCCAAGGCCGGTGAGAAGAATGCATTTGACTCCACATAGGCACCATCAGCTCAAGAGGGTTTCAGCGACAACGCTGAGGTTGGGAGTCGGGAGGAGTTGGGAGGGTCTCAGACCTCCTAGGTGGGTAGAATCAGAGCTATCCAGGCGCCTATCCCCAGATTCTCACCAATAACCCCCCAACACACAGACCCGCACACCCAGCCTGCACCACTCTCTGCTTCCCCACCGTGCAGGAAAAGAGAACCTGTGCTTTTGAGGCCAGCGATGGGGGCGCAGAGGCAGGGCTAGACAGGGCCCAGCTCACCCACAGTAAGAAGGTTCTCAGGTTGGGCCACAAGAGGCGAATGGGCCAGGCCAGCTCAGGCATCAGGCTGCTTGCTCCCTCCTGGGTATAGCTGGGCCTCAGCTGTGGCAGCCCTCCACACACTTCAAAGCCTGCCATCACCCTGCAGGCCCCTGGCCCCTACCCTTCTCACTGTTCTTCACAGGGGTTCTTCCTGCCTCTCTCATCCACAGCAGCCCCACAGCAAAGAACCTGACACTCCCGTGCTGACCAGCCAGAGGCTGGTTGCAAAACCCCTCTCTGCTGCAGTCCCACTCCTGCCTCCCCATGCCCCTAACACTGTGCCTCTCCAGATATGGTCTCCTAAACGCAGGACAAGACGCCGAAGCCTCTGGCAGGCATCGACATTCTGAGTCGCCATGCTTCCCAGCTGCAGGAATTGCTGGGTCAGGTGTGAAACCACATTTCTGTCCCTCCTTGTCTCTGTCTCACCTCCCCTGCTCCCCACACCTGGGCTTTGCTGGGAGTTGGGGCTGAGGCTGAAGCAGTCCTCATTGAGCACAGAAGAACCAGGCCCCAGGCTTGTCATCCCAGCCTCACATTCCAAAACTCTCAGCCGCATCAGCTCACTCCTTAGTAGGCCTGGTACAGGCCCTCTGCACATTAGAATGACACACAAAAAATCAAGTTTTCAGGAAACTAGAGTTCTAGGCCAGGCTCAGCCCCTCCCTTGTAGCAGGCCCTTGAAAAGTCATTTCTTTCCCTAGGGTCTCACGGGTTCTGTTGCCATCGCATGTGCCGCTGTGTGCATACATTTCCGTTTCTGTACCAGATGGAAAGTGCCTTAAAGATATGGGTTGTGTATCTCAAGCCTTCCTGCTCCATCCCTTGACCTGGTAGAGTTCAATATTGAAGAATACAGGGTTTGGGGTCAGATCAATCTGGGTGCCAATTCTGACTCTCCCAGTTACTAGATGATTGACCTTAGGTAAATCTGAGCCTCAGTTTCCTCATTTATACAATGGATATCCATGAACTGATTTACTTATTCAAACAATATTTAGGAGGGCCAACTCCATGTCAAGCTCTGATGTGTGTACAACAGTGACCACAACAGACACAAATCCCGGCCCTGTGGGGTTACTTCTTAGTGGAGACTATCGGTGCCGGACCCAGAGAGTGATTGTGAAAACTCAGTGAGATGACATTTGGACAGGGCTCAGCACAGTGCCTGGCATCCGACAGGCCTGACAAGTTAGAGCCATTATTGTGAACATCCATTCTGAACCACAGAACCATTTGCTGAGAATTTACTGTGTGCCGGCACCACGCTAGGTGCTAGGGAGACAAAGACGTGGAACTCTTATCCACACCCTTGAGGAGCTTATAGTCCATTGCACCTACCGAACGTCAAATGGCGCCATCCTCATCATTGTTCAGAAGCTTATAACCAGCACCAACTTCTATTACATGCAACAAAGAACCATGACATTCTAGAATGTCAGGTACAACAGAGACAGCTGTTTGTCCCCCAGTAACCTTCAGACAAAGCCATGTATGATTGAAGGTTATCAGTACTGTGCTTTTGGAGGATTCAGAAGAAGGAGAAGTTATATCTGATTGGGAGATTGAAAAGGACTGGCCTGAAGGAGAGGTGGCTTTTGAACTGCATCTTAAAGAAAAGGGTAGGCTTCAACAGACAAGAGACAGTGGTGTTGGGGGAGGAGAATGAGGCCCTGCAGGGGACCAGAATGGCGTGCAAATGAAGGCATGGAGGAAGGAAAACATGAGGAGCCAACTTTGAGCTGAATCCTAGGAGGAAGGTGGCCTAGCCCAGAGGTTGGAGGCTGATCCAGGCAAAGCAGCTGTATTCACAGGGACAGGAGGCAATTGTCTAAGAGGTGGGGTTTGAGGGACCCCCTTCCCAGCCATCTACCCTTGGCCGAGACTGTAACAAGCTCAATATTCCACCACTAAAAATTCATTTCGTTGAGTAAGCCTCTAGTAGGAGACAGACCATCCCCAGAGGAATAACATGAAAGGATAAGTCTGGGCCAAGGAGGGAGTGATGAGGAAAAGACACCTGGGAACAGCAGAGAGCCAGACGGGGCCAAGAGCCAGAGCCCTCGACATGCCAGGCCTCTTGCATGACCCCAACTGTCCAGGCCATCCATACTGACAGAGCACTGCTCGGCTGTGGGAGGCAGGACTGGGTCACTGGAAAGGGGTGGGCAGGTGTCCATGACTGCCCCTTGCCTGGTCGGGGCTCCTCAGCCCTTCCCGCTCTGCCTGCGGGAGGTGGGCAGGGCCACGTCCACACAGCAATGCCATTTTTCAGTGCAGTTTGGCCTGGCAGCAGTGTGGGTCACTCCTTGTGTGCTTGGGTGGGGACCAGAACTCATTTATTCAACAAAGTGTTTCCAGCCCAGCCTGAGAGTCATGCAGTGAGCTAGGAAAGCAGAAGCAAGCAAGAGATCCTCTCCCCGCCCTCCAGGAGCTCACAGTCTAGAGCGGGAAGCAGGTCTTAAGGAAATAGTGCAGAATCACACATGGCGAGTGCCTCAAAGCAAAAGCCCAAGCTGCCTTGTGGAAGAATAACAGGGCAGTAATGCAGATGGGTGGAGGAGTGCGTCGGGGGGAGGCCTCCAGGAGCCCTGAATGATGAGGTGGGGTTGGCGAGGGGATGAGTGTTCTAAACAGGGGGAACCCCTGTGCAAAGGCTGTAAGATGGGGAAGTACCTGGGGCATCAGGCAGATCATGCCAGCCTTGTGGACAGGGGAGGGCTTTGGGAAGTTACAGAGTAAGGGAGGTTGAAGGGGTGGGCACCCACTCAGATTGGCCATTTAATTAATTAGTTTATTTATTTATTTATTCATTCATTCATTTATTTTGAGACAGTCTCACTCTGTCACCCATGCTGGAGCTGGAGTGCAGTGGTACGATCTCAGCTCGGCTCAACCTCCGCCTCCTGGGTTCGAGTGATTCTTGTGCCTCAGCCTCCCGAGTACCTAGGATTGCAGGCATGCACCACTATGCCCGGCTAATTTTTGTATTTTTAGTAGAGACAGGGTTTCACCATGTTGCCCAGGCTGGTCTCGAACTCCTGACCTTGAGTGATCCACCTGCTTCAGCCTCCCAAAGTGCTGAGATTACAGGTGTGAGCCACCATGTCCAGCCCAGTTTGGCCATTTTAGAAGCCCGCCTGGCTGCAGGACAGAGAAGAGACACGAGGAGGCTACCGCTGCCATTATGGGAGCGGTGATGGTGGCCTGGGCTTGTGTTGGGCAGTGAAGGTGGAGAAAATTCACAGATTCAGGGGCTGTTTAAGGGGGGATCTGGTGAAGGGCTGCCTGGCGGTAGAAGGTGAGAGAGAGGGAGAGGTTTCCAGCTTGAGTGAACATGAGGAAGACAGAGGCGGATCCGGCCCATTCCTGGAGGGTTGCCATTGCTAGTGAGTGGCCTTGGCTCCTTCCCAAGCCCCTTCACTCTTGTTTGACTGGGCCGATAATGATAAGAATTGTTGCCATTTATGCAGCACTTAACATGTGCTAGGTCCCATGCTAAGGATGCTGTGTGGATTGTTTTGTTTAATCCTCTCAACAGCGGCAGGTCCTCTTTCTCATCTCCATTTTATAGACAGGAAACTGGGACTTAGAGAGGTTCAGTAACTTGCCCAAGGTTGGCTACAACTGGCAGGTGATGGGGCCAGCTGCCCAGCCCTGCGGTCAGCCCCCAGAGCCCAGCTCTCAGCCTCTGTGCTGTCCTGCTTCAGGGACTTGGGGTCTCAGCCTGCCAGTGGGGTTAGATGAGGTTAATGGCAGCTCCTTCACCGAGCCAGGAGGCTCCCTGCACGGTGTGAGGTGTGACACGTCCAGGTACTTAACAAGCGCCACATCCCTTCGCTTTCTCCCCAGCCAAAGCTGTTTCACAAGCCAGCAGCCTCGTAAATATTTCAGCAGCGTCTGTGTAGTCGAGGCTGTGAAGCCTGTCCTCTGGAGCACTTGTGACAGCGAGATCTGGGAGATGTCTCGGGGCCTGTTGCAAGTGTTTGATCAGCTGCATTTTCAAAAAGACCTTTCTCTGAGCAGCTGACAGTCTCTGGGGTGAGAGAGATTTGCAGACTTTTTCTGGAGAGAGGCCAGAGCATGAGCCGGCCGAGGGGCCCAGTTGGAGCCTTTTGGCTGTAGCTGGCCTCAGTCATTCAGTCCACAAGGCAGAGAGAACCCCACTGGGTGGCTGACACTGTGCCAGGCCCCACCCTCAAGATGCTGGAGAAGAGATAGGACAGGCCCAGGTTAAACTCAGCACCAGGCAGACTGTGGAGTAGGGAAGGACCACAGCAGAGTATAGCAGACCGAGGTCCCAGAAACCCTCAGGGGAGCTGGCATTTTAACTGGTCTTTGAAGACCAGGTAAGGCTTTTAAAAATGTATATTAAAAAAATTAATTTTTCCAATTATATATTTAGTTAAGACATGTTCATAAATTTTTTTTTTGAGATAGTCTTGCTCTGTCGCCCAAGCTGGAGTGCAGTGGCGCAATCTCAGCTCACTGCAAGCTCCGCCTCGTGGATTCATGCCGTTCTCCTGCCTCAGCCTCCCGAGTAGCTGGGACTACAGGCACCTGCCACCACGCCCGGCTAATTTTTTGTATTTTTAGTAGAGACGGGGTTTCACCATGTTAGCCAGGATGATCTCGATCTCCTGACCTCATGTCTACCCACCTTGGCCTCCCAAAATGCTGGGATTACAAGTGTGAGCCACCGCGCCCAGCTGACATGTTCATAATTTTTAAAAATTTAAAGAAGGCTGGGCGCAACGGCTCACGCCTGTAATCCCAACACTTTGGGAGGCCAAGGTGGGCAGATCACGAGGTCAGGAGTTCGAGACCAGCCTGGTCAACATAGTGAAACCCCATCTCTACTAAAAATACAAAAAATTAGCCAGGCGCGGTGGCACACGCCTGTAATCCCAGCTACTTTGGAGGCTGAGGCAGGAGAATCATTTGAACCTAGGAGGCAGAGGTTGTGGTGAGCCGAGATTGCGCCACTGCACTCCAACCTGGGCAACAGAGCAAGACTCCATCTCAAAAAAAATTTTTCTTTAAAGAAAATGTACAAAAGTAAAAAGAAGAGGGGCTGGGCACAGTGGCTTAAGCTTGTAATCCCAGCACTTTAGGAGGCCAGGACGGGAGGATCACTGGAGCCCAGGAGTTTGAGACCAGCCTAGATAACACAGATAGACCCCTGTCTCTACAAAAAATAAAATAAAAAATTAGCTGGGTATAATGGCACATGCCTGTAGTCCTAGTTACTCAGGAGGCTGAGGTGGGAGGATTGCTTGAGCCCAGGAAGTTGAGGCAGCAGTGAGCTATGATTGTGCCACTGCACTCCAGCCTGAGTGACAGAGGCAGATCCTTTCTCCAAAAAAAAAAAAAGGAAAGAAGGAAGGAAGGAAGGAAGGAAGAGAAAAAGTAAAAAGAAAATAGTTACCTAGTTCCAAAACCCAGAGAAAACCATGGCTAAAACGTAGGTGTGTTTTCTTCTGGGCTTTTCTCTGTGTTATACTTCTTTCTTTGTTCACTGAATTTTGTAGCTTAAGCATTTTGAAGGATAACATTTTGGCAGATGCAATTGAAGGAAGGGGTGGAAAGGCTTTCAGAATGGAGGAGACAGCAGAGCAAGGGTGTGGCGTCTACAAGCTCTTTACGTACCCAAATCAGAAGTGATGGAGCTCACTTCCGGACGAAGCTCAGGTGGGACCCTTGAGCTTCCCAGACCCCCCACTTCTTAGCTCTCTGATTGGTTAATGGGCCACACCCTTGGCCCAGCCTCAGCCCATTTTCCTGCCTGGCACCCCAGGCTGAAGTTCTGGGCAGGGACACAAGGCTGCAGCCTCCCTTCTTCCTGGCAAATTCTCCTAGGGAGGTGGAGCCTGTCGCTTGGATAATGGAGTTGTGTTTCCAGCTCCAAAACTAGGTAAAGAGGATCAGATCCCAGAATTGGTCATCTAGATCTGTTCTGTCCAATGTGGTAACCACTAGCCATGTGTGGTTAGTCAGCACGTAATATTCAGCTGGTCCAAGTTGAGATGTGCTATCGATGTGAAATGCACACTGGATTTCAAAGACAGTAGGAAAAGCAGATACAAACTATCTTATTTATAATTTTATATTGATTACATGTTGAAGTGATCACATTTTAGGTATATTGGGTTAAATAAAATGTTATTAAAATTGACTTTACCTGTTCTTTATATATTTTTATGTGACTGTTAAAATTTACTTATTTATTTATTATGGAGATGGCCTTGCTCTATCACCTGGGATGGAGTGCACTGGCATGGTCACAGCTCACTGCAGCCTTGACCTCTCTGGCTCCAGTGATCCTCCTACCCCAGTCTCCCAAGTAGCTGGGACTACAGGCACGTGCCACCACGTCCAGCTAATTTTTTTTTTTTTTTTTTTTGTATTTTTTGTAGAGGCAGGGTCTCTCGATGTTGCCCAGGCTGGTCTCGAACTCCTGGGCTCACGTGACCTGCCCGCCTCAGCCTCCCAAATTGCTGGGATTACAGGCCTGAGCCACCACGCCCAGCCCAAAACAATTTAAATTATGTGTGTAACCCACATTTATGTCTCACGTTATTTTTCTTTCTGTTGAACTATGCTGATCTAGATTGAACCATTCCCCGCTCTCTGGAGGGCAAACCCACAGCGAGATGTTATGGGGAGACTTGGATGGGGAGGGATTGTGACATGTGGGAGAAGGATCAATCCAGACCAGGCTGGAGACAGGAGGAATGTGAGGGGGCTGCACAACTAAGCCTGACCAGGCTCCTGGGAAGAGGGGCGTGTGGAGCAGATATTTTCTCCTTCACTCTCATATTTCCCTGTTAATAGACTGTGAACAACCTGGGAGAAATAAGACCGTGCTTTATTCATCGCCACGCCCTCGGGGCCAAATGCAGCGCCTGCCATAGAGTGAGTGCTTGCAAACATGCACTGAATTAATGAGTGAGTGAGGGATAGAATGGGGAGAGAATCCAGACAGCAAAGAACTGTGCTGAGATGGTGCCAGGCCTGCCCGGATGGTTCCAGGATGCAGGGTGTTTGGAGATTTTAATCCCTAAATCCTTTAGGCTATAATCTCCCAGAGAGCGGGTGGCCACACTCTATACCCACATGTGCACTTCCCAGTAGCTGGAGACAGCTGGGAACAGGCAGTGAGGACACCTGGGGTCATCACATCCAGCCTCCTGCCCCTCTGAGCCCCTTCAAAGGAGTAGATTCTTCTCCCTCCTGCAGGCAGCCTTGGAGCTCCAGCCTGCTCCTTCCCCAAATACACACACACACACACACACACACACACACCGCTGGGAGAAAGTTCAGTGGGTCTCTCCGCACTCAGGCCAGCATGGTAAAGGTTGCCCAGGCAGCCCAGGGAAGGAGGTAAACATGCAGCTGCCTCCACCTGGCCCGGTTCTGCCCGCACTTCAAGCTGGGGCCCTACCCTTGCCTAAGTCATGGGTCGGCGACTCTCAGGAGCACCTTCCTCACACACATTGACTCAAGGTGAGGTACCACAGGCAAGTTTCCACAGTCCTCACCCTTAGCAAGCCTCTTCTGGCCCAGCAGTGGGCAGGATGGGGAGGATCTGTGAATGCAGAAAAGACACCACAGTGGCTCACATGGATGCACGGTTAGCTCTGTACTCTGAGAGGCAGCCTATTGTACAACATAAGCACCAGGGCTCGGGAATTCCTCCACCTGCCCACCTGCTCTGCGTAACCCTGGGCAAGTTAATCAACTTCTTTTTTTTTTTTTTTTTTTTTTTTTGAGATGGGGTCTTGCTTTGCTGCACAGGCTGGAGGGCAGTGGCATGATCCTGGCACACTGCAGCCTTGACCTACTGGCCCCAAACAATCCTCCTACCTCAGCTTCCCAAGTAGCTGGGACCGCAGTATGCACTGCCACACCTGGCTAGTTATTTTTATTTTAATTTTTTTTGTAAAGATCGGGTCTCCCTACATGGATCAGGCTGGTCTCAAACTCGTGGGCTCAAGGGATCTTCCCACCTGGGCCTCCCAAAGTGCTAGGACTACAGGTGTGAGCCACCACACCCAGAGCACCACTAACTTCTTTAGACCTTGGTTTCCTCCAAAATGGGCACAACACAAGTCCCCTGCCCATAGCGTGGTTCAGAGATTGACTGAAAACAAATCAAGTTCTTGGAGCAGTGCCTGGCACCTAGTGGGCGCTGGGCATTGGTGATCGCCATGACACAGTTCAGTTCCCTTTGCAGTTGGGGAAATGAGGCTCCAAGAGGGTCAATTCCTAGAAGCAGTTATAAAGACAAAACGGTTTTACATCATTCGGATTTTTCTTTAACTTTTTATTATGGAAGTTTTCCAACATATACTAAAGTGGAGAGAGTAATATAATAACCCCAGGCACTCATCACCCCACTTCAATGATTACCAACTCATGGCCAATTGAGCTTCATCTCTAGCCCAGCCATACCCGCTGGGTTCTTTTGAAGCAAATCTCAGACATCATACCATCTCATCTGTAACTATTTCAGATGTGTCTCTAAGGGAAGAGGACTTTAACAAATAGCTACACTACTATTATTATGCCTAAAAAACCAACAATAATTTAATATTAAATACTTAGTCACTGTTCCAATTCTCTAGTTTTCTCATTTATACGATTGTTCAAATTAGGATTCAAATAAAGTCCATATACTGTATTGCAAATGATTAATGCTTCTTAAGCCTCTTTCTCTCTCTTTTTTTTCTTTTCATGCCTGGCTAAATTTTTTAATTTTTTGTAGAGACTTGGTCTTGCTATGTTGCCCAGGCTGGTCTCAAACTCCTGGCCTCAAGCGATCCTCCCACCTTGGCCTCCCAAAGCACTGGGATTACAGGCATGAGCCACTGTGCCTTAAGTCTCTTTTATTTATTTATTTATTTTTGAGATAGGATCTCACTCTGTCACCCAGGCCGGAGTGCAGTGACGTGATCTTGGCTCACTGCAACCTCTGCCTCCCAGGTTCAAGCAATTATTGTGCCTCAGCCTCCCAAGTAGCTGGGATCACGGATGTGCACCACCACGTCCAGCTAATTTTTGCATTTTTAGTGGAGACGGGGTTTCACCATGTTTAACAGGTTGGTCTCAAACTCCTGACATCATGTGATCTGCCTGCCTCAGGTTCCCAAAGTGCTGGGATCACAGGCGTGAGCCACTGCGCCCGGCCTTAAGTCTCTTTTAAATTATAGGTCCACTTTTTCTCTTTTTCCACCCTTACAATATATTTGTTGAGGAAACCAGGTCATTTTTGCTGTAGAATTTCCCACAGTCTGGAGTTTGATTGCATCCCTAAATCTAGAGGCTTGAAAATCCTATGTTTTCAAAATAATGAGTGAGTTCCCCAGCATCTCTGAAAGTGATCATTAATTTTTATCATGAACTCATGGATTTACATATATTTGAAATGTTTCAACACGTTGCCATTATAGTTAGGGTATTTTGTTTTTCTTTTTTCTCGAGATGGAGTCTTGCTCTGTCATCCAGGCTGGAGTGCAATGGTGCAATCTCGGCTCACTGCAACCTCCGCCTCCTGGGTTCAAGCAATTCTCCTGCCTCAGCCTCCCGAGTAGCTGAGATTACATGCACCCGCCACCACACCCGGCTAACTTTTTGTATTTTTAGTAGAGACAGGGTTTCACCATGTTGCCCAGGCTGGTCTCGAACTCCTGACCTCCTGATCTGCCCACCTCGGCCTCCCAAAGTGCTGGGATTACAGCTGTGAGCCATTGTACCCAGCCAGTTAGGGTATTTTTAAAAAGTTGTTTTTCCAGCTTAAATTTAGGGAGTAAGGGTGATTACAAGGGACAACATAGAAAAATTGAGAGAACTCTGGCTTTGGAGGCAAACAACCCGTGGGTGGAATCCTGGCTCCACCACTTACAAGCTGAATGGCTTTGGTCAAGTTACTTCACTTCTCTTTCCTTCTATTTCCCCACCCCCCAAATAAGGAAATGATTAATAATAACTAACATTTCCTGAGTGCTTACTGTCTTCCAGGCATTGTGCTCAGCGTCTTAAAGACATGATGGCAATTTAATCCTCCCATCAGTTCAGTGAAGCAGGAGTCGTTATTATTGTCCCCACTTTAGAGATGAGGAAGAAACTGAAGCACAGGCGGTTGAGCAATTTGTCCAAGGTTACACACCTAGAAAGGGGCGCGGCAGAGACCTGAACCAGGGCAGTCTGACTCCACAGCCCACTGTCCTCTAGCGGTTGCTGTGGAGAGGAGAGAGGGTGATGGTGATGCCCTCCTGCAGGCCCTGACAGATGGGAAGACCAGGCCAGAAGGCGAGCAGGGCCGTCCCTGGCACTTCGCCTCGGGGATGGAGCACGGTCAAGCCTGGCATGTGGGGGGTGCAACCCCTATTGCAGCTGCAGTCTCTCCCCTTCCCCAGACTCCCCCCTCACCTGCTGTGACCCAGACCTTTGCATAAGAACACAGCTGTTCTTGGTGAGTTCTGTTTCCGTTGCCATCATGGTTCTCCTCCTAATTGTTTCATCAATCAGAAAGGGCTGACTGATGCTGGGAGGCCGAGGTGGGAGGATCGCTTAAGGCCAGGAGTTCAGCCTGGGCAACGTAGTGAGACCCTTCACCCCCACCCCCGCCTCTACAAAAAATTAAATAAATACAATTAGCTGGGCATGGTGGCACGTGCCTGTGGTTCCAGCTACCCAGGAGGCTGAGGAAGGAGGATTGCTTAAGCCCAGGAGGTCAGGGCTGCAGCGAGCTGTGTTCTTACCACTGCACTCCAGCTTGTGTGACAGAGCAAAATCCTGTTGTAGTTGTGGGGTGGGGGGGGTAGGCAGGGTGCAGGGAAAGAGAGAGAGAAGGAAGGAAGGGAGGGAGGGAGGGAGAAAGAGACAAAGAGAAAAAGAAAGAAGAAAGGAAAAGAAAGAAAGAAAGAAAGAGGGAGAGAGGAAAGAAGGAAGGAAAAAAGGAAGGAAGGAAGGAAAGAGGGAGAGAGACAAAGAGAAAAAGAAAAAGAAAGAAAGAAGAAAGAAAGAGAAAGAAAAGGAAGGAAGGAGGGAGGAAAGAAGGAAAAAAGGAAGGAAGGGAGGGAGGGAGGGACGGAAAGAGAGAGAGAAAGGGCTGACTGCAGGAAAGCTCCCCATCTCCATGCTTCTCCAGAATCAGCTGGCCTGGGTGGTCCTTGGGTCACCTGAGAGGGCCGAGATCCTGAGTGCAGTTGGGCAGAGTGAGGTATTGATAGGAACATTAAGGATAGTACTAACAGTCATCATTTACACCTCGTGTGTGCCAGGAAGGGGCCAGGTTCCACATGATCTCAGTTCATCCTTACAACACCCTGAAGGATGGTCTTGTTATCTTCTCCATTTTGCAGATGAGGAAACTGAGGCTGAGAGGGTAGAGAACTTTGCCTGAGGTCACTCAGCAGGTAGGTGATGGAGCCAGGGGTGTAACCCAGGCTGTGGGCCTCCACATCAGATACAGACAGAGCAGGAAGAAGGTGTTGCAGAGGCTGGCGATGCTGCGATTCTCTGGGTAGCAAAGGGAGGGGACATTCCCAGCAGAAGGAACGGTTCGTGTAAAGGCGTGGAGGTGTGATACGGTGTGGCCTGTTCAGGGTGGTGACTAACTGTGGCCGGAGTGAAGGGTGTGTAGAGGGGAGTGTCAGCAGATGAGGCAAGGGGCTAGGGACTGCGGCCAAGGTGGAAGAACTCCAGGTTCCAGGCCAAGGAAATGAACTTTGTCCCTGGGTAGGGGGGTGCCACAGGAGGCATTGAACAAGAGTGCAACCTTGGGTTTGTATGCTGAGCCTCCAGCAATACCTTAGCAGGTGGGATCCTCATGTCCACCCCGGGTGCCAGCCACATTTTACAGGCTGGGAAACAGAATGGTTATGAGACCGGCTCAGACCACACAGCAATAGACAACTGGCCCCAAGCCAGTTCTCTCGCTGTCATAGGACGTTGCTTTGAAACTCAGGTCATAGTGAGAAAGGCAGGGGCATGCTTCCGTTCCTCACTTCTCCAGCCCTGTGCCTGCTCAGCTCACTGGAGAACGTGAGATGAAGATCAACTGGACTGAGGCCCAGGCATATCTGCTCACCAAGAGTAAGACAGAAAACAATAAAAGCAAATCACGGAGCTCCAGCTGTGTGCTAGGCCTGGGCTGGGAGGAAACTAAACAGAGAACAATAGCGCCAGGCACTCTCTCTGATAATGAGTGTTCTGGACTGAGGGTCCCCCGGACTGGCCTAGGAGGTGCCGTCCAAACCGCCTGAAGAGCTGGAATGGGCTCCAGATGGAGAGAACTGTGGGATTGCTGGCTCAGCCCCCAACTACGCAGTGACCTCGGACAGAGCGGGCCCTCTGGGAGCCTTGGCAAGCCAGTTGCTAAGAGGGGAGACTGCACCAGAGAAGGGATTTTTAATATCTGAAACCTTGGGGAGCTCCTCAAGCTGACTCGGGAGGTCTGGGGTAGGGACTCTGGTTGGAGTGTTTTGACAAGTTCCACCAGAAACTCGGAAAGCACACCTGGTTAGAAATAACTAGATGATGAAGGTCCTTCCAGATTCAGTTCAACAAATTCAACACAACACATGTTTACTGAGCACACACCATGCCAGTTGCCATTCTGCAATGTCAGGATACATCAGCGAGCAAAATAACAAAAAGTTCTAGAAGTTAGAGATGCTGTGGACAGGGGAAAGCGGTGCTAGGCAAGGTGGTGAGGAGGGCAGAGATGGGGCAGTTCCAGGACTCAGCAGGATGGGCCGGGCTGGCCTTGTTGAGAAGGGAAAGAGCAAGGGAGCCAACTGAGTGACATCTGGGGGAAGAACATTCCAAGCAGTCAACGGCAAGAGCAAAGGCCCTGACAGGGAGCACGCAGGCAGGGCGGCCAGCGTGGCTGGAGCGGAGTGGCCAAGGGCTGGGGTGGGGTGAGGGGCAGGAGCCAGCTGTGGAATGCTGCTCCTACATGCTGCTGTGTTCTAAGACTCATTCAGCACTGCCCTGAGTATCTTGACTCCGTCCCTGCCCTGACCCCTTCCCCAATCAACTTCAATTTTAGGGACCCACCCATCACACTAAATGCCAGCACTGCTGATGCCAAAACAATGTTATTTGCGTAGGTATGCGTTTTGTATTTTACCACCTTAATCCTGTCTTCAACCTCTCCTCTTCTGTCCCACCCAAGTATCTGCCCTTCCCTTCTTGACTCCTGCCAGAGGCCCTCGGAATTTGTGACCTGAAGGAAGAAGAGCAGGGTCGTGGGAAGTATGTAACCAGCGTCATGCCCCTGGTCCCAAGGAAGCAGTGGCTTAGTAAAGAGGGGACCCCCGTCAATAACTCCCTGTAATTACTGGGCACCCACTCTGAGCTCCTCAGTGGAATCCTAAGGTTAATAAGACTGTCTCTAGCCACTGGGGCTCCCAGCCTGGAGTGAGGTGAGAGGAGTGGAGCCGGCTGGGGAGGGAGACGAACACATACACAGAAGATTCAGACACACCTGCAATGTACTGCTGGGGATTCTCCAGCATTGGCATGATGGAGAGGGCGGAGAAGCATTTGACCGCCTCCCCCTAGGATTGCAGAGTTCAGCTGGCCATCATCCACCAGCTGGGGGACTGTGCACATCAGTTAACCTCTCCTCTCAGGCCTTGAAAAGCACCAGGCTTAGCACATGTTTGTTAAATGAATGCACTTCAGTTTTTTTGCTTGTTAAATGCAGGTAATAATAATGGTATTGCTGACTAAGGGCTCCCATCCACTCCCAGTGAGCCCGCTGCCCCCCCGCCCTCCTCAGCAGTGCCTGCATGTCACCTCGCCACAATGTCATGTGCCACCTCTTCAAAGGAGGGATGTACGAGCTAGTGGACGTGTCCTTGACTGCAAAGGGCGGCACGCAGCTGATGTAATGGTCGCTTAAGTGTTCACAAATGTAAGTCGTTACTATTATAAGTGGTGGGTGATCAAGTGGCTAGGGGTGCCATCTTTAGCAAATAAAAATACAGGACGCATGGTTAAATTTGAATTTCAGATAAGAATTTCTTAGCATAAGTATGCCCTATGCAATATTTGGGACACACTTATACAAAAAAAAAAATTCGATATTTATCTGAAATTCAAATGTATCTGTGTGTCCTAGATTTTATCTGGCAGCCTTATTGATGGTGGCTTATTGACTGGCTGGGAATGACAGGGGTGTAGGCCAGAAAACGGCTCTGTGAAGGCTGCCTAGAACTGAATTGAACATGAGGATGAGTCAGTGTCAAGACTCCCAGTGGGGCCATCGGATCATTACTGTGTGACCGTCTTAAGCCTTTATTTGTTAGTGAATCCCTCAGACCCATGCCTTCTTCCCTCCAGGCCTGAACACCCTGTCCTACCTGGTGCTGCCTGGATGCTGCTGGATGCTGGCCTCAGTAAGCTCCTAGGCTCGTTGAAGATGAACCTAGCAGTAGTATTTACACCACTTATTGTGTGCCCACTGTGGGCCCGGCGCCATGCTGAGTGCTCTATGGATGTGAGCTAATGAAGCTGCATGGGTAGGATTCAAATGCAGGGTGGTCTGACCCCAAGGCCAAGATCTCTTTCTATTGTACCATGCTATGGCCTGATCAAAGACTCAAGCATCTAGGACAGAGAAAGAGGGAGCAGGAGTGGACATGGAGTTTCCTAAAGTGGCCTCCTACTGTGTCCCAGGCACTGTGTTAGGATCCATTGAGTTGTCACAAAAATCCTGCGAAGTTCATTCTCGAGGACGCTCTGGAATTTAAATACCTTGCCAAGATCATACAGATTAAGTGGTGGAGCAGGGATTTGAACGGAGGTCTGTCTCACCGCAAAGCCTAAGTAATTTTGCCCCCTTTTGTGTGTATGCATCCTGGGATGATGTGTGCATGCATGTGTGTATGCGTGTGTGCGCGTGTGTGTGTGTATGCGTGCATGTGTGTGTGTATGCGTGCATGTGTGTGTGTGTGTGCATGTGTGTGTTCCTACAGTCACATCCCACCTTTGGAGTGGCGCTTTCTGGTCCTACCCAGCCCTTCCTCTCTTGGGATGGGTCTAGGGCCTTGGAGATGATTAGACTCTAGTGGTGCTGGCACAGGGCTGGCTTTCTCAGCCTTTTTCAGGGGCCTGTGTCCTCTGCCTGCTGTCCCCCAATCAGTAGCTTCTCTTGGGACTTGCCCTCCCCTGCCAGGGCTAAGGTCTGGTTGGTTCCCAGGCCCCTGGGCCTTGGACAGGGGAGCTGGGGGGTGAGGGGTGTGGTGGATGGTGGGAGAGGGCAGGACCGGCAAAGAAGATACTGACAAATACCGTGGATGCCTCGATTTTCAGTTCCTGCTCTCTCACTCCCACACACTTGCTCTGTGCAATCTCTAGAATCAAACAGTATTCAAACTGGAAGAGGCCTTAGAAAACAACTAGTCTTCTCTCCTCATTCTACAGAGAGAGAAACGGAGGCCCAGAAAGCAGAAATGGTGTGTTAAGATCACTCATCGAGCTGATGGTACAGAGATTAGAGCCTCTGCTCCCTGCTCTACCTCTTTCCCTTACTGCACATCCATGCCTGTCTCTTCCAATGGGTTGGCATCCGTCCTGACACATTACAGCCAAAAGGAACCTTAAGCTAGGGAAGGGGCTCCATAACTTTAGTGAAAGATTCAAACATGTCCATTGAGCTCAATGGAGAAAATAGAATATTCTATCGATGGTGTTGGGATGCGTGGATTATCGTTGGAGAGGGATCATAAAAATGGAACCAAAACAATTCCATTTGGATCAAAGATTTAAGTGTCATAAAGCCATGTAAATTCTATAAGGAAGTATGGGTAAATTGATACATTTTGGAATAGGAAAGCCTTTCTTTTTTTCCGACTTTTATTTTAGATTTGGGGGGTATATGTGCAGGTTTGTTATAAGGGTATATTGCAGGATGCTGAGATTTGGGGTACAATCAAACCCATCACCCACATAGCATAGTGGGAAGGCTTTTCTAATCAGGATGGAAAACCTAGCGTCATACAGGAAAAGACTGATACATTCAACCACATAAAAGAATTTTAAACTTCTGTATGGAAAACCACCATAGAAATGTTTTTCCAATAACTGAGAAAAATATGACATGGGGATATTTCCTTAATTTGCAAAGAAACTCATATTAATGAATATAATACAAAAAAATTATTTTAATTGCTAATACTTAATGATCACTTAATATGTGCTAGACACTATTTTAAGTATATGGATTATTTCATTTAATTCTCACAGTAAGTAACCCTATAAGGTAAGTGCTATTATTACCATTTCCATTTTGTAGATGACATTGGAGCAGTTTTTTAAAAAAATAGCTGCCTGGCACGGTGGCTCACATCTGTAGTCCCAGCACTTTGGGAGGCCGAGGCAGGCAGATTACTTGAGGCCAGGAATTCAAGACCAGCATGGCCAACATGGTAAAACCCCATCCCTACTAAAAATACAAAAATTAGCCAGGCGTGGTGGCACACACCTGTAATCCCAACTACTCAGGAGGCTGAGGCAGGAGAATTGCTTGAACCCAGAGGTGGAGGTTGCAGTGAGCCAAGATCACACCACTGCACTCCAGACTGGGCAACAGAGCAAGACTCCGTCTTGGGGAAAAAAAATACAAAAATTAGCCAGGCGTGGTGGTGGGCACCTGTAATCCCAGCTACTTGGGAGGCTGAGGCAGGAGAATCGCTTGAACCTGGGAGGCAGAGATTGCAGTAAGCCAAGATTGCGATCGCACCACTGCAATCCAGCCTGAGTGACAGAGCAAGATTCCATCTCGAAAAAAAAAAGAAAAAGTCAAAGAATATATATTAGGTTGGTGCAAAAGTAATTGCAGTTTTTGCCACTACAAGTAGTTTACAGAAAGAGAAATATCAGTGGCCTATAAACATGTAGAAAGATGTTTAATATCACTCATAATTCAAGAAATGCAAAATAAAACTAAAATTAAACATCACTTTTTCACCTTTCTGCTTGGCAAAAATGAAAACATTTGCCAATACTCAGGGATGGTGAGAAAAGCTACTTATATAACTTATATAACTATTCCTCTGTAGATTCTGAGTTCTATCCTAGTAACAGTTCATGTCGCCAAAAAACTACACATTAGAACCACCTTAGCTTAGCTGCCCAGGAAAAATGCCTTCAGCCAAGTTCTGTTTTAATGTTACACGCTTGGCGTCTCTTGATGGTTGGCAGAAGAAATGACCACATGAAAACCTGCATTTTTTTGTCCTGGAAAAACCACCACTAAAGGAATTGTAATCTACATTAAATATATAAGGAAGGGCCCACACAGTAAATTATCTTCAGTATTTACTACCAGGAAAGATTTACTTTCTCCTGAAGACCTGATGTTTTATTTTGCCATACGATGGTAATCATATAAACCCTCTGTTTCTCTTTTCTCCTTGGCTGCCAAGAAGCTCAAAAATCACATCTGATGATCTACTATAGTGACAACGTAGCCAGGGCGATTGGCATCTGACTTCTCAACCCAACCTGACCTCATATTAGCTTTTTACTTTTGTCTCCTCCCCCCTTCCATTAGTTTCTCTTCTTCCACTTGCTGTTTAGTTTTCTAATTCTAGTTTAACAAAATTATTATAAATGTGTGTTTTTGGAAGCCATTTCAAAATCTTTTGGAAATAGATAGGATATGTTACAAATAGTCAAACTCCCTTAGTTTATAGACGAGAAAACTCAAGTTCTTTAGAAGTTAAATGACTTCTTCCAGTGTTAATCAGCTCATATCTGCGCGCACACGTGACTCTCACTTTATTGCAAGTGTCCTAGAATTATATTTATCTCTGAGACTCTGGTGGCCAGCTTTGAGCCAAGTACATGGTAAATTGTCAATGCATATATATTGGTTGAAAAAATTCTAAGTGCTGTGAGGAAAGGGGCATTTTTGCAGGGAATAAGGTCATAGTAGGTGCTCACGAGAACTGAATTCACAACAGGGCGTGGCCTCAGCCTCTGGCCTCACCCCCCCACACCCTAGCATCTCCACCACCCAGGAGTCTCCAGGCTGGGCCTCATGCAACCCATCTGCCCTACACCCACCCGCACTCTACCTTTGTCTCCACTATTCCACCTTGGCCCTCTTGCCTTGTCCAGTGAGTTTCCAAATATTTCTCTTTTTTTTTTCTTTTTTTTTGAGACGGAGTCTTGCCCTGTGGCCCAGGCTGGAGTGCAGTGGCGCGATCTCGGCTCACTGCAAGCTCCGCCTTCTGGGTTCAAGTGATTCTGCTGCCTCAGCCTACAGAGTAGCTGGGACTACAGGCGCCCGCCATCACGCCCGGCTAATTTTTTTTTGTATTTTTAGTAGAGACGGGGGTTTCACCGTGTTAACCAGGATGGTCTCGATCTCCTGACCTCGTGATCTACCCGCCTCAGCCTCCCAAAGTGCTGGGATTAGAGGCGTGAGCCACCTTGCCCGGCTGAGTTTCCAAATATTTCTGATTTCACCAGGGGGGAAGACTAGCAGGCGCCTATATCCTCGAAGTATCCTGCCATGAGATGCCTGCAGAGTGGGGAATGGCATCACCTTTCCAACCCTGTGCAGCACCCAGTGTGAGCTGCTTATTAGTGGGAACAGGAGAGGAAGAGGAGGAAAAGGAGGACCCATGGCCATGGCTTTTTCTGTCCTTGTAACCCTCAACTGATGTGTGTCCCATACTTCCTGGTTGGGCAGCGGGGAGAGCAGAAGTTGACAGGTCACATTTCCCTCAGTTTTCCATCCTTCCTTCAGTGCTGGGAGAGAAAAGCATACGACATAGACAGGGAGGTCAACTCCACCACGCAGATACGGCTTCCTCTGCCGTATCTCCTTCTGAAAAGGCAACCCTGCGCCGCCTTCCCATTGGCTGCCACCTTGCATCCTCTACCCACAGCTCTCTACCTTGCTCCTCGCCTGAGCAGCCTCTAGAAAGAGAGCTGAGGTCTGGGCAAAGCCTTCTGACAGGCTTTCTTGGGCAGGGGAGCTGGGGCGGGGGGATGAATGGTGGGAGGGAGAAGGACCAGATTTCCTGGCCTGACAGGCAGCCTGTGCTGAGAAACCATGACTGAGCAAGCCAAGCTTTGTTGGCCGCACCTGCCAAGCCACAGGGTGCCTCAGGCTTGGAGCATCCCGGAGCCAGTTACAACCCGAGACTTCAGCCTTCTGGAAGGTGTTGGGTCAGCCACCCTGAAGGACGATCCTGCCCAAGTGACACGCTTTGCTCTTCCTTCTCACCCAGGACTTCACATTCACCCTTGCAATCCATGTGGGGACACTGTTGGATAGGAGGCGTGGTCCCAGTGTGGTCTCCCTGTCTGGGCCTCTGCGTATGCCAAATGTTTACCTTACGCTTCACACTCAAGAGGTTCCATGTATACAGATGGGAATTCCAGAGCTACAGAAAAGGCAGCAAGCACCATGATTCAAGCTAATCAGTGTGGATTCACACCTTCCTCTCTCTCTCTCAGTGGCAGAAATACCAGCTAGAGTAAGAAGTGGTTGATCCAGGACCTGAACATTCTGGAAACTCTTGCCTACTTCTGGGAGAAACGACCTAATCCACAGTACTAGGCACACCTTAACTTTCGTAGGACCCAGGCAAGTTGTCATACCGTGTGCCTAAATATTGAAAAATGATCCACTGGACTAATAAAGTGTTAAATAAAATATGTCCTGACTGTCTACTTTGACAACATACTTTCATAATGACAAAACTTAAAAATGTATAAAGCTATGGTTTTTATATAGCTGAAAATTGACAAAACATCAGAAGACTAAATCTACTTATTATTGCACATGATGGACGGGCTATGTTTGGTTGAGTAATAAATATATACATACTTCATAAATTTTTACATGTTTATTCAACAAAATTTATTTTTCTTGCCTTTGTCATAGCAAAGCCACCAATTATGCAGTTATAATCACAATTTTATATAATTTTTGTTCTGTTGACAGTCATACTGAATTAGATCACTTTTCTTGAGTCATTATAGTTTTTAGTTTATCAATTTCACTGTGGAGAAATTGTGAATTACACTCTGCTAAGGCTGGAAATTATCAATATAATTCTCAAAGCAATACTTGGATACAAAACTAAACCATGGATTTTATATGCCACGTACAAAC
Source organism: Hylobates moloch (assembly GCF_009828535.3). Lineage (NCBI taxonomy): Eukaryota > Metazoa > Chordata > Mammalia > Primates > Hylobatidae > Hylobates > Hylobates moloch. The sequence continues at coordinate 2,150,694 of NW_026652297.1, read as the reverse complement.
TAAATAATGGGATGGTGTATGTTAAATTGTCACTGTCAACAAAATTACAAAAATGTTTTTCTTTCATCATATAAAGTGCTATCCTGTACATCATGAAAATTTCTTAAAGCAGTATCAAGCAAGTCTCAAGCTTTTTGAGGTTGGAACTCCTTTATACTCTTAAAAGTTATTGAGGACCCCAAAGATCCCTTTTGAGGACCCCTTTTGTTTATATAAATTATAACTATCAATTTTTGCCAAATTAGAAATTAAAACTGATAACTTTTAAAACCCAACACACAAGCACACATCCCATTAGTCATCAGAGTGATGATGACATCACACACTGAGTAGCTTCTGGAAAATTCCACTGTACACTCGTGAAAGAATTAGCCTGAAAAGGGCAAATGATATCTTAGCCTTACAGGTTAAGTATCCCTTATCCAAAATGCTCGGGACCAGAAATGTTTTGGTTTTCAGATGTTTTCTTTGAATATTTGCATATATATCATGAGATACCTTGGGATGGGACCCAAGTCTAAACACAGAATTCACTTAGGCTTCATATACACCTAATATACATGGCTCAAAGGTAATTTTATAAAATATTTTTGATAATTTTGAGCATGAAACAGTTTTGTCTGGATTGTGACTATGACCTGTCACATGAGGTCCTGTGTGGAATTTTCTACTTGTAGGGTCATGTTGAATCTCAAACAGTTTCAGAATTTGGAGCATTTCAGATTTTGGATTCTCAGGTTAGGGCTGCACAACCTGTATTAGGAAAATGATGTTGACCCCCACAGACTCCTTAGAGGAGCTCAACAACTCTCAGGAATCCTCAGACCATACTTTGAGCACTGCTGCTGTAGAGTGATGGAAAGAACTGGTACCATGCTGCTACATGTTACGTCTAGACCTATAAAGGTGCAAAAATATAAGAGTTATGAGAATCATTCTTACAAAACATTCCTCAAATGCCACATGCAGGTTTTGTGAATACTGCACTAGCTCGTGTGTATGTCCAGGACCATGAATTGGAACAGGAAGAGATACAAGAATAGGGACACTCGGCATTTCCGGGAAAGGATACTTTGTTAGGTAGGAGTCTATTACATTCACTGGATCTGAGAAGAAAGCTTGGATGAGCTAATCCTGAATCCTTCCTGTGCCCTGCCCGGAAAGCAGTGTTGCCTCCCACGTGGCAGGCCTACAACCTACACACCTTCCCAGCATTAGGGTTCCAGAGCTTTTGGCTTCGAGAACACGAGGTAAGAGGTGTGAAGAAGCATTTCCCTGGGGCCTGACTGGTGTTGGTCATGAGAGTGGATGTTTGGGTCCAGGCAGTGATGTGTCCTGAGGGTCACTGGTCCTTCAGATGTCTCTGCTGTGGATATACGTGATATGGCAGAGCCCTCTAAAGCACTGGGCCGGAGCAGGAGCCCCCTGGCCTGCTTCTGAGTGTAGTGCTCCTGCATAGACTACAGGACACAGAATCACAAAATCTCAGTCTCCGAAGGGACCTCAGTGGCCAGCCAGCCAGCCCACCACACAGGGAGCAAATCTTCCGCATGTAGTAGCAGAAGTGGTCTTGCTATGGAGGTAAGAAAGCTTAAGCTTCAGGGCCCGGCCTGCATGGGCTCTTCTAGGACTTTGGAATAGGCCCTAGCCATGCATTCACATGGCCACATATTTTTGTATATTTTATAATTTTTATTTTTCTTAAAGAGCTCGCCGCAAGTTGTATAAGCTTCAGGAACCACACAACCCGAACCCACCTCTGTATAGCCAGGCTCTTCCTTGCCAGGCACTTCTCTTGAAGGAACACTGAGTTTTGAACCAGAAGAGCTGGATTTGAGCCACAGCTTTGTACAGACTAGCTGTGTGACTTTGGAAATAATAACAACAGCTGACATTTATCAAGCTTTACTACATGTCAGGCACTGTGCTAAGCTTTTGCATGCTTCATCGCGTGTAAAATTCAGAAATGCCTCTCAACCTCTCAAAGTGTCAGTTTTCTCTTTTGTGCAATGAAAAGAACAACATCCATGTATATTTCCCGCCTCAGTTCTGTGCATGACCTGAGGGCGGGCCCTGCCTTAGTCACCACTGTGTCCCCATCGCCCAGCCCAGTGTCTGGCCCCCAACTCAGTGATGTCGAAGAGGTATGCAAGTGCCTCATGGCAGTTCTGGCAAAGGCAGTCATCACGTGCACTTTGGAGGCTGGCAGCTTAGTAGTGTGAGCTTGAAGGTCTTTTCTCCTGGGGTCAGAATCTCCACCATTTCCAAATCTAGAAACCTGGGTAAGTTGCTAACCTGTATAAAGGAGTAATAACACTGGTAACTACCTCCTAGGACTGTTCGGGGGACGCAATAGGTAATCTACCTAAAGCACCTAACACATGACACATAGAAAGTATTTAACACATGGTAACTATTATTTACTAGGCAGGCAACTTCACTTTTGGGCAGACAGATTTATTATAAATCACCTCCTCCCACCTTGGCAAGGGCAAGGGCAAGGGCAAGGACTGTGTCTTGCCCAGATTCTTTTTTTTTTTTTTTTTTTTGAAACAGGGTCCTGCTCTGTCACCCAGGCTGGAGTGAGTGGCACAATCTTGACTCCCTGCAACCTCTGCCCCCCGAGCTCAAGTGATCCTCCAGCCAGCCTCCTGAGTAGCTGGGATAACAGACCCACACCACCATGCCTGGCTAATTTTTTTATTTTATTTATTTATTTATTTTTTTTGGTAGAGATAGGGCTTTCACCATGTTGCCCAGGATGGTCTTGAACTCCTGAGCTCAAGCAATCCAGCCTCCCAAAGTGCTGCAATTACAGGTGTGAGCCACCGCACCCAGCTAATTTCTCTTCTTTTTAAAAATATTTGTTTCCAAATTTACCATGATAACCATGAATTATTTTTTTATTGAATGTCTTAGTCCATTTTGTGTTGCTATAAAGGAATACCTGAGGCTGGGTAATTTATAAAGAAAAGAGGTTAATTTGGCTCATGATTCTACAGGCTGTACAAGAATCATGGCGCCAGCATCTACTTCTGGTGAGGGCCTCAGCCTGCTTCCATTTACGGGGGAAGGCAAACAGGAGCTGGTGTGTCTGGAGATCACACGGGGAGAGGGCAGCTGAGAGGAGAGAGAGCCACTCACGAGGGATCTGCCACCATGACGCAAACATCTCCCATTAGGCCTCACCTCCAACACTGGAGATCAAATTTCTTCAAAAAAAATTTTTTTTCCTTTTTAGTATATTTTCTTCAGGCCAGAGGGGATCAAATTTCAGCACGAGATTTGGAAGGGTCAAATATCCAAACCATCGCACTGGGACAAAATTCATATAATGTAAAATTTCCTCCTTTTTTTTTTTTTTTTTTAAGACTGAGTCTCACTCTTGTCACCCAGGCTGGAGTGCAGTGGCACGATCTTGGCTCACTGCAAGCTCCGCCTTCTGGCTTCAAGTGATTCTCCTGCCTCAGCCTCCCGAGTAGCTGGGATTTACAGGCATGTGTCACCACACCCGGCTAATTTTTGTATTTTTGGTAGGGACGAGGTTTCACCATGTTGGCCAGGCTGGTCTCGAACTCCTGACCTCAGGTGATCCGCCCACCTCAGTCTCCCAGTGTTGGGATTACAGGCGTGAGCCACCGTGCCCGACCACAAATGTACCCTTTTAAAGTGTAATTCAGTGGTCTTTAGTATATTCACGAAATTGTGCAACCATCACCACTACCTAATTCCAGAACATTTTCATCACCTCCAAAACAAACCCCACACCCATTAGCAATTATTTCCTGTTATTCCTCTCCCTGGCCCCTGCAACCACGACTCTACTTACTATCTCCGTGTATTTGCCTACTCAGGATATTTCATATAAATGGAATCATGAAATATGTGGCTTTTTTTTTTTTTAAGATGGAGTCTTGCTCTGTCGCCCAGGCTGGAGTGCAGTGGCGCAATCTCAGCTCAGTGCAAGCTCTGCCCCCGCGGGGTTCACGCCATTCTCCTGCCTCAGCCTTCCGGCTAATTTTTTTTGTATATTTAGTAGAGATGGGATTTCACTGTGGTCTCGATCTCCTGACCTTGTGATCCACCCGCCTCGGCCTCCCAAAGTGCTGGGATTACAGGCGCGAGCCACCGCGCCCGGCCGAAATATGTGGCCTTTTGTGATTGGCTTATTTCACTTAGCATAATGTCTTCAAGGTTCATCGATGTTATAACATGTGTCAGAATTTCCTTCCTTCTTAAAGCTAAATAATATTCCATCTTATGGACCTACCACACTATGTTTATCCATTCCTCTGTTGGTGGACACTTGAGTTGTTTCTCCCTTTTGGCCACTGTGAATAATGCTGCTATGAAAACTGGCATACAGTGATCTGCTTGAGCGTCTGTTTTCAGTTCTTTGGGGTACCCTAGTAGTAGAAGTGCAATACAGCAATTCTATATTTAGCTTTTTGAGAAAATACCACATTGTTTTCCACAGCAGCTGCACAATTTTACATCCCCGCCAGCAATATATGAGGGTTGTGATTTCTTGACATCCCTGTCAACATTTGTTAGTGTCTGTTTTTATTACAGCCATGATAGTGGGTGTGAAGTAGTATCCTATCGTGGTTCTTATTTGCATTTTCCTAGTAACTAATGATGTTGAGCATCTGTTTATATGCTTATTATTATTAGCCATTTGTATCTATATTTTGGAATAATATCTATTCACATCCTTTGCCCATTTTTAAATTGAGTTGCCTTTTTATTGTTGAGTTGTGTGAGTTCCTTAGATATTTTGGAAACTAGATCTTTATCAGATATATGATTTGCTAATATTGTCTCACACTCTCAGTTGTTTTTTCATTTTGTTGATAGTGTCCTCTGAAGCATAAAAGTTTTAAATTTTGACGAAGTCCAACTTATCTTTTTTAACTTGTACTTTGGATGTCTGAATTGCCTAATTTGCCTAATTAAAGGTCAAAGAGACTTACCTCTATGTTTTCTAAGAGTTTTATTATTTTTATTTATTTAATTTTTGTAGAGATGGCGTCTCACTATGTTGCCCAGGTTGGTCCTGAACTCCTGGCCTCAAGTGATCCTCCTGCCTCAGCCTCCCAAAGTGTAGGGATTACAGGCATGAGCCACCAAGGTTGGCTGTGTTTTCAGAGAGTTTTAAGTTTTACCTCTTACATTTAGGTCTTTGATCATTTTTAGTTAATTTTTGTTTAGGGGTCCAGATTCACTCTTTTGCATGTAGATATGCAGTTTCCCAGGATCATTTGTTGAAAAGACTGCTATTTCTCTTTTTTTCCCATTGCCCTGGCACCTTTGTTGAAAATCAATTGCCCCTAAATATATGGGTTTATTTCTAGACTATCAATTCTATTCCATTGATCTATGATATCTATCTTTATGCCAGTTACACACAGTCTTGATACAGGGTACGAATGTAGCTTTGTAGTAAGTTTTAAAATCAGGAGCCAGTGCGATTGTGCACACCTCTAATCTCAGCTACTTAGGAGGCTGAGGTGGGAGGAGCTCTTGAGCCCAGGAGCTTGAGACCAGCCTGAGCAACATAGCAAGACCCTGTCTCAAAAAAAAAAAAAATTAAATTAAAAATAAAAATAAATTTATGTATTTGGAAAGTGGCAGAACCAGGTGTGACCCCAGGACCCTGCTATAAACAAAAGTTTTAAAATCAAAAAGTGTGATTACTACAACTTCATTCTGCTTTTTCAAGATTGCTTTGGCCATTCTAAAGCATGAATTACTTTCACAGAAGGGAAAAAATATGTTGCTATTAACAAAATCCTGCATATTCAAGTCATTCCAACCCAAATGCTATGTCCTCTAGGGAACTTTCCCCAGGCTCACCATTCGGAATATGCCTTATTCTGGACATTTCGTTAGTACTCCTCTTATAGTGTCTTGTATTCAAATGAGGCTGCTGGGATCTCCAATCTTATTGGAAGGTAAGCTTGTTGAGGGCAGGGGTCTTGTTCACTTGAAAGTATTCCCCAGGCCAGGCACGGTGGCTCACGCCTATAACTCCAGCACTTTGGGAGACTGAAGTGGGCGGATCACCTGAGGTCAGGGGTTCGAGACAAGCCTGGCCAACATGGCGAAACCCCATCTCTACGAAAAATACAAAATTAGCCGGGCATGGTGGTGCATACCTGCACTCCCAGCTACTCAGGAGGCTGAGGCAAGAGAATCACCTGAACCTGGGAGGCGGAGGTTGCAGTGAGCCAAGATCGCACCATTGCACTCCACCCTGGGGGACAGCCTGAGCGACAAGAGCGAAACTCCATCTCAAAAAAAAAAAAAAAAAAAAAAAGAAAAAGAAAAAAGAAAGAAAGTATTTCCCATGGCCCCTGGCATGTAGCCTAGGACTATGGTGGGGCTGAGGATTTGGTAAATGAATGAATGAGTGGATAACTAAATGAATGCTATTGCGTCATTCACACCATTTCTATTCTACTCAGAACCTAGGCAAACATCCTTAACAAAGAAGCACTTGGGAAATGCATTCATTAAATTAATGGTTACACCTTTATTGACAAGCATAGTCATGTGTTGTTTCACTGGAGGTTTCTTTGGTTTATTATAGTCATTATAATGCTCGTCAATAAGAGAAAAATGTGCCCAAATCACTTGAGGAATTATGTGTGAATTGCACACTCAGGCATTCCACAGCTAAGGCTCAGCCTCAATCAATACGGTAACCCAATGACAGGTTTTATCAAACATTGGATCCTGCTTAAGCTAAAAGATTTTTAGCCTTTGAATTAGCACTCTGAACAGGACTCTTAATTAATCTGCTAATGATTTTCTTTGTTTAGAGGGATAGTCCTAATTGATTCTAATATATGCTCCCAGAGATATATGCACTTATATATTCCCTTAAGCAATCCTGACAAGAGAGCTAGAGTGTCATGGCCCCTGTCCTCAGGGAGGGCACAGTCCAGAACTGGAGGCAGCACACCCCACTATTTTGATTGGTGGGATGAGTGCTAGGTCATATGGTGGGTCCAAAGAAGGAGTAAAGGATTCATTCTGCCTGGGAGGCAAGGAGGTGTCAGGCCTCATCACACATTTGAACTGAGCCTTGAAGCATGCCTAGGATTTGACCAGGTAGAGACAAGGGCTGGAGGGTTTCAGGCAGTTGAATAAAGTGTTCCAGGCAGAAGGAACAGCTAGAACAAAGGCATGTTCACAGGCACATACTTGTACCAATACACGCTCATACACTCAGCTGCATTCTTCACCCAAGAATTGGGCCAGTCTGAAACTGTCTGAAAGATGTTATTGTGTCCACCTGAGTCAGCTCACAGCTCCAAGGCCCACCGGGCCCTGGGTTGCAGCTGTCCTTTCCCCAGGAGGGCATTTAATATCTGCTGTCTCCTGCCCGCCTTACCACCAGTGCAGACCCTCTCCCTGTTCACCAGGTTGGACATTCCCCTCAGGGTCCTTACCCACTGCAACTGTGGCTCAAATCCCAGGAGGCTATGTGTGACTGGGCCAGAGATTACTGGTCCTGATGAAGCTTGGGTATCGCAAGATGCAGAATTTTCCCCCTCCCTGTGCTGGGGACTTTGGCTGACTGGCCAAGCTGCAGCAGTGGGGAGGGAGGGCCTCCACAGCACTGTGGATGGCTGATGGTGGTGTAATTCTGTCCGATAGTGAATACATTGCTTAGAAACAGGCCCAAGGTGCTATCTTCCATCATTCAAGATGAGTATTTATTGATCGTTTAAATTTAACTTTTTAAAAATTTTAATTGAAGTATACAAACATAGTTTAAAATGCACATGTCGTTAGTGTGCAACCTGATGCATTTCCACCCACTGAACACACCTGTGTAACCAGAACCTGGTCCAGAAACAGAGCATGGCCAACATCCAAACTCTCCTTCCCCCTCCAGGTGCCACTTTCTCTAAGGGTGACCACTGTCCTGGCTTGTAGCAGCATAGATCAATTTCTTCTGGTTTTGTACCTTATACAAATGGAATCATATAGTATGGACTCTTTTGGCACTTACTCTTGAACAAACAGGTTGGTCAAAGACTCTGGAGAGAGAAGGTGAGGAGGTATTGCAAGACTGCTCTCATGAGGAATAGGAACCTCTAAATGTAAAATGGAGTAAATCACATGTATGAGGGTCTCTGTTGTTCCCAGGAGAGTGGGGAAGTCAGGTGGCCTGGTAGAAAGTGCTCTGGTCCAGGAGTCAGGGACTTGTGCTCACATCTGATATGTATCCATGGTTTGCTGTGCAACCTTGGGAAAAACCTCTTTCCCTCTCTGGACCTCAGGTACATCCCCTGCAGGGTTGGGGTGGATCATTTCCTACCTTTTCACCAGAAGAGACACCGTCTTTTATCTATCCCCACCGCCACTGCTGCCGTGGATGTCATGCTTTGAAAAATGTTTCTAGGCCAGGCACAGTGGCTCACGCCTGTAATCCCAGCACTTTGGGAGGCCGAGATGAGCAGATCGCGAGGTCAGGAGTTCAAGACCAGCCTGGCCAACATGGAGAAACCCTGTCTCTACTAAAAATACAAAACTTAGCTAGGCATGGTGGCGCATGCCTGTAATCCCAGCTACTCAGGAGACTGAGGCAGGAGAATCATTTTAACCTGGGAGGCACAGGTTGCCGTGAGCTGAGATTTCTCAAAAAAAAAAAAAAAAGAAAAAAAGAAAGAAAAATGTTTCTGAGCAGAGTGAAGATTAATTTGTTTCTCCATTTCTTATTAACCGGAAGAAAGACTCATAGAGCAGACTCAGCTCTGCAGCAGATAGCAAGCAGTTCCACCCTGGGTGGACAGAATTCCAGTCAAAAGCAGAAGCAGAGGCTCTTTCTGGCTGAGTTACTTGACTGCAGCCTCCTATTGGGGAAGTATTCAGAGCCTAGTGTACCCAGTGAAATATAGCAAATAGTTTGAGAACACTTAAACTATTGTGCAGTCCTGGGCCCTGGGCCCAGGCACCACTGAAAAGACTAACTTTCCTTCCAGCTCTGATAAGTCAAAGGTCTAGGGTCACCCAGCTCTCCTTGAAATTGACTGCAGAGTTGTGGGGTGTGAAACCCCTCCCCTGAGCTGGACCCCCAACCCCATCCTATGCCCTTCACCCCACAGGCCCCCTGCCCAGCCCATTGCTGGAGTCCTAGGGGACCCAGGGCTATCTCATGTTGCTCCGGGGGACTATTGGGAAACTGCTGATGGAATTTGAGTCAGTAGAACACTTGACCACCCACAGTGGGGCAGTCTACTGCCCAGAGGCAGTAGAACACTCCCTACAGCTCCATGAAGCTCCCACCAGTCCAGGGAGAGAACCTCGGGGGGGCTCTACAGGAATGAGACCTGGCCCCCTGGGGCTCCTCCTCCTGCAGTCCTGGCTGCCCAGAGCTCAGCCTCCAGGGCCTCACTCCCCTCTGTGCACCCCCAAGAGTTCTCTGCTTTCTAGCCCTGTTTCCATTTCTGTCCATGATCCTAGGATAGGGTGAAATCTGCTTGAGGACATTAAACCCTCTGATGGGGAGCCAGAACCACACCCAAAATAAGTCAGAATCTGACTAGAGCTGAGAACAGGGAGGGAGAAAGCTTAGTGGGGAAGGACTTGGTCAAGGAGAGCTTCTCGGCCAGGCGCGGTGGCTCACACTTGTAATCTCAGCATTATGGGAAGCCGAGGCAGGCAGATCACCTAAGGTCAGGAGTTCGAGACCCGCTTGGCCAACATGGCGAAACCCCATCTCTACTAAAAATACAAAAATTAGCTGGGCCTGGTGGCATGTGCCTGTAATCCCAGCTACTCAGGAGGCTGAGGCAGGAGAATCACTTGAACCCAGGAGGCGGACGTTGCGGTGAGCTGAGATCACGCCACTGCACTCCAGCCTGGGTGACAGAGCGAGACTCTGTCTCAAAAAAAAAAAAAAAAAAGATTGCTTGTTGGAGAAGGGAACTCATGGATGGGTGCGGATGAAGAGGCCAGAGCTCTATGGAATGAGGGTGTCCCAGGCAGGGATGTTGCAGCTGGGACAGTCTCCATGCAGTATTCTGAGCAGTATGAGGGTGTGCAGGGGACCCAAGAGGTCACCTCTGGAGGAATGAAGTAGCCGGAAGTTCCCTAGGGTGATAAGGTGGGCAGGGGTGGCATGCAATGAGTCTGCTGAGAATTTGGAACTTGGTATCAAGACACCCAGGGGCCTTGGTTGGATATTTAGACATGCCTGGGGCAGATAACTGAACGGCCAAGGACGAACAGCCCATCAATCCAGCATCTGACCCATTTTCACTGTCTTCAAGGCAGGTGGCAGGTCTTTGCACAGTGAGATGTAAAGTGGATTGAGGGGTGAGGCCAGTGGTGTCACCTTGGGTTGAAGAAATGCTTGCCCATTAGTCCATCAGGATAGGATTTTTGAAAGAGTAGCAATTTTGGGAACAATGTGACAGGTGAGACAGAGGGTTTGGTTATAGGAAACGGTTATTGAGCATGTGCTCTGGGCCGGTGCAGCTCTAGAAAATAAGGGCGAAGAGTGGTGACCCCTGCCCTGATCATGCCATTGCACTCCAGCCTGGGCAACAAGAGCGAAACTCCATCTCAAAAGAAAAACTCGTAAAATGTTTTTCAGGTTCATTAGTGCTGTAGCAAGTATCAGTATTTCCTTTTTATGAATGAATAATATTCCACTGTGTGGCTATAGCATGATTTGTTTATGTGTTGATGGACATTTAAATTGTTTCTACCTTTTGGCTATTGTGAATAATGCTGCTATGAACATGTGTGTACAAGTTACAGTTTGAACACCTGATTTCGATTCTAGGAGTGGAATTGTGGGATCATATGTTAACTCTGTGTTTAACTTTTTAAGCAACAGCCCATACTTCTAATTGCATTACATTACTTAAATTCAAGCAGTGTGGTAAGACAGGGGTAAAGATGACATCTGAGAGTACATACTGTTATTTTTCAATATTTACAATTTCTTTTCATCTCTTTTTCTGCAGGTTGTTTAAAGTGGAGGAGAACAAGCTGAGATGGGCCGTCATCTAGTAAACTGCTCCATCGGCCGAATAAACTCCTTTGTACTGTAAGCCCCACCAGGCCCGGGATCTTTGTCAGTTTCAATTCCTGACGTATGTCAAGTTTAGAACAGTGAATGGCATATGGTTGGTGCTCAGCACATGGCTGGTGCTCAATAAATATTTGTTGCATGAATAAATAAATACAATGAACTGCCTCAAGTGTGCTAAAATCTCAAGAAAACAGACATCCATCAAGTAGAACCAGAGGAGAATGGGCCGATTTTGTAGCCAGAGATGCATGGTTAGACATGGTAAAGGACTTCCCAGAGCTATGGGGCCCTCAGCCCTTGGGGAAGCCTCAACTTATTCTTTTAACACCCGCCATGTGCAGGTAATTGTACGTATGTTTATACGGAAGCTCTGAGAGCCTGGGTGGCTGTGGATTCCACAGCCAGGCAGCCTAGACGGTGGAACCTGAATCCACCCCCCGGCTGCTGCTAATGCAGACCTTGCTCCCGCTGTGGGGACAGTGGTCCCTCCATCCCAAGGCCAACGCTCAGCCCTAAGAAGGCCTGGGATGAGGTCAGTCCAAGGGTACCCAAGGGGCCCTCAGAAGAGCCGTGGACAATACATGGTGCGGCCAGAGGAGGAAGGAAGGATAGCAGCAGAGCGTGCAAATTGGAAGCTGATACTGAATTGCAGCAAAATGAGCAGAGGATTAGATGCCCCACCTGGACCCACCCCAGAGAATACCAAGGCTTGGGCTGGCCCTTGTGAGAAGCTGGCAAGCCCAGTCCCAGGTGGAAGCCTGGCCCCTGGCCCGATGAGCAGGGGCGATGAGGCAGGGTGGGTGATCCCAGGCAGGAAGACACCATTGATTTGGGTGAGGCCCTCCTTCCTGAGCTCTCCACCCTCAGCCTGGGCATCCCACACTCATAGAGCTCCTCCTGGTTCTGGGGAAGGAGCAGGATCAGAGCCAAGCTGAGACCCTATCCCAAGTTTCTGCCTTCAGAGAGTGCAGGGGAGAGGGGGATAGGAACACATCCAAATGCCCAGGATTCTGAGGGGGTTGGGGGAAGGGGAAGCTGCCTTGACTAAGTCAGAGAAGGCTTCCTGGAGGAGGGCGAAGGGTGTGGGGCTGGGCTGAGATACAGGAAGATCTGGGTTGGAATTATAGTTGGGCTGCTTCCTAGCTGTTGGATCTTGGACAAAACTTTCGTTCATTCTACATTTTTTGGAGTGTCTACTCCGTGCCAATCATGTGTGAAATGTTGGGATAACAAAGGCGAATTCAATCTGGCTCTCGTCCTCGGAGCTTCAGCGAATCATCCGGCGTGGGGTGACCCATGCTACGATGGAGGTGGAATACGGGGCTGCAGGGCGGGGCCGCGGGACATGGTGGGCAGCTTGACCTCCTTGAGCCTCCCTATCCCTAATTCACGTGATGGGGTTTGTAACCACTTCTCACATCGTTGAGAGAAAAGGGTGAGCCTGACTCAGAGCTGTGGCAAAGGAAGGGCAGGGCAGGCTTTAAGGACAGGCGCAGGGCTGTCAGAGGCTGAGGCTAGGGAGGGGCAGGAGGGGGTGTGAGGCAGGGCGGGAGAGAGCGGGGCCCTGGGCAGGTGCTGAGCCAGGTCCTGCAGGTCACCCAGTCACTTGAGTCCACGAATGCTGGAGGCAGGCACTGGAGAGCCAGGGCGGTTCAGCCGCAGCTCCTCTGAGCAGGGAGTCAAACAGGTTTGGGTGACCCTTGTGAGCAAGGTCCTGGGGCATCACTAATTTCTACCCCCTTCTCTGGTAATGACCCTGGTGCGGCCTGGCTCTGGCAGTCACAGCTCCTGTCTCTCCCTATAAGGCTGAAACAGATACCAGCTCTCCAGGACCAGCTGGTAAGAGCTTCTCCACTGCCCCCCAGCCCCGACAGGAGGAGTCCCACAGTGTGCATGGAAGCCCAGGGAGCTGGGGGGCTACAGAGGCACCACTGGCTCTGGGGTCTGCAGCCCAGACAGCCCCCTCCAGATGTAATGGGGGAGGAAACCAGGGACAGGGAGGAATTCAGAGGTCAGAGGAGGAGCAGTATCAGGAGATATGCCCTCCTGCGACTCCTTCTCCCAGCTGCTCTCCCCTCCTGCTAGGGCTCACAATGGCTCCCAGCTGCCTCCTATAAGGAAGCTTTATTAGCCTTCAGCCTGTACTCCCCCACACAGCAGAGCTGACAGGACCCCATTAGTCAGCTTATTCAACCCTTCCCCTGGTGCACAAACCCTTGCCAAGCTTTTCTGGCATTTTGCTCAGCCTGCTTGGACCCTCCAAGCAGGTAGGAACTCACTATTTCACAAAGCAGTATTATTAGAAAGGTTTCCCTGACCCTAGCCCCCCACATCTAATCTTTGTCAAATGTGGGCAGACTTGTTCCTGGCCCCTTCTCATTCCACCAATGCACACATGCACATGCTCCCTGTCTCCATCCAAGCTCCAAGAATCAACCTCTCCCCGAACCAGGTCCCTGAGGACCACCACGTGGCTGCAACACAGCAGGTGTGGGGCAGGGCGCAAGTAGGCTTAGGGTGGTATAAGGGCTGTTTGCTCATTGATTCATTCAACAAACATGTACTGAGCACTTCTAAAAGGCCAGGGCCTGTGCTAGGCACTGCGGTGCCATGGTGAGCAAATCCAGAAATGGACCCTGCCCTCTACGAGTTCATAGTCCAGAGGAGAAGCCTGATGCTGAACAGAGAATCACATCCGTGAGCAACACAAAAGGCAAGGCAAACCCCGGGCAGATGCTCCCGGGGCTGTGTGTGATGGGCCTACAGGAAGCCTCTCCCAATGAAAAAGCCATTTTTCAGCCAGAACCTCCACCAGTGTCTTTCAAACTGTGAGTGGCAACCCATTCGTGGGTCATAAAATCAACTTAGTAGTTGTGACCTGAATTACTTGTTAGTGAAATAGAGAGGAATTTACAACGTCACACTTAGGAAATACTGTTTTGTGAAATGTTAGTTTCAGTTATCTATCTATCTATCTGTCTGAGAGATCATGTTTATTAGTTAGGATATTAAATGTATTTCTTACTGCAGGTCTGAATCAAAAAGCCCTGAAAGCCACTGGCCTAGAGTTTGAGGAAGAGTTAGCCATGAGAAATGTTGGTGACACAGGTTCCAAAAGAAGAAACAATAGGTATCAGGCTCAGAGATGAAAGGGCTAGAAGGAGGACACGCCAAGTTCAAGGTCTGGCCTTTCTCGAGGGCAATGGGGAGCCACAGGAGGTTAGCAAGATCCCATCTTCTTCATCCCTGGGCCTCACCCCATGGGCAGGAGGGAAATGGCAGGAAGTTGTCTTTGTGTCTCCCCAGGAGCCTGGACCTGTGGCCTTCCCTGCCTCCACCTGGGCCTCAACCGTCACGACCACCTGGCCTTTGAGGTAGGGTGTGGAGGAGGAAGTCAACCTATCATCAGCAGAAGGCTCGAATTTCTATATTCATAGCTTGTTTCTGTCACTTACTAGCCTTGTGATTATGGGGCAACTTGTCTAATCTCTGTCCCTCAGTTTCCTCCTTTGTAAAACAGGTCTCATAGAACTCATCCCCAAAAGTCCTTGTAAAGATCTAGTTTGTGACCCAGATGTCTGCAGACCTCCAGTAAAAGAATATGTTTTTAGTATTAGTATGTATGTCCCAAATGTTGCTTGGAATATGCTTATACTAACGAAATCATTTGTTTTTTATCTGAAATTCAAATTTACCTGGATGTCCTGTATTTTATCTGGAAACCCTACACAGAAATAGATGGCTCACGCCGTGTCTCAGAGCTGCAAGGATCCAACGCGCTCCATCCTTCAGAGGCTGGCTGAGGCCCGGGCCACGACTCCCACCCTCCTCTCCTGCCCGCCACGGCCCTGGGGGCTGCTCTCTTCACTCCGTCCCGCTTCGCCCCGACTGTGGATCTACCCGCTCCCTTCTCCCTCAGTCCCCAAAGCACCAGACTCACAGGCCTGCCGTGTGACCCACTTTTACCGACCTTTCGGGGAGAGTAGAGGGCATTTGTGACTCAGCTCAGAGCAGGAAACACATCTCACGTCAACTGTCAGTCAGCGCTGCTCCGAATCCCATCACAGCGCTCCAGCAGGGGGCGTCCTCACCGGCCGCGGCCACAGCCACGGCTCAACCCGGCCCAGCTCCCAGACACCCTCCTTCCACCTGCTCTTTTCCACCGGGCCCGCCTCCTCCTTCAAGCCAGCAGCAAACACAACCCTAATCCGTGTCTTTATTATTCAAAGACCTTAAGCACTCTTTCCCAACTCGTTCCCGTCTTGATTATTTCAGTTAGGGATTCACCTTCACAATCAAAAAAGTTCTCTCAAAGCCAGGCTACTGGAGTTCTAATTCTGCCTTCCCACTTTTACTAGCTGTGAAATCTCAAGAAAGTTACTTAACCTCTCTCTGCCTCATTTTCCTCATCTTTAAAAAACAGAATGATAATATTTAGCTCCTAAGATGGATTTAAGTGAGCTGATATATCCAAGAAGGTCTAGAACCAGTGCGTGGCAGAATGGGCATCGCATATGGGTTTAATCTTGCAACTGCCATGTTTCACCAGTTCTAAGGTGTATCTCGTTTCTCATCACAAGAGCTCTTCCGCTCGTGTGGCAGCTGGGAGTGGCCGTCATTGCCTGCGCATACCTAAACTTGGTCAGGTGAGTTCCGTGCCTTCAGCTTAATTGCTGTTTAAAATGTCTTCAAAAAGGTTACACTGTGGTGTAGCATTTAAACACAGTTATTGTGTATGCAGCAAGGCGGGCAAACAGAAGAGTGTAGCAAGAATTTGATATTAGTGAAGCAGTCATCATTGAAGAATGACCACAATTTCATATTTTCTTGCAAAACAGCGGCCAAGTGTTTTATGAGACCTAAGAAAGGAAGAGCCCCATAAGTAAATGGAACTGTTGTGTTGTTTTATTACCGAGAAAAGGGCAAAATGATTGCTAGTCACACGTGAAGCAAGAAAACACCGGCAGTAAAGCTTGCAGAATGAGTAGCTGAGGCTTGAAAATAAATGGTGGAAACAATAGTGGGCGATCTTTTAAAGAATGGCACATTGCCAACGCTCCTGATGGCACAAAAGGTGATACCATGCAGAAAATCAAGGCTCTGAGTCGAAGAGGGTTTCAGGAAAATTGGACTGTGAATGTGAAGAAATCTGGGAACTCTTTTAGCCAATTTGTGTTGCCTATAATTTCCTTTTATGTATGCAAAAGAGCAATTTTGACTTCAAAGACTGATATCTAAATAAATCTAAAATATCTTTTTTGTGCATGTGTCTGCGATACAGTGTCTTGCCCTTTCACCCAGGCTGGAGTGCAGTAGTGCAATCTCAGCTCACTGCAACTTCTGCCTCCCAGTCTCAAGCAATCCTCCCACATCAGCTGGGACTACAGGTGCACACCACTATGCCTAGCTAATTTTTTGTGAGTATTTTTTGTAAAGATAGGGTTTCACCATGTTGCCAGACTGGTCTCAAACTCCAGGACTCAAGTGATCCGCCCACCTTGGCCTCTCAAAGGGCTGGGATTACAGGCATGAGCCACCAAGCCCAGCCTATAAAATACGCATAACATAAAATTTACCATCTTAACCTTTTTTTTTTTTTGTGACAGATTTTCGCTCTTGTTGCCCAGGCTGGAGTGCAGTGGTACGATCTCGGCTCACTGCAACCTCCACCTCCTGGGTTCAAGCGATTCTCTTGCCTCAGCCTCCCGAGTAGCTGGGATTACAGGCATGCGCCACCACACCCGGGTAATTTTGTATTTTTAGTAGAGATGGGGTTTCTCCATGTTGGTCAGGCTGGTCTCAAACTTCCGACCTCAGGTGTTGCATTCACCTCAGCCTCCCAAAGTGCTGGGATTACAGGCGTGAGCCACCATGCCTGGCCCTCATCTTAACCATTTTTAAGTGCACAGTTCAGTGGCATTAAGTACATTCACATTGCTGTGAATTCATCAGCAATTTTTGTCATGTTCTAATTAATAGTGCATGATAGATGCATAGACTTCCTAAGACATAGCGTAGTGGCCATTGTAGAAAAAAATGCAGCCATCCCTGCAGGTGAGCAGAGCTGCCAGCCAGAAGCACAGCCAAGCCCCACCGGCTTTGATGAGAACACCTTCTTCCTCCCTGGCATGAAGGGAAAGTCAAATGCAAACACAGGCACGAGCCGGGTCATCGTTGGCCCCTTCCCCTCCTCCCAGACTAGGGGCCAGATCAGAATGTGAGTCCTGACTACTATTGTAAGCTGTGTGGCAGGTCACACTCTCTCTGGAATTCATGTTCTCATCATGGAAACTGGAATCCACAAGCAAGATGATCTCTAAGATCCCATTAGCTTCTAAATGTATGATTGTGTAACTGAACAACCACACAACACACACACCACAAACATATGCAAATTCGGGTTGGGGCTTTGTGGGCTCCAAGGAGAAGCTGTCACACCTATCCTGGTGTATTGGGAAGCAACAGATTTTTACCCGACTGTGTTAGGAGTGGTTCTTCCCAGAATCAAGGGTCAGTAGGCCACTCTGTCAAGATCGTGAATACCTTGACCAAAGGAGAGACCAGAAAGGGTGTGGCCCATCCGAGAGCACACAGCAACTAAATGGTTGGGTGTGGATTTAGAAGCCGCTGTCACAGTTTCAGTTCACATGAGGCCCAAGGAGAAGTTTTTCCAGGAACCCCTGAGACTCAGTCCTGAACCTGGCCAGTTGGGGTGGACACTATATCCGAAAGTCAGGAGAAGTGATACATGAAGCCACAAAAGAAAGGAGTAGGCCAGGCGCGGTGGCTCACGCCTGTAATCCCAGCACTTTGGGAGGTCGAGGCGGGTGGATCACAAGGTCAGGAGTTCGAGACCAGCCTGGCCAATATGGTGAAACCCCATCTCTACTAAAAAAAATACAAAAATTAGCTGGGCATGGTGGCACGTGCCTGTAATCCCGGCTACTCAGGAAGCTGAGGCGAGAGAATTGCTTGAACCTGGGAGGTGGAAGTTGCAGTGAGCTGAGCCACTGCACTCCACCAGTGGGGAAGGCATGTTCCCTGGGTGGGGGCAGAGGCACACCCAAGCCAGACCCCTCGGAATCCTTGTCTCTTCCTATGTGCAGAGTCTGGAGGTGGGTCCCAGATGCCCTTTATATGATAGGGGTTGGGGTCCCCCTCTCCATCAATCTTCTCCCGGAGGACCCAGAATGCCTGAAGTTGGGAGGGATGGCTGAGGGAAGAGTGCCAGGGCGCCAGGTGTCTATGTGTCAGGCCAGGTGTTAGGTACTGGAAATACATTGCAGAACAAACCCCACAGGAATCCCTGCTCTTTTGGAGCATCCCTTCTGTATGGGTAATTTTTATTCTTTCTTCCTCCCTTTCCTCTTCCCCTTTCTCTTCCTCCTCCTTCATAATAGCAGGAGTCATGAGTCCTCATATATATGTGTATGATACATTCTCAGTTGCAAAATATTTTCCCGTTCATTATCTCACTGCATTCTCGAAACAACTTTATGGGGTAGGCATCCACACTCCCATTGTCCAGACAAGGAAACTGAGGCACAGAATGTGGCTCGGTAGTGTGGGGTGTGGCAGAAAGCTCCAGACCAGGCCCCAGTCCCGGCTCAGCCACTACCCTGCTGGAGCATCCTGGATAAGTCACTCCCCTCCCTGGGCCTATACTCACCCCTGCTGCCCACCCCACATCCCCATGATACAACACAAAGCGCTCCACTCCAGTCTCCAATCTCTCCCAGATTTCTGTTCCTGGGACTGTGACTTGCCCAGGGACCTGCTGGACAGGAGCTAGGGCAGGGTGCAGAAACCCGTCCTTCTGCCCCCACTCTGAGCCTGACCCTGCTGTGAATCCCCAGGAGAGGGAGCGAGGCTGGAGGGATTAGGGAAGGGCCAGTGAGTGGGGCTGGGGAAACTTCTAGACTTGAACGCCTCCAGGACCCCAATGGCCACAGCAGCATTGATAGCAGGAGGCAGCACTGCCCAGAAGCTGAGCTGAGTGGGCACCAAGGCCGGAGAGCTGCTTATTGGCATCACAGCCGCCCCGAGCCTGCACAGCTCACTGCCCCACAGAAATGTCTTTCTCCTGTGGCCAGAGCGGCCCTGAGCTCCTCGGGGTTTCTAGGACCTGTCACAGCTTCTGGGACCCCAACACGTGAGTGTGCACAGACCTGTTCTCCTCCAAGTGTAAATAATACTGTAAGTAAGGGCTGATATTCATTGACCACCTACTGTGGACGAGGCGCTGCTCTGAGCACTTGACATACGTTGTTTCATTCCATCCAAACCCCAATGCACTAGGCCAGTTTTATTCTCCCCATTTTACAGAGAAAGACAAGAAAAGTTAAGTCACATAGATGGAACAGGCTGATGCCAGAATGGACACCCTCAGCTTCCTCAGCCGCCCCCAGGTTGACTCCATCACCAAGGGCCAGGGTCCCAGTGCCCCCAGGCTCTAGGAGCTGCTATTTGGCTGGGGCTCCCAGGAGAAGGTGAAGCTTAATGATTTATGGGTGATTAGCTGCAAGAATGCAAGCACAGAAGACACAAACCTTTATGCCTTGGAAATTTGTCACAAGCCAACCAGTTGTTTTCCATCCCTGTGAAGCAGGAATAATTGGAGGTCTGACAGAAGAACTTCCCAGTTACCAGAAGGGGCAGCACTCATGTACTCTCTTAGTTTTGTGTGAGGTGTTGCCCCTGCCTTGGTCAACAGTTTGAGTCAGAGAGAGGGGCGCCGGGCACAATCCCCACCAGAGGTTCCCATTCACAAGACCCTGTGGGGGCTGGGAGATGCCCCGGGGCAGCAGCCCTGGGGTCACCAAGGGAACAAACACGGAAAACCAGGGACGTCAGTCCTTATCTGGAGCTCATTAAATGGGGAACATCAGTCAGCTGTGAAGGCCAAGATAGGGTGATAGGCATGTGGGTGGGCTGGGATGGGGCACGGGGGCGGAGGCCGCCATGGAGGAGAAGAGGCATTGGCCTCAACGACTCCACCTCCCCGCCACGTGCCCAGATCCGGGATGGAAGGACCCTATAAATGCCCACAACCCAGCCTTGCGAAAGAGACCGAGAGAGAGCGAGAGAGAGCGAGAGAGAGCGAGAGAGAGCGAGAGAGAGGAGAGAGCGAGAGAGAGCGAGAGAGAGCGAGAGAGAGCGAGAGAGAGTGCCCGGAGCCCCCTGGCCCTGAGGCGGCTGGGCCGGCCACGCACGCTCTGCAGCATGTGGGAGCTCCGCTCCATAGCCTTCTCCAGGGCTGTGTTCGCAGAGTTCCTGGCCACACTCCTCTTCGTCTTCTTTGGCCTCGGCTCGGCCCTCAACTGGCCACAGGCCCTGCCCTCTGTGCTACAGATTGCCATGGCGTTTGGCTTGGGTATTGGCACCCTGGTACAGGCTCTGGGCCACATAAGCGGGGCCCACATCAACCCTGCCGTGACTGTGGCCTGCCTGGTGGGCTGCCACGTCTCCTTTCTCCGAGCCGCCTTCTACGTGGCTGCCCAGCTGCTGGGGGCTGTGGCCGGAGCCGCTCTGCTCCATGAGATCACGCCGGCAGACATCCGCGGGGACCTGGCTGTCAATGCTGTGAGTAGCCACAACTTTGCCATCCACAAGGGGCAGGTCCTGGGGAATCCCTTGTAAGGGATGAGATGGGAGGGATGGGCTCTGGGTGAGGTGGGGAGAGAGATGGAGACAGAGGCAGAGAGAGAGAGAGAGAGAGAGAGAGAGGCTGGAGCCAGGAACACAGCCACCATAGGAGGGTCAGGATGAAAGGAGCAATGATAGCAGAGCAAAGACAGGATGCAGACAGACTGCTGGCTTCTTCCACCCTGACCGTCGTGCAGGAAGAGCCTCATCCAGATTTCTGTTGGACTCAACGCCTACATTACAGTGAGGACAGGGCTATACCTCAGCAGGGGTTGATGTCCCAAGCAGACATGCCTTCCAAACTGCGGGGAGCCTTGGAGTGATCATCACAGGGTTCTCAAGAGAGAAGAGGGGCCCGGCATTTCTTCTGCTTTGAGGGTTTGCAGGCCCCATGGCAGGTGCTCCTTACGGGCCAGGCACGGACACACCACAGCCCTGCAAGCAGCAATGGGCATACTCACTTCTCCAAACCCTGAGGAGGTTCCCGGAGCCCATAAGCTGGCTGCTGATTACATGATACAGGCGCTAACTGGGCCCCGTGGGCCCTTTGGGAGCTGAGGGTGGTGCCACAGTCCCTTCCCCCATGTCCCACCCACTTCTCCTCTCAGGTCTGTGTGGGCCCTGTGAATCCAAGGGACATGAGTGTGGAGGAATGACCTGTGCCCCCAACAGATCAACTCTCACTCTGTACCCCCATCCTAAGCCAGGACAGCAAGTGCCTCTTTTGTTCCTCAGACTCCAGTAGTTCCCAGCCTTTTCCATCCCTGGGCCACTGGACAAGAGTCCCGATGTCTTTGACGAGTCCTGCACAATCTCTGTGGCCACCCTCTTCTCTGCACAAGTGGCCCTTCCTCATTTGTGGGAAAGAGGTATTCCAATTAGGGAACTTCTCTGTTTTGTTTTGTTTTGTTTTGTTTTGTTTTTGAGATGGAGTCTCACTCTGTTGCCCAGGCTGGAGTACAATGGTACAATCTCAGCTCACTGCAACCTCCACCTCAAGCCATTCTCTTGCCTCAGCCTCCCGAGTAGCTGGGATTACACGCCTGGGATTACGCACCTGTAATCCCAGCTAATTTTTGTATTTTTAGTAGAGACAGGACTCACCATGTTGGCAAGGCTGGTTTTGAACTCCTAACCTCAAGTGATCCACCTGCCTCAGCCTCCCAAAGTGCTGGAATTACAGGCATGAGCCACCACACCCAGCCTCTGTTCTTTAAAGAGGAAAATATGACAAGGCTGGGGGCCAGGGGCCAAGGAAAGGCTAGGTGGGCAAGCAGAGGAGTGGGCTCATTTCCTCTGAGAACAAAATGAGTTGTTTGCAGCAAGAAGAGGTCCAGTTAGACTGAAAAAGGAACTTCCTGAGAGCATGACCAGGAAGTCCTTCTCTATTAGCAGGGCACTGGGAGTGAGAGGCCATGGGAAGCATGCAGTCCTCCTCCTCCATCATTTCACAACTGACCGGGGCCCTCAGAAGAGAAAGGTCTTGGAGGGCTCCTCCATGCCACTTCTCAGCATTTACCACCGTGAGGACCTGGGGAGAACCCTGCCTGGATGGAATGGGGCAGTGGTGGGACCAACTTGCCCTGAGGCTAAGGAGAGCCAGATGACCCTCAAGACAATCCCAAGTGTCCTTTGAGGACACTGAGAGCCAGCCTGGCCACCAGGAAGTTAATCATTGACACGCACCTGCCCTGTGCCAGGCCAGCTATCATCTCATCATCGGTACAACGCTGTAAGGGAAATTCTGTGGTTCCCCCTATTGTGAGTGGCAAGTTGAGGCTCAACAGTCAATTGATCCAAGTCACAGAACCAATAAGTCATTTCCAGTCCTCCCACAGTCCTCCAGAATCCATTTTCTTATCCCATTTCACAGAAGGAGAAACTGAGGCCAAATTAAATAGTCCCATGGCAAGTCAGAGGCCTCCAAAGTGTCTGCTTCCAAAGCTCTTTTCACTGTCCTCTAGAGACTCTGCCTTGGACAACAACAGGAGGGATTGAGGTTAGACCCTAGAGAGACCCAAGGGTTCTGACCTGATGTCTCGGACCCAGGGGTGGGGGTTCAGGGCCTGGAGAAAGAGCGTGGGAGCTGAGAGCTGTCACTGTTCCACCCAGTGCGGTGCCCAGCCCCAGAAGGCAGGGTGTAGGGTACAGGGTGACAAAACCCAAGGAGAAATCCAGTGCTGGGCGCGGCCCAGTTATGAAATCACCTCTTTACTCAGCCCCAAGTTCTCTACTTACCCAAGGCAGGGTCTGCTGAGACCATGGGCAGCCTGCATGGGTGTGGAGGCATCGCCCGACACAGCTCCAGGGCCCTCACCTCAACCTCCATAGGACGTGCAGGGAGCAAACCAACAGAGCAAACCTGAGGCCTGAGAGGCAGTAGGGAATAGACAAGGGTTAGGGAAAGAGGTGGATGCTGGACTCATAGCGGAAAGGGGCACACTAGGACCGTCCCCCAGACCCACGTCCGTCGACCCTGTCCCTGGGAGCCATTTGACCTCAGGAAGAAAGACCAGAGGCCTCTCATTGCACCAGGGTCTGATGGTCTAGAGAGAGAGGAAGGCCTTCCTGCTGACTGGCCTAAAGCTTCCTGAGGCAGTTGAAACCTCTTCCCTTCTTGTTCATCGGAAAACAGAAATTCTGGATCTCAGCATTCTTTTCCTCTCATACTGCAGGCTCCCAACCTCAGGCCCCAATCTAATGGGCTACGGAGTCAGTTTTGCTACCTCTGGCGGGGGGACCATGGGCATCCTGGGGGATCATAAGCTGCCTTTGGGCCAGGGCCCAGGAAGAAGGGATCAGTTGTTCCAGCTAAGGTGTCTGGCAAGCCCAGGTGTTCTGGCTCCCAGCCCAGAGGCCCCCTGGTGCCTCGACTGCAGGTGGACAGGAAGATGGAGCCAGAGAGGAGAGTGGGCTCAGTGTTCCCCTACCTGCCTCTTCTCTGTCCCCAGCTCAGCAACAGCACGACGGCTGGCCAGGCGGTGACTGTGGAGCTCTTCCTGACACTGCAGCTGGTGCTCTGCATCTTTGCCTCCACTGATGAGCGCCGCGGAGAGAACCCGGGCACCCCTGCTCTCTCCATAGGCTTCTCCGTGGCCCTGGGCCACCTCCTTGGGGTAGGTCATGGCCATGGGTTCCAGCCTCCCTGGAGGAACAGACACACAGACCACTCCAGAGACAGACACAGAGACCCCAAGAGGGACACATACACAGAACTCTCAAGAGGAACAGACACCCCAGAGGTTTGACTCCCAGATACCCCAGAGGGACAGATATCACTCCAGCCCATCTGTAAATAAAACGTGAAGTTAATTTTCCATCACGTGGGTTCCCTTTAGGCTGAGGTCAAGTACTGCAGCGTGGGACAGGGACTTCCTGCCCTGTCCTCATCTCCCTTCTCTCTTTGATGCCCTCCTCCCACTGCAGATCCATTACACCGGCTGCTCTATGAATCCTGCCCGCTCCCTGGCTCCAGCTGTCGTCACTGGCAAATTTGATGACCACTGGGTAATGGCTGAAACCTCCTGCCCTCCCCTTCCCTAGAAACTCATTTTAGAGGGAGAACAAGAGCTGGAATAGCATGGGATGGGGGCTCAGCAGCGGTACCCCAAACCCTCCACACTCCTCCTGGTCCTGGGGAGCCTTGGGTTCCACCCCTCAGATCTGATGTCAAAGACTCAGTTTCCACATCTGTGAATGAGGATGACAATAGCTTACCTCACTGGCTTCTTGGGAACAGTAAGTGAAGTTACCGGTGTAACCCAGATAACGCAGTGTCTGGCACTTAGAACTCTGTAAGTGGTAGTATTTAGCGCTTATCTGGTGCTTAGTATGTGGTGAGCCTTATTCTGAGTGCTTTGCAAACATTAACTCAGTTTTCACAACCACCCTAGGAGGTAGACATTCTTAGAGTGAAAGGCACAGAGAGGGTAAGTAACTTGTCGAAGTGCACACAGCACTTAAGTGGTGGAATCAGGATTCACACACAGGCAGTGGCTTCAGAATTCGCACCCTTAACCCCGCACTGACAAGGCTTCCCCAGCAGCTGGCGTTGTCGTCGCTAATTACATAAATAAGCATTTTACTAGATTAATGGCGGGGAGGAGGGGTGCGGCCGCAGAGTGTGCCGCCGGGGCCTGCGGGCTCCGCGTGCCGGTGCAGGCGCGGGTGCCAAGCCGCCCTCTCCGCTCGCCCCCAGGTCTTCTGGATCGGACCCCTGGTGGGCGCCATCCTGGGCTCCCTCCTCTACAACTACGTGCTGTTTCCGCCAGCCAAGAGCCTGTCGGAGCGCCTGGCAGTGCTGAGGGGCCTGGAGCCGGACACCGACTGGGAGGAGCGCGAGGTGCGACGGCGGCAGTCGGTGGAGCTGCACTCGCCGCAGAGCCTGCCACGGGGCACCAAGGCCTGAGGGCCGCCAGCGGCCTCTACGGCCCCGACGGATGCTTGTGAAGCCCGAGGCAGAAGGGCCCACCCCATCCCTCCTCTCCCCCAGGTCTGAAGTTGGCCCCCCAGCGCAGAGTAGCTGCTTCCTGGACGTGTGCGCCGAGGCCAGTGCTGTGAGCAGGCGGGGAGGAGGCTGCTGGAGGGAGCCCTGAGCCTGGCAGGTCCCCTGCCCTGAGGCTGTGAGCAGCCAGTGGTGGCTCCTCCAGCCTTTTGCAGGGAGCTGGGAACTCAGGGGACTGAGCTGGGGAGGGAGACAGGTGGGTGGTAAGAAGGAAACTCTGGAGAGCCTGCACCCAGGTACTGAGTGGAGAGTGTACAGACCCCTGCCTTGGGGGTTCTGGGAATGGTGCAACTGGTTTTACTAGTGTGCAAGTGTGTTCATCCCCGAGTTCTCCTTTGTCCTCACATGCAGGGTTGTGCATGCCCCTGAGTGTGAACAGGTTTGCCTACGTTGGTGCAAGTGTGCACGGCTGGCGACTTCTCATTCCCCTTGCACCCCTTCCTCCCCAACCTGCAATAAATCCACTTCTCCTGCAGTGGATGAGTGTGGGTACCAGCCATCCTCAGGAGAAGGGGAAAGGAAGGAGGCCACTCTGAGAGGGCTGAAAGGAGGGCCTTGATTTCCAGCCGCAATCTGGCTCCTCCTGGAAAATTGCCCCCACCTGCAGCACTGGGCCCCAAGGCTTGCCAAGACTCATTGCTGGAGGTAGAGAGGTGTCAACCAGAGAACAGCTGCCCTAGAAATGGCCTCTGGAAAAAGGAAATTTTTGGTGGCCAAAGATTTCCTTTCTGTGATGAGGGAGAACCTCTCCAAAGAGGAGGCAGGCATACGAGTGTGCACGCCTTCACGTGTGTGTACGCTGTGTGTGCCCGGGACCCCTGTCTCCAGGGATGCCCCAGACCCAGAGATTAGCCTCCCACTTTGGCAGAGAAAACAAAAGCCCTTTGTGGGACCCGGGCCTTTGTCTTGGGAGAGGGGGAGATTTGCACTTAGACACTTCTTGAAAGGAGACACTCAGTTTCACAAGTGAGCCCTCTTGCCCAGCACACACCTATGGCTGGCTGGGCAAGGCGCTCAGGCATGCAACCACGGGCACCAGGCAACACCCCTCCATCACCCATCTCACTCTCCCCAGTCGTCGGGCAGCAGCTCCTCCACCCCAGGAATCTCCGTTCCTTCTCCGTCTGCCTCTCCCCAGCCCGTGATCCCTGCTTCTGGCTCCTATCACTGGACAGTCATTGTCGATAGAGCAGCCTGCTGCTCTCAGGACCAGAGAAGGGAAATGACTTCTCCAGGCAGAGGCAGATCGGAGTCTAGAACCCAGGCTTCTAAATTTCTAGGCCAGTACGACTGCTCTTAAAAGAGATTAACTGGGATTAAGTGAGATGACGCATGTAAAGATGCTGTGTAAACTGTAATTCCTAATACCATTATCACGCATTACTAGAATCAGTTCATTATTTCTGCTTCCTGGGGGAAAGATGCAGAAGGAATTTGACGCTCAACATCCCTTACCTCCTTTCGTTGATGGCCAAAGCAAAGGAGAGTCCTGGGAGCCCGCAAGATCCAGGCGGAAGGAGATGGGTTTGGGGCTGGCCCCATCCTGGCCCAGTCTCTTAACCTCTCCTTACCCTGAATGTGTGCCCTATCTTTTCTCCCACCTCCTTCCTCCCACCACCCAGCCCCATCCATTCTCTCTTTCCCTCTCCAGCCTGCTGTATAAGTAACATGTGGGTCATACCTTGAACCCCCCACCGCCCCCATGCTCTCTGTGGCCTCCATGCCTTCAAGACTTCTGTCTGTATCTATCTCACACTGCACCAAGCACCCACTGTGCACCAGGCACCAAGTCTCTAGCCTCTTTCTCCCTTCTGCTCCCATCCAAGAAAGACAGTGTATAAGGAACATCTCTGTAATTGTGTCCCCTCTCATCTATGCTCTTTCCTGTCTTCCTTGACCAAAGCTCTCTTTGAGGTCCAAAAAAGGCTGCCCTGGGCCATACGTGCTATGGAGAGGACTCTCCCAAACCCCCAATAGCTAGTGACAGGCACTTGGCCTCACTACCAGAAGAAGCGTGGAGTCAGAAACCAAAGTGACCTCCAGAGCTGTCCTCCTGGCACCTGAGTGTCCTTGCTCTAGAGGTTCAAAGGCAGCAAGGCAGTGAGCCATGAGCCCAGCATGGATGTGTCTCAGGCACCTCATCCGCACCCCACCTCACCCCAACAAACTCCTCTAGAAGAAGCCAAGAATTTCTCTCTATGTCTGTTTCACTTCTTGGATCGCATCTCCCCAAAAACTAAATGTGAAATCCCTACCATTTCTAGCCTCTATTGCCCAGATTGGAGTCAGAGGTCAAAAAAGGATTCCAAGTGATGGAACTCCAGGGGTGGAGGGAAATGGGCAGTTCCTGGCATCTCTTGTGTACCAGCTGCTGTGCTGGGTGCCTTGCACGCACGGGCTCATCTAATCTTCCTCAAACTTCAGATAGGTTAGGGAAGGACAAAGGCGCCCCGCCATGAAGCGTTTTGCTATTTCCAAAGCTTCCCCTTATCGTCCCCTGTGATTATCTCCCAACACTGTGAGAAAGGTAGAGCAGATATTGTTCTTCCCATTTTACAGATTCAGAAACCAAGGCTAAGGGACTGGTCTAAAGTCTCACAGGTAGTATATAGAGGAGCCAAGACTTGAACTCAGAGCTTTTTATACAAAATCCCATGATTTTTCCACTGAGACAAATCCTGGGTTCCTGGGAGGCCCTGGCAGAAGCCAGAACACATGGCTGGGTCTTTCCAGCCCAACCCACTGTCTTTCAGTGGACGGAGAGCCTTGGCGAGGGCAGCAGCATAGAGAGGGCTGGTTTCTGCCCTTCAAGAGCACCCGGTCAGTCAGAGAACAGAGATCACACACACCAAACCAGACAGAGGCAGGGCAGCATGGAGACAGGTGGACAGACCTCCAGGTCCCCAAGCTGGACTCCCACTTCGTGCCAAATGACTTTGCACCTGCAAATGGTGCTTCCATGTTGTTTTGTATCTTTAAGCTGCGATGTTGTATATATACAATGCCTCCCAGCTAGACTGTAAGCACTTTGGGGACAGGGCTGCTTCCAGTTCTTGGATGGCATTCTCCTATCTACCTTCCTTCAACTGCTCTGCATATAGTAAGCACTCAATAAATGCTCATTTGCCAATAAGTACTGTTTCTTCCACAACCTGGCAGTGGTGAATAGAAATACAGTCCGAGGTAGCAGAAGACAGGCGGAGCTCCCTACCACTTCTACCCCAGCCCTCAACTTCTCCCAGGGAACTCAGAAGTCCCCATATCAGGACAGGAGGGGAAGGGCTCTCCCTAAGACATTCAAATTCCCCCTGCCACAAATGGAGGGACCCATCACTCAGCTCAGAAAGATCTCGGGCGTTCCTCTGGAGCTGGCAGGGCAGGGCCTGAGTGCTTGGGCAAAGAGAATTCCAAGACATAATAGGAGTTTATTGTGATGACTTGGGGACAGAGGGATTCTAGTGGGTAGAGAGATGGAAGGGCCTAAGACACAGGCCTAGGAAACAGGATCAGCTGCCCCGTGTGAGTAACCTTGACAGATGAAGTCTCCTTCTTCGGCCTCACCAGGCCCACTCCTGGTGACCAAGTCTGTGTGGCGACCTGTGGCTCCCATCTCAGGTCACTGTGTGACCCTAGGCAAGTGACCTCTGAGTCTGGGTTTCTTCATGGGTAGCTTGGAATCAAATCACACAGTGGAGGC
Organism: Hylobates moloch; assembly: GCF_009828535.3. Lineage (NCBI taxonomy): Eukaryota > Metazoa > Chordata > Mammalia > Primates > Hylobatidae > Hylobates > Hylobates moloch. The sequence continues at coordinate 2,121,792 of NW_026652297.1, read as the reverse complement.
CAACTATAATCTCTAACTTCGTAGATTATATTCGGAATCTCTGAAGATTATATTCGGAATCTCTAAAATGGCAAGAACAAGGTCTTGGCCTTTACAGTCCCTCATTAGTTCAAATCTTCAGGTCGGAGCTTCCCCTGGCAGCCCAGCCTCTTGTGAGCACCTGTGAGTCCTTTCATTCTGAGATGCTGGAGTTTGAGACCTGTGGACTCATGAAGACAGTGCCTGGGGAGCGAGGATGAGAAAGCAAGTGGAAGGGTGCGAACTGGAGGCAAGTTAGGCAGCAAAGGAGCACGGCCCCCAATGGCCTCTGGGGTCATCGGGGTCATTGTCCAGCCCAAGCCCCAGGCCCAGAAGAAAATCCTGCATACAGCTGGCATGATTGGCTGGGGACAGAGCGCTGGGACCCATGGAAGAAAGGACAGGCTGACCTCCGGCCTTAAGAGGAGAGCCTTGGGGGAGGAGCTGCCAGAGCAGGAAATGCCAGAGCTGGGCAGGAACAATAGCGGGGTTTCTTTAGCCCTTGTTTTCCTTGGCATCTTAGCTGCCACAGAGCCCAGAGCCCGCTCCTCCAAGTCCTTAGCATTCCTGCAGGCTCCTCCCCTCAGCCCTGCCTGACAAACTGACAGGGGAGGCACCTGTTCTCTACTTCCTCTGCACCCTCCCGCTGGACTCTTCCCCCAAGCTTAGCACCACACTAAACGCTCAAGGGACTTTTAAAATTAACAGTCACCACGTAAGGAGACTTTACTGAGCCTTATTCTGTGCCAGGCACTGTGCTAAGGGCTTCTCTAACACACATGGGGATGGGGTCTTTAATGCAGCTCCTCTCCCGGGATCCTGGGGGTGGGTCCTCCCCCTCCTCTAAGCCCTGGTGAGCCCTCCAGCCTCATTCGCCACATGCCCCACCTGGAGTGGATGGGAAGAGGGAGGGGGTGGTATGTGAGGAGGCAGCAGGTCACAAAGCGGTTACAAGCTCAGAGGGAAGGGGGATGGGAACTGGAAGAAAGCGTCACCCAGACCAGGGGTAGAAGAACTTGACTTTGGGGAAACTGAAAAAGACCACATGTAAGAGAGAGAGACATGGAAAATGAGGTAGAAACAGACAGAAACAAAGAAAGGCACAAAAATTAAGAGGCAGAGGAAAGTTGAAAGTAGCCAAGAGACAGAAACTGCAGGATGAGAGAAATGAATAGAGAGAGACAGAGAGACTAAGACATCAAAAGGCAGGAAGGAAAAACAGAAAATGAGAAGGTGTGAGAGAGAGAGAGAGATGGAGAGGTGGAGAACAGAGAGACTGAAATGAGAGAGAGACCTCTCGGAGAGAGACCGAGAGGAAGGGGCTGGCAGAGGGAGAGGGTGAGAGACCGAAGACAGAGACAAAAAGAGAAATAGGGTTTTGCAAAGATTGACAGAAACAGATTTCGAGGGGAGAGAGACCAACACCAAGTGAGGGTTTGACGGAGACTTAGGGGAGGTGGAGGAAGAGAAGGCGAGTCTTAGATCCAGGCTGAGGGGCTTCTAGCAGGAAGAGGGGAGACGCCAAGACCGTGCTTGGGAGGTCAGTGGTGCGTCTCTACCCTCCCTGCTCCCCCACTCCAACTCCCAGAGTCTCAAGGCCTCGCGTCACACCCCCCTTCCGTCCCGTCGACAAGGGGAACCCCGGTCTGGAAGAGGACGCCTCCGGGGGTCCGTTGCCCAGTCCAGGTACTGCCCAGCTACCGGGCGTCGAGGATTGCGAAGCGTCGGGGCAGGCTGGCACGGTGCCCACTTTTCCCAAAACGCCAGCCTTCCAAGCCCAGAAGCTCGCCCGGCCCAGGCCGGGAGCGGCCCACGTCGGACGGCCGGACCGCCCTGCAGGACCCAGCCCGGCCGCCCGCCCCCGCCGCCGGCCGTAAGGGAGGTGAGCGGCGCCGACCTGCGGGACGAGCATCACTCCGACCCAGCCGGGGGTGAGGCGGGTCAGGATGCTCCGGTCGCAGGAGGAAAAGGAGGAGCTGGACCAAAAGCCCGAAGACAAGAAAAGGGGACGGCCGCGCGCGGAGCGCAGTCAAGGCCGGCGGAGCTAGACGCCCCGAGGTCGGAGTGAAGCGCTGGGACCGAGCCCCGTCTCCCGGGGAGTCCGGGGACGCACGGCACCGAGGAGAGCGCGGGAGCCAACCTGGGCGCATCATGCGCAGGGCCCGGGACGCTGGGCCGGTCTACACCGCCGCCTGGGTCACGTGGCCCGGACGGGCAGGCGGCTGCCCCGGCCGGGGGGCGGGGGTCGCGCCGGGGTTGCGCTGGACGACGGGGAGCGGCGGGGCCGCAGCGGCCTGGAGCCTCCCAACCCGCGCGCCGCGCTGGCCCCCGAGCGTGGGAGCCGCCCCCTGCCCCCCCGCGCCCGCCCCGCGCCCGGCCGCCCGCCCCCTATATAGTGCGCCCCGGCAGGGCCCGCGCCAGGCCGCCAGCCTCCGAGTGGGCGCGGGACAGTGCGCGGCGCCCCGCAGCCAGGCCCCCGCCCCCGCCGCCTCCACCTCCTCCACCTCCTCCGCCGCCTGCGACCCAACGGGCGCCCCCCGCCGCGGCAGCTGCCGCCGGGCCCCCGCGACCACCATGAAGAAGGAGGTGTGCTCCGTGGCCTTCCTCAAGGCCGTGTTCGCCGAGTTCTTGGCCACCCTCATCTTCGTCTTCTTCGGCCTGGGCTCGGCCCTCAAGTGGCCGTCGGCGCTGCCCACCATCCTGCAGATCGCGCTGGCGTTCGGCCTGGCCATAGGCACGCTGGCCCAGGCCCTGGGACCCGTGAGCGGAGGCCACATCAACCCCGCCATCACCCTGGCCCTCTTGGTGGGCAACCAGATCTCGCTGCTCCGGGCTTTCTTCTACGTGGCGGCGCAGCTGGTGGGCGCCATTGCCGGGGCCGGCATCCTCTACGGTGTGGCACCGCTCAATGCCCGGGGCAATCTGGCCGTCAACGCGGTGAGTGCCCTGGGGGGGGTGGGAGCCACGACCCTGGGGTGGGCTCAGGACCAGGCCTCTTACCCCACCTGGAGAAAAAGGGGTGCCACAGAGTGGGCCAGCCCACACCCTTCACCAGGAAGGCAAGAGCCTCCCAAGGCCAGGAGGGCAACTCTCCAGGCTGATGTGTGCCCCCTTCCTGCCCACCCCCTCTTCCCCTCCCCTCATGCTAGCCCACCCTGGTCTCTCTCAATGCCTGCTGCCCCTCTCCTGCCGGAAACTTCTGCCTCCTCCTGTCTCACCTTTGAGCTCCACCTTCCTCCTGGGCCCCTCACCTCTCCCATCTCCTCAGTGGAGCGGTTGAGTAGAACCACCAGAGAAAAGCGGGCCGCCATCCCGGCTTTGGGTGACCCTGGCCTGTCTGTGCTTCATTGTTCTCAGCCCCTCCATGGGGATGGTCGTGTCTGCCACAGCAGGTGTCAAGGGGCTCACATTTAGAAACCGTAGATAGGAACCCCCTAATGTGGGGCCAGTGCAGAGCAGTCTCTGTTGAGTATTGGTTCCCGCTTTCCCCAACCTGTGCTCCTCCCCTCAACCCCGCACCCCTGCCTCCCTCCCACCTCCTGCAGCCCCAGAGTCAGCCCCCAACCCCATGCAAACTGGGTTCATTAATCAAACACAGAGGAGGATCTGCTGGGCCATTGTCAAGCTGTGAGTCAGCCGCACTGGAGAGACGGGTTTAAGGCTGGCACTGGCACGGGGCCAGGCACGGGCAGGAGGCCGGGATGGGGTGTGAGGCAGGCAAACCGGGCAGCTGCCCGCAGGATGGAGGGTAAATGCCAGCTTGTGGGGGCTGGGGGTTGGGCAGAGCCATTGATAGGACCGTGTCTAGGAAAAGCTACCCTGACACTCTGCCCTTTGGCCACAGGCCTGAGCTTCAAGCCTGTGCAAACTGTGAAATGTATAGTGTCTTTAACAAATGGCTTCGCTGGGGTGATGTCCACAGGGCTTGGCTTCCAGGTGCCAAGGTGCTCTAAGTGTCCCTGGAGGCCAAAAGCCCTGCTCCCCGAGCCCCTGGCTATACAGCCAGAAGGTGGCCGGGATCCTAACCCGCCATCCCCTTGCAGCTCAACAACAACACAACGCAGGGCCAGGCCATGGTGGTGGAGCTGATTCTGACCTTCCAGCTGGCACTCTGCATCTTCGCCTCCACTGACTCCCGCCGCACCAGCCCCGTGGGCTCCCCAGCCCTGTCCATTGGCCTGTCTGTCACCCTGGGCCACCTTGTCGGAGTGAGCAGTACTGACATTGGGCTGGGGTGAGGGTGGGGCAGGCACTCAAGGCAAATAATGGAGCCCCGGAGCGGAGCCCACTTCAGATTGATGAGTCCAGCAGAGTTTAAGGCCTGGATTTAGGGCTCCTGGACTCTGGCCTTACTGGGCCCCAGAATTGATCCCCCCAAAACCTCTGGGCCGAGGAAAGATGGGAGTAAGTAGGAGGTGGGATGGGACAGGAATCAAACCCAACCTCAGAGCAGAGAAGAGAGGAGGGCATAGTTAAGGGTCCATGGTTAACCGAGCAGCTGGGATCCTTGGAGGGAGAGGTTGCCAGCCCGAGTTTGAGACCTGGCTGAGCCCCTGGACTGCAGCGTAACCTTGGGAGAGTCCAGCTTCTGTGGGAGTGGACCAGGATGTTGCTTTTCTCTCCACCACCCTGTCTCTCTCCAGATCTACTTCACCGGCTGCTCCATGAACCCAGCCCGCTCTTTCGGCCCTGCAGTGGTCATGAATCGGTTCAGCCCCGCTCACTGGGTGAGTCTGTCCCCTCCCCTGGCTCCCTGGAGATGAGGGCCTGGAGACCCGGCAGTGGCAGCTCAGAGCTCACCAGACCTTCTGGATTCTGTGGGCTCAGAGCTTGGGGGTGGGCCAGGGAGTGGTGGCTGAGAGAGAAAGGGACACAGTAGGGGATGGGATTCAGCCAAAGGGGCAGAGGTGGCTTTGTATGGCCTGAACCGCTGGGGACAGGGAGTATGTGTATCTGTCCGCTTAGGGAAGAGGCTCTGTACTGAACCTGGAGGTGCAGAGGGGCTCCGTGTCAATTCCCTTGAGGATTTGGTGTCTGTCCCTCTGGGTGTCTGTGTGCTGGTCCTTTCTGATGTTTTATTTATCTGTCCCTGTTGAGGGGGTTGGGGAGTCTTCCTGTGGGTCTGTCCCTGCGAACAGTCTGTCTGCCCCTCCTTTGAAAGCTCATGGTCACTCTCTCCAGGGCCTGTTTCTATCCCTATGTGGAGGGGAGAGGTGCTCTGTTCATCTGTCTCTCTGAGGACCCACGTGTCCCCTCTGAAGGTTTATTTGTTTCTCTTTCCGGTGTGGTCGAAGGGGGCCTGTCCCTCTGGGAATCTGTCTGCCTTCTTTGAGGATCTGGGTGTCTGTGGTCCATGTCTCTGTCCCTGGGAGTGGTGTGTCAGTATATCCGTCCCCGAGGTGGGAGGAAGTCTTTCTCCCTGAAGGTCTGGAAGTCTGCATGTCTGTCTCCTCTCAGGGTCCATGGGTCTGTCCTCTGTGGGGTGGGGGGCATCTGGTCTTCAAGGTCTGGGGCTCAGCGCCCTGACTCCTGCCCTGTCTCCACCAGGTTTTCTGGGTAGGGCCCATCGTGGGGGCGGTCCTGGCTGCCATCCTCTACTTCTACCTGCTCTTCCCCAACTCCCTGAGCCTGAGTGAGCGTGTGGCCATCATCAAAGGCACGTATGAGCCTGACGAGGACTGGGAGGAGCAGCGGGAAGAGCGGAAGAAGACCATGGAGCTGACCACCCGCTGACCAGTGTCAGGCAGGGGCCAGCCCCTCAGCCCCTGAGCCAAGGGGGAAAAAAAGAAAAAGTACTTAACACAAGCTTCCTTTTTGCACAACCAGTCCTCTTGGCTGAGGAGGAGGTGCTGGTCCCCCTGGCTGCACAGTTAGAGAGGGGAGAAGGAACCCATGATGGGACTCCTGGGGTAGGGGCCAGGGGCTGGGGTCTGCTGGGGACAGGTCTCTCTGGGACAGACCTCACGGATTGTGAATGCAGTGCCAAGCTCACAGGCTGCAAGGGCCGGGCGAGAAAAGGGTGGGCCTGCAGCCTGCATGCCCCACCTTCCCCAACCCTTCCTCAAGAGCTGAAGGGATCCCAGCCCCTAGGTGGGCAGAGGCAGACCCTCCCCAGAGCTCCTTAGGAAGAAGACAGACTGGTTCATTGAATGCCGCCTTATTTATTTCTGGTGAGGATGCATGCGTGGGGCTGCTGGTGTTCAGACTGGGGGCTACCCAATAAATCACTGATACTCACGTTCCGCCTCTGTCTCTCCTCAGAGTGCCTTGAGACACTCTGGCCCATTGCCTCTCCTCTTTGTCATCCCACATCCTCCACCACGATCTCCACAGGGTACCAGGGGACCCCAGGACAAGTGCTCTGTGGGAAAAAAAGGGAGACTGAGACCATGGGAGGCCCAGAGAATCAGAGAGATGGGAACAGAGCAGGAAGAGACTGAGAGAGAGAGGAGACCGAATATCAAAATAGAGCTAGAGGCCAGGAAGGAGGGGTCCTCACTGCAGTCACCCTCCTCCCCTCCCCCTCAGCCATGTCAATCAAGTCCCGGCCACTTGAGGAGGGCTTGGCTGGCACTTGAGGGGAGTGCCAGGGTGTGACAGGCAGGGTGGAGGAGGAGTGAGCCAACCGCAGCCCCTCGAGATGGCAAGGGGGTGACCAGCCAGGTTCCATCACAGCCCTGGGCTCCTTTCTCTGCACCTTAATGTTTCAAAAAGGTGTCTTGCTGGGAGCCTGTGCCCAGAGGGAGCAGCCCCCCGTCCCCCCCAGAAGCCACATGTGGCCCACCCCCTTTTCCAGGGCTTCTCTCTCATGCCTTGGCCCACCGGTGTCCCCACCGTCCTCTCCTCTGGGCCTGAGCTCTGTCCTAGCCTGCTGTTGTCCCACTGTCACTGACACTCCTTAGGTAACCTCCTTAAACTCTCAGAGCCTCCATCTCTTCGTCTGTAAAATGGGGATAAAATATCACTTTCCTCACAAGATAGTTGTGGGGGCGGGCTGAGGGCATGAGATGCCTGGGACCAGTCAGCTTTCTGTGCGGAAAAGGCGGGAGGCCATGCAGTCAACAGCTCCGCACAGCCCAGCTGCGCAGTGAGCCCAGCCTGGAGTCAGTAACTACCCTCATTCCAATCTGGCCGCAGAACTTGGGGCAACAGAAGCTCTCTGGGCTTTAAGGACCTTATCTGCAAAACAGGAGTACTTTTCCCGATCTCACGTGCTGTCGTGAGGAGAAAATGAGACCGTGCCTGGAAGTAAAACGCTTGTACAAATGGTCAGGCGCCTTGGAGTGAGTGCTCATCATAGTAGTGTGAACAGAAACCCACACGTGCCTGCCTAGTCTGGGGCCCCAGCCACATGCTTCTGCCCTCCTGGGGGTGTCTGGACCTGAGCGCCTGTCCAGCGGGGCCGGGAGACAGACTGAGAAGGGGTAGGGGAAGCTGTAGGTCTTGGCCAGCGAGAGGCAGTCCCAGGGGCTGGGGTGAGGAGCGGCAGACCCCCCAGCCTTCTCCACACTTAAGAGTCTAAGCATCTACAAGCGAGAGGTCAGCCACTCATGTCCGCCCCCATAGGCTTACAGTAAACACCACGTGGCAGTGCGTGTGAGAACCCCGGGAGCCCAGGGAAGGAGCAGCCCCCTACCCACCGCGTCCCTTCCCACTTCTTCCAACCTGCCCCAGGCTGGGGGCGCCGGGCTGCAAGTGCCAGCTCTGGCCAGTAGGGGGCGACGTTGTCCACCGAATCCACAGCGTGGCGCGTAGTCGTCCACAAGTCCCAGGTCTGGGCTCTAGCCAGATGGGGGTGGAGTGGAGGACACAGGGAGTCCCTCATGCTTGAGTCCCCTGGGGCCACCTTGAGGCAGCCTATCCCAATGCACCCCCGCCCCACTATCCGGGTTGGGGCGCAGAAGAGAGAGGAGCCCTTCCCCACTCAGTCTCCAGGAGACTCAGGTACAGACACAGCCATGACAAGGAGGATGGGCTCTTCCTCCAGCCCAGTGGGGACCACGGCAGGGTGGACAGTGGACCCTTGGTAGACAAACCCGCGGGGGCGGGCGAGGCACTCAGTCCGAGGGGGCTACCGGCCCTAAGCTTCCTGCAGGTTGCCTCGCCTGGCCCTCGAGCAAGCTTCCAGCTGGGGCTTGGGGCTGACAAGCGCCGTGGCTGGGGTGGTGTGGCCAGCAGGGGTCGCTGTGTCTGCGTGTTGGGTCTTGCAGGAGCGGCCGTTCTGCGGGCTCACAAAGTCCCGCGCACACGCGCGCACACACACACACTGACCCCACACAGTCCGGGGCTCGCGGCCACACACTGACCTCAGTCGTGCCCGAGGGCTGCGTCTTCCGGGCGTGTGCGTCTCCTTCCCTCCGCACGTTCACTCGAAAGTGCAGAGCCACATCAGCCCTCCTCCAGCGTTCGCTCACGGGGCCACCGCGGGCCCAGACCCATGAGCCTGGCTCCGCGGGTTCTCAGAGGCACACCCGTGTGCCGTCCAGCGCAAGCACACACAGGCCCCGTCACCTCTGCTGCACCTAAAGATGGAACCCAGGGAGAGTCTGGATTCTCCTGTGGGAGGCTCCCTTCCCCTTTCTCCCCCTCTTCCTCTCCCCAGGGCCTGCCAGTTCCCACCAGCTGGGAGGTGGACAAGGTGATATGGGGAGAGATGGAAGAGGACCGGGAGGAGAGATGGAGAGCGGACAGAGGGGCTGGCTGTTGAGACGGGTGGACAGGAGGAAGGACGTCTGGGAGGACCAGGTCTCTCCGCTCCTCTTGGCCTCAGCCTCCTCCTCCGTCATGTGTGGATGAGGACATCAGACCTCCCGACCCTTCCAGGTTTTGTGGGGATCAGTGAGATGAGGCACGGGAAGCCATCTTGAATTCCCTCCCCATCAGTTTGTGTTCTCCCTCCTTTTCTCTCCGGGTACCTTCCTCCTTCCCCTCCCTTTCGCCCCCCTTACTTTCCCCAATCTCTGATAACACTTCAGTCAGAGCTGCATTGACAGGCAGCCCTAAGCAGCCAGATAAGGAACCTTGGCAAAAGGTTTTTGAGCACGAATGAGCTTCAAGCTTGGCACTAGAGCCCAGTGCTGGCTGGGTCCGGGCACGTGCTGGCTAGGACAGGAAGCCAGGCCTGGAGCAAGCCCTGGTCAATGCCCACCTGGCCTCAGGAGGTGAAGGACCTTGTCCCAGGCCGGGCAGAGGTCCGGAGACTCAGCCCCGGGCTAGCTGGGGACAAGGGCTGCCGCTGCACTTAGCACTTTCAGGCTCCAGGGCCCAGGGCAGGTGCTGAGGTGCCTGTCTTGGAGCAGCCATGCAGCCCCGTCCCCACAGCTGTCTAACGGCAGGGGGCAGGGAAGTTACAATCCCAATCATTCACATTTTCTGACTTGGAGGCCCTCTCCTAGGTATCAGCACGTTTACTCCTAACTACACACAGGGAGGAGGGAATTATTAGCATCATCCCCATTGTATAAATGAGGATCTTGAGGTTAAGCAACTGCTTAGGGTGCAACACACATGGCGGTGTTCACAATCCTTTCACTGGCCGCATCGGCAGCTCTCAACAGGTAAGCATTGCTGCCACTTGGCGCCCATTTAACAAGGGCAGAAGCTGAGGCTAGGTCAGATGAAAGGACTGGTAAGTGCCTGTCCACCAAGCCCTCTACTGGCCCTGCCTGAAGTGACGGAAGCAGACAAGTATTCTTGAGCTACCCTGGGACAGCCCCCAGCCAGGGAACCCCCCCCAAGCCAGGGAGGAACAGTGCCCACGCTGCCCCCACAGCCATGCCCTGTCATCCCTTGAGCATTTATTGAATGACTCCTCTATGCCAGCCAGGGATGGATGTCTGTGCTGGAACAGTGGAGGCATTGAGGAGGCAGAGGCCACAACCAGCCCCTGGCTTTGCTCAAGCCCTGCTTCTCTAAGAAGCTTGCTCTGATTCTGCCGGAGAGGGAAATCAGGGCAGGCTTCGCAGAAGAACGGCACTTGAGCAAAGTCTTGAGAGACAAAAAGGAGAGGCATCCAAACTCCACAGCAAAGGGCTCGTTCTGGGGAACTATGTCTGGCCTGTTTGGAGTAAAGGGTGCAGGGTGGGCAGTGGGAGGGGAGCCTTCCTTGTGTGTTAAACATGGGTATTCAGACCTGATTCTGAGGCAATGGGGAGCCATTGAAAGCTTTTGAGCAGAGGAGTAACTTGATGAGCTTTGCATTTTGGAAGGATCTCTCTGACAGTGAGTGGAGAGGAGAGTGGTGTGGAAGGGCACAGCATAGTCTGAGAGCCCAGGAAGGAGGTTAATGCAGTCATCCTGGAGAGGTGATAAGGGCTGCACTGGGCCAGTGGCAAGTGGGGATGGAAAGAGGTGTCAAATATGAGAAAGAGCTACCAGGAACCTGGTACCAGGAACCTATTTGCTGTGGGCTGGGGGAAGGGGAAGCACCAGATGGTTCCTGTGTTCTGGCCTGGGCAACTGAGTGAGAGTGGGGTGAGGAGGAGCAGGCTGGAGGGTCCAGTGAGAGGTGAGTGGGTCTGGAGTTCAGGAGAAAGATCTGGGCCAGAGACAGTGTTGAGAGTCGACAGTACCTGCAGGGTGTGGAAGTCACAGGTGGGAACAGGGCTGCCCAGGCACACTCAGCAGGAGTGAGGGACCATCGGCCAGGAGTAGACAAGGCCTGGCTTAAGGATCAGCAGAAGAGGAGCCAGCCATGGAGGCCACGTGGCAGAGATGCCCTCACAGAGATGGGAGGACAGCCGGGAGATGTGCCTCAAAGGCAGGGAAAAAGAGGCGTCAGGAAGGAGATGGCCGGCAGCCCACGTGCCACAGCGGGCTGGAGAGGAACTCATGCTGGCCGTTGCCAGAGCGTTTCAGTAGCCGGGGGCCGGGGCTGTTGTGCAGTGGATAGGTGGCTGGGACCTTGACTCCAAACCATGATCTTTCACTGCTCTGTGACTACGCAGGCACGTTTATAGGGAAGAAGTCAAGAGAAGGGGAAGCCTGAAAGCCACAGGTGAGACTGGGAAAGGCCAAGAGAGGGTCTCAGTCACTCAAAGGGAGCCAGAAGTCCAAGGAGGGTCCCCCGACCCCGACTTGTACACCGGAGAAGGGCCGCCTCTACTTCAAGGCCACAGGGCAGCTGGTGAGGGCACAGGGCGGCTGCAGGTTGAGTTTGGCTGGGAGGGAGGATGGGAAGAAGTCTTGCCTGGTAGCTTGGCTTTCTAGGTAGGGTGGGAGGCAAGGGTGGGTGCTCTGCTGAGAGAAAGCCAGAGTGAGCCGAATACTTGAAGAGAGTGGGGGAGGTTTAAAGAATTGGGGGAGAGCTGTGGAAGGATTGCTGAGCAGAGCTGCGATCCCTGCTGGGGCCAGAGACCATGAACTTGTCATGGCAGCAGTCTGCACGACTGAGCGAGTTTCTCCAGCAGTGCTCAGCAGCACAGATGGGGGGCAGAAAGGCGTGGAAGAGGATGACAACAGAGACACGCAGAGGGACGGGGTGGAGAGGACAGGGAGCCAGGACCATGGAGCACTGGCAAGAGCCTGCTCAGGGTGAGATGCCCAGGAGTTCCCTGGAGAGGACAGGGGGAAGTCGAGACAGCAGGGAGAACAGAAGGGAATGGGTGACGGATGTTACTGGGACTCAGACAGGGACCGGGGAGGAACAGAGCCTGTGGTCCAGAGTTAAGATGTTTCTCTTGAAGATATCAAAGGGCTCAGTCCCAGGTCGGGGAAGGTATGAGTATGAGGCTGAAATGCAGCAGACATGGTCATCTGCCCCGGGAAGTCAAGAAGTTTTTATTCATTCATTCATTCAACAAATATTTATTGGGCACTTACTGTGCCAATCTCTGTGCAAGACACTATATGCAGGGGTGAGCAAAACTTGGTTCCTGCCGCCCAAAGGCCTCCCCGCCTTGCCTCACTGGGGAGACACATTCACATCACGACAGCACGCTGTGGGGACTGCAGTGTAGGAGAATGCCTAGGTGTGGTGCGAGCACGCAGAAGGGTCCCCACCCAGGAAAGGAGCAAGCGACGTCAAAGCTGAGCCTTTGGAATGGGAGTTACCCAAGCAGAGGGAGTGCAAGGGATCTCCAAGAAGAGGAGAGAGCTTTTTCCAAGGAGAGGCCAGCAAGAGTGTGCATTTGGTGAAACCAGAGGGTAATGGAGTGGGGAGAGGTGAGGTGGAGCCGCAGGGTCCCTGAAGGCAGGCACAGAGCTTCCAGAGAGATGGGAGGCTTGGAAGGGATTTTAGCAGGGGAGCAGCATGATCAGATTTGCATTTTAGCACTCGGGCTGCAGTATGGAAAATTGATTGGAACGGAGCAAGGGAGCAGACAGAGAGACTGGTTAAAGGCTGCAGGGCGGCAGGGGTGGCAAAAAGAGGGCGCAGTCAGGAGATATTTAGGATTCGAAATCAGCAGGACTTGATGCTTTTCCTGGATGGGGGAAGGAGGGAGAAAAGGGTCAAGGATGCTTCCCAGATGCCACCAGCTGAGCTGCAGAAAACAAGAGGAGAACATGGGGGTTGGTGGGGGGTACCAGGAGACAGGAGGATCACATCTGGAGACAGATTGCGTTTGAGGAGCCTGAGAACAACCAGGGGACATCTGTGGGCAGGTAGCTATGCCAGGGATGAGGTCAGGACAGCCAGCCGTGGTTAAGGGGAAGACTGTTATTTCAAGAGCTTGGCAGACTCTTCGTAGGGAGGGACACTTTTTTGTTTGAGAAAATACCTTGCTATCTGCCAGTGTTAAAAGGGGAAAGCCTAGGGCATGAGTGATCACAGGGCCAGGGAAAACCTAGGGCCTGGGTGACCGTAGGGCCAGTGCAGCCACAAAAAATGGTTAAGCTGCCTTGTGTGAGAAAGGAGTGAAATCTGTTTGGCCCCTGAGAGCAGGAGAGCAGAGAGGGAGGAGCCGAGAAGGGAGGGGAGCGCGGGGGAGGGCAGGGAGGCAGGAGGAAGTGAGTGAAGGGCCAGTGGAAATTTCCCCTGGTGGACAGCAGAGATGCCCATGGCCTTGTGTGATCTGACACGGTTTGAGTCGCTGTGGAATAAACCCCTTCTCCGCCTGCCCCTGTGCAACCCCACAGGCCGCAGTGTCCACAGCATCCTTGGTAAAGTCGACTGTATTCACATCTACATTCTGTGAGTGTGGGTATAGGTGGGAGTGGAGGAGAGGACTTACTTTCTGGGTTTATGGGCACGGTGTGGTGTCAGCCCATTTGGAAGCAAAGCCTAGATATGGAGGGGGCCAGACGAACAGGACCTGGGAATGCACAGGACCCCCTGAAGCAGGCCGGGGATCTGAGTGATCTTGCTGTATCTAAGCTGACATTGGAACATCAACAGTCTGAAATCCCATGACCCCCGCTGCCCTGCACCTGCAACCCTCAGGCTAGACCTTGGACTGTCTACAACATGAGTCAGGCCCAACCTGCCCTGGAAATCGTCGTAGGAGGTTCCAGCTCAGTGCCCAGAGACAGCCCCCACATCCCACCCCATCAGGTAAGCTCAGGCTGGAGCAGGCATATGAGCAACACCCCTCATTCCACCCCTGTACACACGCATAACCCCATCCGCCTGCGCCCTGCCAGTCTGACCAGCACAGTCCTGGGGACAGGAGCGTGGTGGAGGAGCTGCAGGTGGGGGCCAGGGAAGCCTCCACAGAGAACAAAAGCCAGGGTCAGCCAGAGGCAGGACACCAGAAGAGACAGAGGAGATCAGAGAGCAGAGGAACACAGAAGAGGCCCCAGAGCAAAGCAAGCAATAGCCAAGGCGCCAGGACATGGATGCAGTGGAGCCAGGGGGACGTGGCTGGGCCAGCGTGCTGGCGTGCAGGCTTTGGAAAGCCATCAGCAGGGCGCTGTTTGCAGAGTTCCTGGCCACGGGGCTGTACGTGTTCTTTGGCGTGGGCTCAGTCATGCGCTGGCCCACAGCACTTCCCTCCGTGCTACAGATTGCCATCACCTTCAACCTGGTCACCGCCATGGCTGTGCAGGTCACCTGGAAGGCCAGCGGGGCCCACGCCAACCCCGCCGTGACGCTGGCCTTCCTCGTAGCCTCCCACATCTCTCTGCCCCGTGCTGTGGCCTATGTGGCTGCCCAGCTGGTGGGGGCCACGGTGGGGGCTGCTCTGCTTTATGGGGTCATGCCAGGAGACATCTGAGACACCCTTGGGATCAATGTGGTAGGTGCAGGGAGGGGCACCTGGAGGGCCAGGAGGCGGGAATGCACACAAGTGGTGCAGGTGGAGGCCAGGACGGAGGCGAGGGAGCAAAGGAGGAAACAAGTCAGCTGCAGGCTCCACATCCTCCCAGGCTGGGCCCCAGGACCCAGAGGACTGAGACTTTGACCTCGGTCTAGGCAGAATAGAAATGGGATAGTGGCGCAAAGAACAGGTGGAGAAGGAAGAAGCCACATAAAGGAGAAGGAATAGAAGGACCAGGCATTTAAGGGTAGACGCGGCCAAGGGAGTGCGGGGACTGTGGGCAGAGAAGGGGACCCCACGAGGACTTCATTTTTCTCCTAGGCTCTACCCACGTCCTCTGCTCTCCGATTGTCCCCAAGTTCTTCCCTCCACCTCGAGGCCTGCCTCACTCGCCCCTTCTCCATTTCCTAACCATCTGTGTTCCACCTTCTTCCCCCAAATCTCTTCCTGCCACACCTGCTGGAATCTCCTCTCCAGCAAGCCTCCTGAACCACTGGCCCCAACCAACCCGCTGGTGGGGCGGGAGGAGCGCCACTCACTTCTGCAGGGAGCGAGGGTCCCGAGCAGATATGGACCCCTCTGCACAGACCTCCCGAAGTCCTGAAGCTGGGCGGCAGTGAGGTGTCACCCACTTCCAGCTGAGGAGACCAGGCCCAGTGACAGGGGTTTCTCTGTGTGTCCGTGGGCAGAGCCCGCATCTAGTCCAGAGTAACTCCCTCCGTCCAGGTCCGGAACAGCGTCTCAACTGGCCGGGCGGTGGCAGTGGAGCTGCTTCTGACCCTGCAGCTGGTGCTCTGTGTCTTCGCTTCCACCAACAGCCGTCAGACATCGGGCTCTCCGGCCACCATGATCGGGATCTCTGTGGCACTGGGCCACCTCATTGGGGTAAGGAGCAGAGGGGACACCGTGCACATGCACACACCGGGTCCATCCCTGGGGAAACTGTGGCGCCCTGAAGGCCAGGCAGTGTCCCTCCCTGAGCCCCTTGTGCCTTGAAGCCAAAGTGGTACCCCCTGCACTCTAGGCCCAGGATATGGCACTACAGAGGCCATGGCTGGGGCTAAGGCTCTGAGCCAGGACTGAGAAATGGTCCCCTCTCAGGCCTGCCTTAAACCTTCTCCCACCCTGACCCTGACCTTGCTCCCCAGATCCACTTCACCGGCTGCTCCATGAACCCAGCCCGCTCCTTCGGCCCTGCTGTCATCATGGGGAAGTTCACAGTCCACTGGGTGAGCCCCTTTGCTGGCAGCCCTGGGGAGGGAAGGGAGCCTGAGTTACCTATACACGGTGGGTTTCACTCGCAGCTTCCCTAAGCTCAGAAGGCCAGGGTGAATGTCCTGGCTGGGACTTCCTTTCTTTTCGGCTTCAGTCTCCCAGGATACCCAGTGGACTGGCAAGAAATGGGCCAGGGCAGGAGCTGCAGCCTTGGCCCAGACTTTTCAGTCCTGGCTGTTTCCTTATTCACTTTCTCCAGCTGGACCAATTTTCAAACTTGGATAAAGAAAAAGACAAACAGAAATAGACACACACACCAGCAGAGACAGAAACAGCAATAGCCAGGACTCATGGCTAAAACGGGGGAAGTGAGAAGAAAGAGGCGGGGGTGGGTGAGGAGAGTGGCCCCAGGCCCCAGCCACGGCTGCAGAGCCTGGGCTCAGCCCCAGGGAGGGCAGGGAGAGCAAGGGGCAAGGTCCCCTCACCTTGTGGGCTTGGGAAACACGACTCGTGATTCTCAAATTTAGCAGCTTACAGACAGTTGAGGGAGACCTGGGAGATCCAGTTGGCACTAGGGAAGCAGGCAGCGGTCCCAGAGCCACTTGTGGTCCTGAGAGCTCCTGGGGGGGGTGACGACATCCTTCTCCTCAGGTCTTCTGGGTGGGGCCCCTGATGGGAGCCCTCCTGGCCTCGCTGATCTACAACTTCGTCCTGTTCCCCGACACCAAGACCCTGGCCCAGCGGCTGGCTATCCTCACAGGCACCGCAGAGGTGGGGACAGGGGCAGGGGCAGGGGCGGAGCCCCCGAAGAAGGAATCCCAGCCGGGTTCGGGAGCCGTGGAGATGGAGAGTGCGTGAAACAGCCTAGGCCTGGCCACGCCCTTGGGCTTCCTGCCTTGCAGGGCCTGCCTGGAGGTTCTCCCTGGGGGTGGCGGGAGGGGGAGGCTTGGCCTCTTGTCCTGACCAGGTGGGAAGGAGGGGACAAGCCCTATCCCTGGCATTACATTTCTAGGTAGAATCTGGGAGTGAATTTGTCCCCTTCCCTCTCCGTAGGGCTTCCCCACCTCTCAGTGGGACAGAGCAGAGGGAGGCAGGGGATTTAGGATCGCCCTCCCCTCCTCTCACCCATTGGTCCCTGTAGGAGTCCTGACCCCCAGGTACCCAAGTCTTGGGGGAGAAGGGAATGGGAGCCCAGACAGCCACTCTGCTTAGACGTGGGAGCTATAGGGACCTCAGGGAGCCCCAACTTCTTACCCACCCAGGAAACCCTTGGTCCGGAGGGGACAGGCTCTCTGGAGGAATCAGGCCCTGGGATAGCCTCTGAGCTCCTGGATGGGGGTTTCTCTGCCCTTGGGTGTGGCTTTGGGGGGTATATTTCCTCCTTCAGACTGGGGGCTTCCTGAGGACAGAGACTGCTCTACCAATAGATCTTTGTTTGTTTGTTTTGAGACAGAATCTTGATCTGTTGCCCAGGCTGGAGTGCAGTGGTGCGATCTCGGCTCACTGCAACCTCTACCTCCTGGGTTCAAGGGATTCTCCTGCCTCAGCCTCCCAAGTAGCTGGGATTACAGGCACCTGCCACCACGCCCAGCTAATTTTTTGTAGTTTTAGTAGAGATGGGGTTTCACCATATTGGTCAGGCTGGTCTCAAACTCCTGACCTGAGGCGATCTGCCCACCTCGGCCTCCCAAAGTGCTGGGATTAGACGTGAGCCACCGCGCCCGGCCTCTCCCAATAGGTCTTTATTCCTCACTCCTCCAAATGCTCTGGAGAGGCCCCCACCCTTGAGAAGAACATTTTCTCAGGCTCGTAGAGGGGTGGCATAGAGGAAGGGAGGTTTGAGCCAGACAGGCCTTTCCCAGGGGAGCCTCCTCCCAAGTGCTTGCCCCAGCTCCCACCCCACAGCCCACTCTCAGGCAGGAACAATCCTTAGAGGGGAAGTGCCCATCTAGTCATTGACTCATGACCCGGGTCAAAGAAGCCATCTCCAGGCTCTCTGTCAGCATTACAGGATCCCCAAAAAGCTGTTGAATAAGCCCTAAGGGTGGTAGGAACCCAGGAGGGACCCAGGAAACTAAGATTTGAGATTCAGTGCCTCTGAAAGACTACCAAAATCTAAATTGGTTTAATAGTTAAAGGCTGCTGTAGACTTATTCTGCCCACAACTTGGGGTCCTATCTGGATCTCGGCTTCTCCAGCTGTAAAATGGACACACAATCCTCCTCCAGGGACTGCTGTGAAATCAAGAAATTGGAAAATACTTTCAGAAGTTAAAATGCTAGAAAAACAACCCCAATAAATGATGATTATTGTTGCTGTTACTGTAATTATTGGGTTTGAAGACAATTGCTGTTGGTAATGAGAGGGAGGAGGGGAAAAGAGAGAGAGAAAGATGACTGAGAGCGAGGGAAGAGAGATCTACTTAACCAGGGACCCTGTGTCCTCTTCTCCTGGGTCTGCTGACCTTGAGGCTTTGTGGGTGTGAGGGGCTGTGGGAGAGCCCTGGAATGAAGAGGCGAGCCAATAAAATCAGTTCTTCTCATCTCTATGACGCCCATCACTATGGTACCCTAAGATGCAGCAGCCAGATTCATATAAAAGATGGGTCCTGGCGGCCGGGCGCGGTGGCTCACGCCTGTAATCCCAGCGCTTTGGGAGGCTGAGGCGGGCAGATCACAAGGTCAGGATATCGAGACCATCCTGGCCAACATGGTGAAACCCTGTCCCTACTAAAATATAAAAAATTAGCCGGGCGTGGTGGTGCGTGATTGTAATCCCAGCTACTTGGGAGGCTGAGGCAGGGGAATCACTTGAACCCGGAAGGTAGAGGTTTCAGTGAGCCGAGATCACGCCACTGCACTCCAGCCTGGTGACAGAGCAAGACTCTGTCTCAAAAAAAAAAAAAAAAAAAGGGTCCTGGCCTGGTGCGGTGGCTCCCACCTGTAATCCTAACACTTTGGGAGGCCAAAGTGGGAGGATCGCTTAAGGCCAGGAGTTGGAGGCCAGCCTGGACAACATGGCAAAACCCTGCCTCTACAAAAAATTAAAAACTTAGCCAGGCATGATGGCTCACACCTGTAATCACCAACATGTTGGGTGGCCCAAGCAGGAGGATTGCTTGAGGCCAGGAGTTTGAGACCATCCTGGGCAGCATAGTGAAACTTCATCTCTATCATTTAAAATAAAAAATTAATTAAATTAAAATACAAACAAAAGATAGATCCTTTTTAATGATATCTCCTGAGGGACTGGGGATGGGCGAAAGGCTGCCCAAGTCTTCCAAGGGCAGCGTGGCAGGCCCAGCCTGTGACCAGTGCAGTAGCTGAATCCCTGGTGTTCATGGCCCCAGTAGCTGTGCTCAGCGTTCTGTAATATCAGTGCAGATACTACTCACATCTCTCCAAGCTGGGCCCCACTCATCCATCTTCACAATCTCTCAGAGTCCAAGGCTGCCTGTGTCCTTTTATGAGCAGGGAGAGCTGGGTGTCTGTATGTACGCGCGTATGAGAGCGTATGTGTAAACAGAGGATATGATTGACTTGCTCAAGGTCACCCGGTTCAGGAGCACGAACACTTAAGGTCTCCCGAGCTCCCAGTTTAGAATTTTCCAAAATAGAGCTCCTGGGGGGCTCATACAAGCTGCAGCCCCAGGAAGGAAGGAAACAGGAACTAGAGGATTGAAGGGGATGGGGGTGT
The DNA here is from genome assembly GCF_009828535.3 of Hylobates moloch. Classification (NCBI taxonomy): domain Eukaryota; kingdom Metazoa; phylum Chordata; class Mammalia; order Primates; family Hylobatidae; genus Hylobates; species Hylobates moloch. The sequence continues at coordinate 2,102,668 of NW_026652297.1, read as the reverse complement.
GGAGCTCCTACGGTAGGCTCTTAAGCTCCTTGACAAGTGATCACTGCTTTTTGTCCCCAGAGCCAAGCACACACTGGGTGCTCAATATAAGTTTGATGAATGAATAAGGCTGGGCAGTTGGGGAGGACGGGAGGCAGTAATAGATCAAGAGGAGAAAATTTGAGGAGTTACAGCTCCAAATAAGCCAGTATGACAGCAGCTGAGAAGCCTATGCTTCCAGGCAGGGGCTGGGGAGAGGGTGCATCGCCAGATATTTGCTGTTCCACCCACAATTTCAGAACAAGCTTCACGACGTCTGTCCCAGGAACTTACAGGCCAAAATATGAGGGGTTGCCTGAAGAGAAAGCTGAGGGGCTATTTTCACTAACAGTTCTTCAAAGCAGTTCTCTGTCAGGACAGAGCAGGAGAGAATAAGGTTCCTGAGAAGTGGGGAATTAGGTTAGCCTCTGAAGAGCATCCAAGGTTAGACGTGGAAATAAGTAACCAAAGGTTCGCTTCCCCTCCTCTGGAGCCCTTTAATAGGACAGCAGGCCATCTGTTTGGATGAGGGAAGGGCTGGCCTTTGGAGAGCTGAATCTCAGTAGCTCCAGCTGGGGGAAGCAGGCTTCATTGGCATAGCCCCTGGGCCTGGATGGGGGCAGGGGACATGGGGACGACAGAGACCCAACCAGGCCAGCCCTTGGTGTGCATTCCCTTCCTCCCGTTTGTCAGGGAAGTTTTTAATTAATGGTGTGTAATCTGATCTGACCCATCTCCCTGCTGAGCACTGCCTTCAATCAGTGGAGCCATCTGCAATTGCAATTCATAATTCTCCCGAAAGGGAGGGGGACTCGGGCCGGGTGCCTTGGTGATTAATACAATTAGCCTTTTATGTTGATGATTGTCTTAGCAGGAGCAGATGATGCTGTGCTGGGGGCCTGGGCGGTCGTGTCCGGATTCGCTGGCGGGCAGCCCCTCTCCGCTTCCCACCCCCACTGTTCATCTTCAACCTGCTACCTCCAGGTATAAAGAGGACGGGCCTCCTCTGGGGCCATACTGTGCAAGGGGGGAAAGGCCAGGAAGGGGTCGGGCTCTGAGCCACATTTGATCTCCTAGGACTGAAGGAAGAGTAGAGTCACACCATGATCTGGGCGCTTTTACATTCCAAAGAAAATCACTTTCACCTAAAGGATTATGAGGACCAAAGTTAAAAAAAAAAAAACTACATAAACGTAGATCAGGAGTTGACAGGGTTTAAATATAGGCTCAGGCACTCAGCAGCTGTGTGAACTTGGGCAAGTTACTTAAGGATCCTGAGCCTCACTTTCCTCATCTGGAGGATGGACCACAGTCAAAAGGGTGCTGGAAGAACTACATGAGATGTGTGTGTGTTTCACACCATGCCTGACAGGCAGTCAGATCTCAATCAGTGGTAGCTATTTTTACCACCATCATCATTGCAGTAGATTGCGTTCTGTCTACCGTAAGTTCACCTACTTCCCCTGCAGTTTCTAATGAGGCCTGGGCTATTACTAAAGAAGGGATCACATCCTTCCCATACCCCAGGCTTAGCTTGAGCTGAGGGGGGACGGGGGGAGAGAGTTTATGAGTGTATTTGGGGGAAAGGGGGAATCACAGAAGAGGAGTCAAGAATTAAAACATAAAAATTAAACACAAGAAAGAGGCCGGGCTTTGTGGTTCACACCTGTAATCTCAGCACTTTGGGAGGCCAAGGCGGGTGGATCACTTGAGGTCAGGAGTTTGAGACCAGCCTGGCCGACAAGTTGAAACCCCATCTCTACTAAAAATACAAAAATTAACCAGGCGTGATGGCATATGCCTGTAATCCCAGCTACACCTGAGGCTGAGGCAGGAGAATTGTCTGAACCTTGGAGGCAGAGGTTGCAGTGAGCCGAGATCACGCCACTGCACTCCAGCCTGGGCGACAGAGCAAGACTCAGTCTCAAAAAAAAAAAAAAAGCGAGAAATAAGGGCCTTCTCATAACGGAGAAGTGGAGCACTGAAGTGATCACACTGGGAGAGTTGGGAGACTCCGGGAATGGAGGTAAGAAGTGTGGGTGGGGTGGAAAAGAGGTGAAAAGAAGCAAGCTTTGAAGATTTGGAATTTCACATGAAAGCTAAGTAAACAAAAAGGGAGCTGACATCAGAGCTGAGAGTTAAAGGGGTAACACAGACCAAAATCACTGTGATCGATAATGGCGTCAAGTGATCTGAAACAAGCAGATCTGGGTTTTAATGGGAGACTACACCAGGTCAGGGGAGGGGATCAGCTAAGTCCCTCTGGCCACACAGTGCTGTTTTCTGTGACTCAGAGCAACACCAGGGAGTGCAGGAAACAGGCCCAAGGAGAAGACAGTTCGATGCTTGATACTAAGAGGGATTTTAACTGACACCTTAGTGCCAGTCCCTCTCAGTGTCAGAGAGGAAGATGGGGAGGGGAGAAAGGAGGGAAGAAGTTAAGGGCTAATCAAGATGAAGCATCCGGCCAAGCTGTGACCTCTCTGGGCAGCTGTGGCAGGGGGTCAGCGTAGCCAAGATCCGTAATCACTTCTCAGGGAGAGGCAGCTACACTACAGCGCAGTCATATATTTAGCAAAAGCTGGGGAGGCAAGGCATGGTTAGTGAATGGGGTTTATGGGAGTGGGGAGTCCAATAGCACTAATTAATAGGCTGCAGTTAATTAGCAGAAAAGGGGAAAATGAAAAACAATGTTTCAGAGCTCTGACTGAAACCCATAAAGGGGCAGCTATTGCCAGAGCTGCAGGTGGAGGCGGCCAGAGACAAAGGCAGGGACAAATAACTCCCGCTCCGCCCCCACGGACAGATGAAACAAGCTCCAGCCAGGCCAGCGTGTGGCAGGCCAGGTCTCACTAACGCAGGCCTCCATAACAACTGTTTTAGTACTCACTGAGTGGTTAAGTTAAATATTAAAAGCCAAGAGAGCCAGTGCCCTTATACAAAGGCTGGAATATAACAAAAGGCCACCAAGAGTTTTGCCTAGGTTGCTAGGAACGGTGGCTCACGCCTGTAATCCCAACACTTTGGGAGGCCGAGGCGGGCGGATCACGAGGTCAGGAGATCGAGACCATCCTGGCTAACACGGTGAAACCCCATCTCTATTAAAAATACAAAAAATTAGCCAAGCGTGGTAAAAAAAAAAAAGGAGTTTTGCCTAGGCCTTTCCTAGGCCTTAAAGCATGACAAAATAACGAAAGAATTATTAACAGGACCTGTTTAGGATTCAACAAGTTTATTGGGGTCTGAAGGAACTCCCCAAACCTCCATGATTTAGCAGGAGACGAGGGGAATCACCCCATCACCTGGACCTATTTAAATTAAGTAAATTTACTGAGGCTCCAGAGGAAGGTCTTCAGGACTCAGATCTTAGTTATAGATTAAAAGAAGTTATGTCTTTAGGTGAATGCACACTTACACACAGACATCTAGCTTAGAAGGTATATAAGCTCTGGAAAACTTTGTAATTTTGAGTTGGTGTGGTGATAATTTCCAGGCCTTCTCCCTGTAACCGGTTACAGACATGAAAACTCCCTTCTTTCCCAGTTCACCTGCATCTCATTATTGGGCCACGAAAGTAAGCATCCCGACCCTGGGTTTGATCTGGGAACAAGGGCCCAGCCTGTGGTGAGGGAAGAGTCCAGGACAGCAGTCAGGGGCATCTGGTTCTGGGGCAGCAGGCTGGAGGGGCTTTCTCTGGAAATACGCTCTGTCCCTCCCTAACTGCCTGGCACAGCCAGAGTCCCAGCTCTCATGTCAGGACCTTAAGGCTCTGTGAGCTCCCCCAGCACTCTGCACCACCTCTAGCCCAGCACTGAACACGTGACTTCATAGTTATTTGAACATCTGCCTGTAACAGGAATATCTCCTTAAACAAAATGATATTTTTAGTCTACTTCTAATTTCAGGGCAATATGTTCCTTATCTTTACTATCTGTCCTATGAGACAGGCTTCCTTTTTTTGTTGGTCCCCAAATCATGGCCTTTCATTTTCAAAAGAGGAAAGACCTTCCTCTGATATTCTTGATGAGTGAGGTGGTCAAAGGATTGCAACACACACTCCCAAAACCCAGCCCAAACAGAATGTCAAAAACCTCTCATCTCTCATGTGTTAAAGCAGCCTGGCGTCTACCAGGATGTACTGTTACTTTGGTGAGATCATCACTGATTCACAGTGGCTTTCCCCTAACGGCTCTGGGGTCATGACTGGGTCCAATCTTGATCCTGCCCCACACATTGCTTGTCTGCTTCTTCATGCTGTGTGTCTTGGACTGAGCCTTGGTTTCTCTGCTTTTCCTATGCTGTAGCTTCCTTTCAGACCAGGGGAAACTTCCTGTTTTAATCTCTCTTTGACCACAGCAAAGTCGCTGTTTTCTTGGCCTGCACAGCTGGTCCATCCAACAGCCTATCTCACATGAATAACTAACACTTCCAACCCAAATAACGTTGATTACAAGATGCACTACTATTTTATGAGCTACTGAGGAACACTGCATTACATTAGTAAGATGCCATTGATTATAAGATGTCCCAGTTCTCAGAGATATTAACAATATTTTCCGAAGTGCATCTTTTCAATCAATGAAATGATAATTTCTTTCTTTCTTTTTTTTTTTTGAGACGGCGTTTCACTCTTGTTGCCGAGGCTGGAGTGCAATGGAGCGATCTTGGCTCACCGCAACCTCCGCCTCCCGGGTTCAAGAGATTCTCCTGCCTCAGCCTCCCGAGTAGCTGGGATTATGGGCACATGCCACCATGCCTGGCTAATTTTGTATTTTTAGTAGAGATGGGGTTTCTCCATGTTGGTCAGGCTGGTCTTGAACTCCCGATCTCAGGTGATTCGCCCGCCTCGGCCTCCCAAAGTGCTGGGATTACAGGTGTGAGCCACTGTGCCCGGTCTAAATCTTGGCTCTTTACATGGGGTTTTAATGAAAAGAAGAATGGAAGGCTGAAGTGGGGACCATCTTAGGTGTCTTCCTCCTCCCAGGGGGATGGATATATTACCCCCATATGCTCTCAACTCTGCACATCTCTTGCTGTACCAGCTTTTAAGTACCCAGGCCACCCCTCATAGTGAACGTCTCCTCTCCCTCAGTGCCAGGGAGTCCACTGAAGAGAAGCCAGCCCCCTTTTTTCACAAACACAAACCACACCAAGCTGGGACCACAGTTTTAAGGAGATAGAGCCTAGCACTCCAACACCATTTATCCAACCACTTCCCACCCCACTGGGTTATTTTCCCCGGAGCCTCCGGAGCAGTGTCAAGAGAAGATGCAGAGATTAGTCATTTCCTCCTAATCGGGCTAAGACAGCTCAGCTAAGCTGCCGACTGCAGGTGATTCCCGATACCGTTAAAGCAAAGCAGCTGGAAAGGGCTTAGCCCTTTAATGCCGGCAGCTGTATCTTCACAGTGCGGCTGCTCTGCTGAGGGGCTGGACTCTGTCCAGAAGCACCAGGCGTTTAGCCCCATTCAATGTATATTAACCTAGGAGGAGAGAGCAGCCAGCTCCCTGGGAGGAAGGGAGGTGGTTCCTTTAAGCACCTCCACCCCTGGGCTTTGCTTCCTAACGAGAAAGAAAAATCTCAGCCCCTTTGAATCTCTCTCTACCAAAATCTGGACAAACTGTCATCTCACTGGCAGAAAGAGCTTTTCTCTGTGGCGGGAGCAACTCCATTTTAAAAGCTAACCTAGTAACAGATCCACTTGTTAGTTTTGACAACAAAAAGACTTTAGGTCACTAACCATGGAGACTCATTCTCCCTTGAGCTGGTTTTTTTCCTTTGAGGTCTAAAGTAGTCTTAAGATCCCAGGTATGCATATGTGTGGACACAGCACACTGACCTCCCCTTCTTGGAGGGCACTGGGCCCTGGGGTTGATGAGGGAGAATGCTGCACAGCCCTCGGAAAGCCCTGGTGCAAAGCAGGCTGTGAAGAGAGATCACTCGAAGACTTCTTACTGAAAGCCAGATGGTGAGCATGAGACAGGGTGAGAGCTAATGCCACTCAGGGGGAAAGCCAGTAAGTTAATCCACTGACACGCTTCTAGAAGCAGGCTGATGGCTCGGACTCCGAGGCTTTGAGCCTCAGAGTACACAGGATGCACAGGGGTGGCCTGAAAACAGACTGCCACCAGGAGCAACCTCAAGTGCTCACACAACTCGTCTTGCTCCTCCCACACAGAAAACAGCCCTACATCGCCAAGCCCAGGTCTTCCATTCTCCCAGACAACCACTAGGAAATTCTGCCGCACGCCGTCTCCAGCAGTTTGGGCCTCCCTGCTGTTTCTGGGTCATCTGCTGAGAACGCATAATGAGGATGCATACTACATCCACATACATAGGGTCCTCAGTGCAATCTGCGGCTCTAGGTTGGGTGTGACTTACAAAGTTCTTAGGGTAATGGGGAGAACTCCTGCAGTGTAAACGATCATCTCTTTCCACAGCGCTGCTCATTTTATAGTTGCTCACTTTGCAAAACAAGATCCTTCCTTGCGTGGAATGTGAATAACACTGGCTCCAAGCAAAGGCCATTTACTAGTACTTAAGTACCTAATCATACACTTACAGGCCCCACAATGCTCTCTGAAGTCTGAAATAGCAAGCACCAGGGTTAACCTTCAGACTAAGCTGTAACTCCCAGATTCTAACCCCAGGTAAGCTACACATTAGTTGGTAGGAGTTTGGGCCAAATCACCTCTCTGAATGTGTTAACTAGGATAGTATCACCTGTCCTGCCCCACCTCTGGTGGGTGAAGTGAGATCAAGTAAGATGATAAATGAAAGCACTCCGTACATGGTAAATCACCATATTAAATTCCCTGGAGACTTTATGGGGAATCAGTTCCTAATTCCATCTTCAGTGATGACCAGAGAAGATTTAACTGGTGCTTTATTATAAGTCTAAATATCCATTTACATGTGTTTGAGCCTAGCACACAGATGGTACCCAACTGTGTGACTGTGTGAGATATGAGAGTAATGCTGCATAAAAAACAATGCAGCTAAATGAAGCCTGGCAAGAGTTACAGAGGGAGAAAGGTAGACAAAAGGAAAAATTCCTGCTTCCAACTAAGAGTCCCTGAAAAGTAGCATCCTTCCCCATCCCACACAATTGCAGAGGACAAAGCTCCACATGCTACAAGGTTATTCCTGGTGACGTCAAGCTGTCTTCCACCTGACTTTGTGAACACAAACGATCAACAAATACAGCTCTGAGAACCAGTGTGTAATAAACTACCCAAGTTAGGGACCTCCTGGCCTGGCGCCTTCACTTATTTACAAAATATACCTGCTACAGGGGGCATATAAAAAAATTACCAAGTTCTTAGGTTAAGTGGCCATTCTCCAAACCCTGTTTACACTAAAAGCACAATGGCTAACATGCCCCAACTCTGCATGACTGAAAGCTTTTTCCATCAGTGGCTGAAACCTGAGTCATCACCCAGACTATCATCAAAGCACATTGATCAAGAACCTACTGTGTGAGCTGTGCCACCCTCACGTCTCACATCTGAGCATCCACACCAGCTCTTGCCCTGCTCGTGCTGAGAGCCTAAGAAAAGGTGACGCACGACTGAACCCCTCGGCATGCCAGGCGTAGCAGTGGGGCCTCTAAATGCTTTTCCAAGAGGAAATCACTTACCATGTGTAATGTACATATGTGTGTATGTATGTATCTATGTATTATTCCGTTCTCACACTGCTAATAAAGACATAACCAAGACTGGATAATTTATAAAGGAAAGAGGTTTAATTGACTCACAGTTCCACATGGCTGGGGAGGACTCAGGAAACTTACAATCATGGCAGAACGGGAAGCAAACATGTCCTTCACATGGCAGCAGCAAGAAGTGCAGAGCAAAAGGGGGAAAAGCTCCTTATAAAACCATCAGATCTCGTGAGAACTCACTATCACGAGAACACCATGAGGGTAACCGTCCCCATGATTCAATTACCTCCCACTGGGTCCCTCCCACGACTCGTGGGGATTATGGGAACTACAATTCAAGATGAGATTTGGGTGGGGACACAAACCATATCAAATCTATTTGAAGCTAGATAGGTGTGCAGGGAGACCCTACCATAACAAAACAAAAGCAGCAAGCCTGATATCTTTGCTCCCTGTACTCACTCAGCTCTCCTTGTCATTTTGTGCTGCCTAATCATTTAAGCATGCAACAACTGACTCAGCACAGCGGCTCATGCCTGTGATCCCAGCGCTTTGTTGGGAGGCTGCAGCAGGAGGATCACTGAAGTCCAGGAGTTTGAGACCAACCTGGGCAACATAGTGAGACCTTGTCTCTATAAAAAATTTAAAAATTAGCCGGGCATGGTGGGGCATGCCTGTTGTCCCAGCTACTTGGGAGGCATAAAATAAATAATAAAATAAAAGGAACACAAGACCACTTTCAATGCCACAGGTTAAGTTCATAACCAAAAATGAGTACTTTTTTCCCCGGTGAATCAATTGTGCACCCTAAACGTCCTCTGACCAAAACTCACATTCCTTCTTCTATCTCTGCAAGCAATGAATTCACCTTCTTAAGGAAGGATAATTTGTTAAACGCCCGGTAATAAACTCAAATTGTTGCAGCTGAATCCAACCATGTAATGCTTGCCCAGTTAAATAAACATCAAACTAGGGAGTCTTACATAGATCAGAGAGAATAGAGGTAAATGTCACAACTTAGAGATTCTGTTTATTAGCAAGTGCAATAGTAAAATTAAACTGCATTAAAAGGGAGGAATGTCAGAAAGAGTTAGGAGTAAGAGATGGACTGATGGCTACTCCAAAGCACTGGACCCCCCTTCCACAGCCCTCACATTGAGGAGGTATAATTAAGGCGGCCCTGGAAAGTCGGGCTGTTCCGCAGGAAGTACTGTTAAAGAAGTTGAAGGTGGGTATATATTTCCCTTTGCTATTATCAGAATTATTTTCATGGCTAAGGTCTCTTGGCCTAGCCCAAAAACTGAGCAAATGGTTGCCAACATTTGACACACAGGACTGTTTCCTTTTTCGTTAATGGACCATTGGTTCCTGCATAGGGTAGCCTTGCCTTCACTAATGTCACACAATCCATTTACTTCCTCTACATTAGTGACTGAAAATGCACCTTGGGGAGATACTACAGAACAGCAAATATGGAACCAGGCCAACGCTAGGATTGCAAAGACATAAGAAAAGAGGTAGCATCTAGGGCAGTTTTAAAAAATAAGGCCTAGCAGGCGTGTGTGAAAGGGGGTATGGGACCCATCCTCTGTCAATTTGCTGAGGCAGATGGGCCCTGCTGTGAAGCTGCCCCCTCCTGGGAAAAAAGCCAGTAGGTTGCCTCCTCTCTCCACAGTTACATATTAAGCCTGCAACTGTTTACGTTCAATCTCAGATACATTCTGTTTACCAGCTTCAGAGTTCCAAGTGCAGGTGCCCTCAGTTAATCATCCCAGCTCACTCCAGAGTCACTTCCAGCAGTGAAGGATGTTCTAGGCAGTCAGCCAGCCAGCGGCAATTTTTTTTTTTTTTTTATCTGCACCATTCTGGTCCCTAAAGACTTGTTTAAAAAGTTGTTGTTGTTGTTTTATTTTTTAAGTACAGTCACACACTACATAACGTTTTGATCAATAATGGATCCCATATACAACGGTAGTCACGTAAGATGATAATAACCATAGTTTTACTGTACCCTTTCTATGTTTAGATACACAAATACTTACCATGCGTTACAACTGCCTACAGTATTCAGAAGTCACATGACGTACAGTTTTGTAGCCTAAGAGCAATAGGCTATACCATATAGCCTAGGTGTGTAGTAGGCCGCGCCATCCAGGTTTAAGGACACTCAGGTTCACACAACAATGAAATCACCTAATGAAGCACCTCTCAGAATGTATCCCCGTCATTATGCAACTCATGACTGGTTTCTTTAAACAAGACAACAGGAATAGGACAACTCTACGACTCCAGTTTGGACAAAGAGAGACTGGATGAGAAATGAAGAAACAAACTCCCAGTGGTGGTAAGCCTGGGGTGGGTCCAGAGAGTGGGAAATGGGGATGAACAACAGAGTCAAGACACTTTGAAGGAAGTAATTTTTTCCTTTTTTGTGTGTGTGACAGGGTCTCACACTCTGTCACCCAGGCTGGAGTGTAGTGGCATGATCTCAGCTCACTGCAACCTCTGCCTCCCAGGCTCAATTTTCCCACTTCAGCTTCCCAAGTAGCTGGGACCACAGGCGTGCGCCAACACGCCCAGTTAATTTTGTATTTTTTGTAGAGACGGAGTTTGGCCATATCTCAAACTCTTGACCTCAGGTGATCCACCCATTTTGGCCTCCCAAAGTGCTGGGATTAGAGGCCACCACGCGCAGCCCCAGAAATGATTTTCTAAAAGGCATTGAAAATTACCTTGCAAGACAAGAAAACCAGCCTCATGTTCATTTTGAAAAAGCTATTTACTTTTTTTCCAAATATTATCCCAAATAGGTGTTTTACAGATAAGGGTCAATATGAAGTCAAACATTCTACAGAAGAAAATCATTTTTACAGACATTAAGAATAATTTTAACAGAAGAAAAAGCTCACATCTATCTAGATGTGGCTATGTTCCATGGGAAAATTTCAGCATCCAAAGTGCAAAGAAAAAATGACTGTGGCTTTTCTTACCACATAAAATATTGACAATCTTCCCGTATAGCCTATTCTTTATTGTTAGTTGGGATGCCAAAGGACGATATATGGACCTTTAGAAGTTGGGCTCCACTGGACAAGGTTGGGGGTATGGGGGTCAAGCATCAGAATGAATTCAATAAAAGAAAAACTGGCTTTGACCCCAAATGAACCCAAAGTTCAGCCAGCGGCACATCAGAGATAAATACAAGTTGTACTTTCACATTTACACGGTTGTGCCACTCAACATTATTAAAGACCTAATCATCAAATTAAAGCTATGCATACTCCCATCACTAGTTCTGTCCTCAATGCATCCCATTTTTATGAAAGCTCCATATTATGGCTCAGTTCATAATGGGGAATGAGAACTTCTGGTTCTTAGAAGCAGGCATCCTAAATCCTCTGGTCTAATCCTTTCTTTGCCCCGCCCTCCCACTTCCCACCCTGAGACAAGCTAATCTTATCAGATAGGTAGGGTTTCTGTCATTGTCTCATGGAAATCAGTTTAAATGAAACTAGAGAAAGATCGTTCATTCTATGAGCAGCATTTGGCTTTAAGCCAAAGGAACAATAACCCCCTTCCCCAAAAATAATCACAACCAATTCCATACTAACCCTTCTACCCCTGGAAAGAGGTCTCATCTAAAAGCTCCCAACAATGACCAGCACAAAGTGCTGATATTATGTGACTTGAGGAGAAGGAAGGGGAGATATATATAGTTTTAATAAAACCCTCATGCACAATTAAACTTGAGTAAAAGCCTGGAGAATGCTAAAAGTAGTAACGAGTACAGGAGGCTGCAGAGCAGAGTACAGATGTGTCCTTTCTTATAGTCAGTCAATGCTGGGAAGTAACAGGCAGATGTGACTTCACTTGAGCATTGGAGAAGCAAAAAAGTTGCCTTGTCGTCCTAGGTTAGTGGCAGACTTGCTTTTGCTCCCAAATCTACAATAAAAAGAGAATGAAATGGAAAAGTATTCTATAAAAAATGGTTGAATAAACAACTATAATATTACTTGATATAACCCATTATAAGTAGGAAACCCTAGACAACTATTTTGCAAGTTGCTTAAGTACTCTTAGTCACCTACAACGAGAGAGGGGAAATAGTAAAGACTTTCACAACCTTTTTAAAGAAGGAATCCTTATAGCCCCACATTCCCTTTTAAAGTCTAGTTGCTAGCTAAAATCGAATGCAAATTTTCTTTCAATAAGCTTCAATATAATAAGAAGTCTAAGAAAGCAGTTGTTTTTTATGTCCTAGGAAGGCCAATTCTGCATACCTGGGAGTGTTCTTGGTGAGGGTGGAACGGACTCTCTGTGACAGGGAACTAGATGAAGGAGTCTTGAGAAGCTGATGTTCAGGAGTGGTCACAGGTCCCAGTAAACTCACTTCAAAGTTCAGACATATTTTTAAGAGAGGTGGGAAAAAAGAAGGCATCTTTTTAGATGGCTGGTTTTAAGCTGATTATCCTCTGAAGAACTTAAGAGCTAAGGTTAGACATCTAGCAAAGTCCTAGAGATCATTTTTGTCATCATTCTGTAACACACTAGTGTATCTTTTGAACTCAATGAATAGCTGACACTTCCTGATTTAGGCCATTCTCTAACTCCACACTTCACAAATCTAACATCTAAACATCTGACTTTTAGCTATACTAGAAGAAGCAATATGCTCCCTTAGAAGGAACTTGCAACAATGAAAGAATGGGTCTCCAATGCCAGTGAGACTGGAGTGAAACCAGCCTATTCATATAAAATTGTTGGTTAGCAATATAAATTGGCAAAAGCCTATAAGAAATTTAAGAAATCAAGTTGGTAAAACATATCAAGATACATAAAATGTTCAAGCCATTTAATTCAGTGATTCCCACTCTTGGGAATTTATCATTAAGATAAATGCTATATTGACTATAGCATTACTTCTAATTATGAAAAATTGAAAAATAATGTTAATACCTACTAGAACATTTAAGTAAATGATAAATAAGATTATATATGAGAAAAAGTTCTCACAACATGCTAAGTGAAATAAGAATGAATTATATTTAAACTATTATTATTATTATATCTTTCTTTTTTTTTTTTTAGACAGAGTCTCACTCTGTCACCAGGCTGGAGTACAGTGGTGGGATCTCAGCTCACTGCAAATTCCACCTCCTGGGTTCCAACAATTCTTGTGCCTCAGCCGCCCCGGTAGCTGGGATTACAGGCATGTGCCACCACACCCAGCTAATTTTTGTATTTTTAGTAGAGATGGGGTTTCACCATGTTGGCCAGGATGGTCTCAATCCCCTGACCTTGTGATCCGTCCGCTTCAGCCTCCCTCCCAAAGTGCTGGGACTACAGGTGTGAGCCACCACGCCCAGCCTATTATATCTATATTTAAAAAACATATATCCATATGGATAAAGAAAGGAGAACATGGAAAAGCGAAAAAAAGTTACGATGGTAGAATTATACAAATTTTCCTTTAATGTTAGAATTTTCAAACAGCTCTAGCAAAGGCAGGAAGAGGTCACATGACTAAAACTAAAGCAGAAGTCAAGTCCCTGAAGAAGCACATCTTGGGCCTTACCTTTAATATCTGGTGTCTGTGGTGTTGAAAAGGCATTTGAGTTTTCAATGACGTGTAGGGGGTCAATGTTCTCTTGCTCCACCATCATGAACTGACTCCAATACTCCAGGGGCAAGGAAAGCAGGCGCTCAACCACCTAAAAGCCAGCAAATCTGTCAGCAAACTTCCAAAGCTCAGGGCTTCCCAACTTTCTTTCATGTTATCACATTACACAAGTTCACACACACACACACGCACCTGCCTACCTTGGGTTGACGCTTGATGTCCTGTAACATTGTCACTGGGTCTGGATTGGGCACAGCATGGGCCACTATTGTAGGGCCAAAGACTTTAGCCAGATTGGCAACATCCATTTTAGTATGTGGACTCTGAGCCACTCTAAGCAAAAGAATTATTAAATTAGAAGTCTTGCTCCTTGCTTAAATGCAGACCAAAATATAAATTCTATAGAAAACAATTCATCCCTCATACTCCCAAACACTCAACCCACATGATCTTCCCCTTGGAAAAAAATTCCCTAACTCCCAGAACAAGTTTCTGCTGTACTCACCTCAGCAAGTGAATCATGAGGAAAGCTAATGTGTCCCTGTTGGCCTGGGGCAGTTCACCAACAGCTTGGTACATGGCAGCTATGCTGTTGTCCTCATCTGTGATTTCTGTAATTGAAAAGAAAGCACCAAGAGACCTAGACTTCTTTCCCTTGACAGCGGGCTTCCAAGTTATCGACCACAAAGTCTCATCTATACAGTAAGCTTCTGAAACTCCTGATTAGTTCATGACTACATCAGACTCTAGTTTCATTAACAAGCAGGATACTGGCCAACAGCTCAATATTAGAAGTCAGAACTTTTAAAAAATCGGCCTTTGCAGTTAGAGAAAGCAGTTGGCAACGGATGTGCTAGGAAGACAGGCATACAATTGCAGTGACTACAATTACCAAGAAGGTATTCATTCATAAGACATATTTAAGGGCCTACGATGTGCCAGGTACAAGTGCTGAGGATAAAGCAGAAGTAAACAAAGCCCTTACCTTATGGAACCTACATTCTATTGGTGGAGTCAGTCAAAAAGCAAATACCTATCAGGTAGAGTGATACATAAATGAAGAAAACAAGGCAGGCAAGAAGCTAGAAAGAAATGAGAGCCGTTAATCTAGACAAGGTTGTCAGGAAAGGTGTTTCTGGGGACAAGGTATATGAAGAGAAATGAAAGAAATAAAGGAGCAAACCATACAGTATCTGATGTAAGAGCATTCAGGTTGAGACAACACATGTGAAGGCCTTAAGGTAGGGAGTAAAGTTGGTATATTCTAAGAATTGAAAAAGCTCCAGCCTAACTGGAGAGGAAGGAAGGAAAGGAAGAGCACTGTACACAATAACGTAATGAGAAAGGAAGAGGACAGGCAAGGGTGGCACGCATGCAGTTACTCATCCATCACACTACTTGAGCACCTACTATGTTTCAGGCACTGTACTAGGCAGGAGCTAATAAAAAGAGTAAGGTGGCCAGGCGTGGTGGCTCATGCCTGTAATCCCAGCACTTTGGGAGGATGAGGTGGGTGGATCACCTGAGGTCAGGAGTTTGAGACCAGCCTAGCTAACATGGTGTAACACCGTTTCTACTAAAAATACAAAAAATTAGCTGGGTGTGGTGGTGGTGCACACCTGTAATCTCAGCTACTCAGGAGGCTGAGGCAGGAGAATCACTTGAACCCAGGAGGCGGAGGTTGCAGTGAGCCGATAGCGCCACTGCACTCCAGCCTGGGCGACAGAGAAAGACTCCGTCTTAAAAAAAAAAAAAAAAAAGAGGCTGGGCACGGTGGCTCACGCCTGTAATCGCAGCACTTTGAGAGGCCGAGGTGGGCGGATCACGAGGTCAGGAGATCGAGACCACGATGAAACCCCATCTCTACTAAAAATACAAAAAATTAGCCGGGCGTGGTGGCACACACCTGTAATCCCAGCTACTCAGGAAGCTGAAGCAGAAGAATCGCTTGAACCTGGGAGACGGAGGTTGCAGTGAGCTGAGATCGCACCACTGACTTCAGCCTGGGCGACAGAGTGAGACTCTGTCTAAAAAATAAAAAATAAATAAAAAAATAAAAAGAGTAAGAAAAACTACTGCTGTGGAGGGATTCATATTCAAGTATTACATCTGCCCTTACCTGCTGCTTCCATAAAGGCTTTGTTTAGGCGAAAGGTCAGAAGAGGTTCTTTGAGGTTTCGAAGAAAGTCTTTTAGAAGGCTACAGATAGCATGGATATCATCCACTTTGCTGAGGAGGGGTACAGTTTTCACTCTGAGGAATTTCTCTTTCAGCTCTTTTACTGTGCGGTCACAGCCGGAGATCCTATACAGGCCTGTCTATTATCAAGATGACATTTTTATTTAAAAACCTCCTAATTAACACAAATAACAAATTCACCATCTCCTACAGTTGACTCTTACCTCAGTCAGACCTCTTTGCTCAATCTCATTTACACAATGCACAACAATAGAGGGGATCATTGGAGAAGTCTGGGACACAAAGTCTGCCAGCATTCCCTGGAAAAAAAGAGCTTTAAATTATTATTTACACCATGTAGACCAACAGATGAAGACCACATGTGAAGAACCACCTCCAATCTTATTCTCAGACTGGGACATCATGTCTACTTTTACATTCCTATTCCCGAAGTATATATTAAAACAGAGACTCTCAATTATTTTTCCTACCTCCACACCAGGACTGATTTATTGTCATATATACCACACTTTTTTTTCTTTTTCATATATACCACACTGTCATGTGAACAAGGAATAAGACCACAGGCTATAACTACCTTCTTCTCATCCACTCAAGGACAGCAGAAAACAAGCAATAATGAGGTTACAGGTATAGCCTTTAATATAAAATAATTTATTACTCTAAACAGATTTTTTTTTCTAACAGAAGAAAGCTGGAATAAGAGAAAAAAATTGTGTATACTTTCATTACTCTCAGTAAAAAAAATTATTTAACACATCTTATCGCAGTTGATTATGACACAAACCTACCTATAGGGGAGAACTCCATGGTTCTATATTAGAGTACAGAACATGTGCAAAAAAAATGTACAGGCGGCCAGGCGCGGTGGCTCACGCCTGTAATCCCAGCCCTGTAGGCGGCCGAGGTGGGTGGATCACCTGAGGTCAGGAGTTCGAGACCTGCCTAACATGGAGAAACCCTGTCTCTACTAAAAATACAAAATTAGCCAGGTGTGGTGGCGCATGCCCGTAATCCCAGCTACGAGGGAGGCTGAGGCAGGAGAATCACTTGAACCCAGGAGGTGGAGGTTGTGGTGAGACGAGATCGCACCATTGCACTCCAGCCTGGGCAACAAGAACAAAACTCCCTCTCAAAAACAAAACAAAACAAAACAAAACAAAACAAAACAAAACAAAACAAAACAAACCAAACCGTACAGGCATATGGATAAGAACTTGTCAGATCAGAGGGGAAAATAACGTTTGATTTGCTGACGAGTAGGTAGGAAGATAGTCATTTTGATTCTTGCTAATGTTGCTTTTTAATCAGTTTGGATTAAACTGGTGAAATATTTGGAAATAAGCAACTTAATCTTGATACCCTATTATGAAGTATGTCTAACATAAGAGCAAGAATAAAAGATAATTTTATCACAGATAAAATTATATGATAGCTGAGATTTGCTTCCAAGTAATTCATTGGACAGAGTCAGGAGGAGGCAACAACAGTATTGATAAATCAAGAACAGACATAAAGGATGGGTGCCGTGGCTCACACCTAGAATCCCAACACTTTAGGAGGCCGAGGCAGGCGGATCACTTGAGGTCAGGAGTTCAAGACCAGGCTGGCCAACATGGCAAAACCCCGTCTCTACTAAAAATACAAAAAAATTAGTTGAACATGGTGGCACATGGCTGTAGTCCCAGCAACTTGGGAGGCTGAGGCATGAGAATCACTTGAGCCCAGGAGACAGAGGCTGCAGTGAGCCAAAGTTGCAACACTGCACTCCAGCCTGGACGACAGGGAAACTCTGCCTCAAAAAAAAAGAGACATTAAAAAAAGAATGGAGATGGCCAGGCGCGGTGGCTCATGCCTGTAGTCTCAGCACTTTGAGAGGCTGAGGTGGGCGGATCACTTGAGGTCAGGAGCTTGAGATCACCCTGGCCAATATGATGAAACCCCATCTCTACTAAAAAATACAACCAAAAAAAATTAGCTGGGCATGGTGGTGGTACCTGCCTGTAATTTCAGGAACTTGGGAGGCTGAGGCAAGAAAATCGCTTGAGCCCAGTGGGGGCGGAGGTTGCAGTGAGCTAAGATCATGCCAGTGCACTCCAGCCTAAGCAATAGAGCCAAAAAAAAAAAAAAAAAAAAAAAAAAAAAAAAAAAAAATGGACACAAGTTAGTAATCATGGAAGTTAAGTGATAAGAACCAGGGGTTAGTTAGTTATACTAATTTCTCTAGTTTTATACATGTCTGAAATTTTCCAAAATGGGATGAAGGGGAGGAAGGAAGAAGAGGAAAGGAGAAGCAGGGAAGAGCAAGAAGGAAAAAGGGGCGGGGAAAGAAGTTTGGTTTAGAAAGGTATTAAGACAGACAAACCCAAACAGGACTCTTCTACAAGTAAATATCTTACAATTCTATTCATTATTTGTGGAAAGAAATATATTTGAGATGATTAATTTTAGAACAAAAACTGACACTAAGTCTTTGAAAGGCGAATAAAGAGGCCATAAAACAATGACGGCTTGCATAAGTCATACCTCTCCAATCTTGACAGGTGTTCCTATCAGGGTAGGAATGCAGGGAAGGGGACAGCGGTCCCGACATTCTGGATGAGAGACCACACGACAATCTCGACACTTCAGAGATAATTTGCCAAATTTTATCCGCTTTCCACATGGAACACAGGATTCAGGTTTAATAACCTGGGATAAAACAGGGCAGAAGGAATAGAGTGATATGAATTATAAAATTATCACATAATCAACTAACTTTTTTTTTTTTTTTTTTTTGAGACCGAATCTCACTCTGTCACCCGGGCTGGAGTGCAGTGGTGTGATTTCAGCTCACTGCAACCACTGCCTCCCAGGTTCAAGCGATTCTTCTGCCTCAGCCTCCTGAGTAACTGGGATTACAGGTGCCCACCACTACGCCCAGCTAATTTTTCGTATTTTTAGTAAAGACAGGGTTTCACCATGTTGGCCAGGTTGGTCTCCAACTCCAGACCTTGTGATTCACCCACCTCGGCCTCCCAAGGTGCTGGGATTACAGGTGTGAGCCACTGGGCCTGGCCTTTTTTGTCTGTTTTTGAGACAGAGTTTCACTCTTGTTGCCCAGGCTGGAGTGCAATGGCGTGGTAGAGGTTGGCCCACTGCAACCTCCACCTCCCGGGTTCAAGAGATCCTCCTGCCTCAGCCTCCCGAGTAGCTGGGATTACAGGTGCCCATCACCATGCCCGGCCAATTTTTGTACTTTTAGTAGAGATGGGGCTTCACCATGTTGGCCAGGCTGGTCTCAAACTACTGACCTCAGGTGATCTGCCTGCCTCAGTCTCCCTAAGTGCTGGGATTACGGGCATGAGCCACTGTGCCCAGCCATAATCAACTAACATTTATTGAGCACTTAGTACGTGCCAAAAAATTTTCTAAGCCCTTTAGACATGTTTACATATGTAATTCTCACAGTAATCCCGTAAGATAGGTTTTGTTTTCTTCATTTTAAGATGAGGAAACAGAAGCAAAGAGAGTTTAAGTAACTTGTTTAAGGTCATCCCACTGGAAGGCAGCAGTGTGCGATAGTGGAAAGAACTTGTTTACAAAGAGCAGAAAACTTGGATGTTGGCAGGGCATGGTGGCTCATGCTTCTAATCCCAGCACTTTGGGAGGCTGAGGCGGGAGGATCACCTGAGGTCAGTAGTTTGAGACCAGCCTGACCAACATGGTGAAGCCCCATCTCTACTAAAAGTACAAAAACTGGCCGGGCATGGTGGTGGGTACCTGTAATCCCAGCTACTCGGGAGGCTGAGGCAGGAGGATCGCTTGAACCCCGGAGGCAGAGGTTGCAGTGAGCCGAAATCGCACCACTGCACTCCAGCCTGGGCAACAGAGTGAGAATCCATCTCAAAAAAAAAAAAAAGAAAAAAAAACCTGGATGTGAAATCTGTCACTTACTATCATGTGGCTCAAAAATGTCAATTAACTTCTCTGAGCCTCAGTTAATTTGCTTGGATTTTTATAAGGAAATAAAATGGTACAAAAGCAAAACATTTTGAAAATCTTAGGTGATATATTCAAGAATAAATGTAAACATGTGTCACTAAAAAGTACTAACAATGGGCCAGGCACGGTAGCTCATGCCTGTAATCCCAGGACTTTGGGAGCTAAGGCAGGGGGAGCACTTGAGCCCAGGAGTTCGGGACCAGCCTGGGCAACATAGCAAGACCAAGTCTCTACAAACAATTTAAAAATTAGCCGGGCGTGGTGGCACACATCTGTATCCCTACTACTCAGGAGGCTGAGGCAGGAGGATTGCTTGAGACTGGGAGGTTAAGGCTACAGTGAGCTATGATCACACCACTACACAAACTCTGTCTCAAAAAAAAAAAAAAAAAAAAAAAATAAAAAAAATTGGGGGTGGTTAACCTGTAACCAAACTTTGGAGGCCAAGGGGGGGATCGACTAACAATTACTTCAGAAAAGTTGGTCTCTAATTTAGTATTACTCACAGAATGGAAAGAAACTTACCTCTGTAACCAATAGTTACTTCTGGAGAGTAAAATTGGAATGAGGAAGGAAATTTGACATTTAACTTTATAACACTAAAGTATTTAACTTTATTCCTGGTATTTATTACTTTCACAATTAAAAAATTAAAACACAAACAGCAATCACAGATTTACCGTCTTAGAAACAAAGTCATGCAGGCGCATCCCTCCATTACTCTGCGGCGTGCCCACGCTGTCTGTCTCAGTTCTTGGCTCCAGCTGCCTGCTGTTCAGGGTGGAGTCACTGTTCCAAGGTTGTAAAGTACCTAGAAAACAAGCAACTTTTAAGCTTTGTGTCTTAAGTATTTTGCTCCTTCTAAATTTTAGCTCCAATTTTAACTGGGAGATAAACAGTAATCTGTTATCATAGCCGAAAGTGAGTACTAACGGCTATGTAAAAAAATAGTTTCAAGAAAAACTAAAGTTATGCAAGTGGGCTAGCAATTCAAAGGTAAAGCATGACACAAGCAGTTCTCTGGTTCTCGGTATGCAGCAGTAAGACACTACCCAATACATCCAATCCCTGCCTCAGGAGGGTTCTAAGAAACCAACTCTCCAAAATTTTACTAGTTGTTTTACACAGGCCAGTTTAGTCACAAATTCAATGGACCTGTTTTCCTTCGGCTCCTGGTCCAATATGGCACAGTCTCAATAGTGGACACAGCTTCGATGGGCCCACCATCATTGGGAACAGTCACTGTAGTTTTTGCAACTATGGATTCATTCCCCTGCAACAAAAGTAGTAATGAGGAAAGACAAACAAAGAATCTAACTTACCCTCCACTATAGGGTATTTTGGAGCAGGCAAAAAATTCCTTAGTCTTAGTCAAGACTTAAGACCCCAGTCTTAAACATTTTTTTTTTTTTTTTTTTTTTTTGAGACAGAGTTTTTCACTCGACCGCCCAGGCTGGAGCACAGTGGCACGATCTCAGCTCACTGCAAGGTTCCTCTGCCTCAGCCTCTTAAATAGTGGATTACAGTTGCCACCACACCGTTGTTTGTTTGTTTTTTTTTTTTTTTGAGAAGGAATTGCTCTGCCTCGTGATCCACCTGCCTCGGCCTCCCAAAGTGCTAGGATTACAGGTGTGAGCCACTGTGCCTGGCCGACTGATTTTTGTATTTTTAGTAGAGATGGGATTTCGCCATGTTGACCAGGCTGGTCTTGAACTCCTGACCTCAGGTGATCATCCACCCGCCTAGGCCTCCCAAAGTGCAGGGATTACAGGCGTGAGCCACCGTGCCCAACCTGAAACATTCTTATGTTGAAATCTCATGTTTGGCTGGGTGCAGTGGCTCATGCCTGCAATCCCAGCATTTTGGGAGGCCAAGGTGGGAAGATCATTTGAGCCCAGCAGTTCGAGATCATCCTGGGCAGCAAGGAGAGACTCCCCCTCTACTTTAAAAAGTAAAAATAAAGAAATCTCATACTTAAGAAGATAAACATAGGTCACGGGGGTATATATTCAAGCAACTAAGACTCACTCTGACAGTTGTTTACTTAATCAGAGTAATTCCATTCATATGAATAAGGGTCCTACTGCATAGAAAAACTTTAACCAAAGGCCAGGCACGGAGGCTCATGCCTGTAATCCCAGCACTTTGGGAGGCTGAGGCGGGCGGATCACCTGGTCAGGAGTTCGAGACCAGCCTGACCAACATGATGAAACCCTGTCTCTGCTAAAAATACAAAAATTAGCCAGGCATGGTGGCATGCGCCTGTAATCCCAGCTACTTGGGAGGCTGAGACAAGAGAATCACTTGAACCTGAGAGGCAGAGGTTACAGTGAGCCAAGATGGTGCCATTGCACTCCAGCCTGGGCAACAAGAACAAAACTGTCTCAAAAAACAGACAAAAACTTTAACCAAACGTCATCTCTCTCAAAACAATGCTGCAATGCTGACTCAGAGGAGTTTTACTGCTTGGGGCCAGTAATCTCTGTTACCTTTGCCTGACTATTCTTACCTGGTCTACTGTGGAGCCAATGGAACGAGTTTTCTTTACAGGTCCAGGGGGACCATCAACAAACTGTCGGCTACTAGAGCGCTAGAAAGAAGACAAAGACCCGTAACTTTAGTGCCAAGCAGATCTGAAGCACAGAAGATAAAATTATTCCATCAGACAACTTGGATACAGGTCCTGGGGATTAGGGCTACAGTAAATAACAATGTGTTCTCTCTCTCTCTCTCTCTGTCTCTGCTTATTTCCACATGAAGAATAAGCTGTTTCAAAAGAATATGTTGTACAAAAATGCTCTCAGTGCCCTAGAAAAAATGAACAAGCTGTGGAGAAATTTAGATGACACCACCAGAAAAAGTACAGCTGTAATCCTAAGGACATGAAGTCTTGGAAACACATTAAGTACCCTAAACAAGCATACACAGATAGATCTCTATATATCCCATTATACACACATTTCTTCTGAAGCTTATATTAGAGCACAAAAGTTCTGTGTAAAAATTCATATGACAATTCAAAACAAACTTGTTTATCCTTTTCCACTGTACGAATGAATTGAAATGCAGCCTAAACAGTGAAATGGACAGGATCCTGTCCTAAGTTACTACTTCAAAGAGTACCAGTACTGGTTGGGAGCAGTGGCTCATGCCTGTAATCCCAGCACTTTGGGAGGCCGAGGCAGGTGGATCACCTGAGGTCAGGAGTTCGAGACCAGCCTGGCCAACATGGTGAAACCCCGTTTCTACTAAAAATACAAAAATTAGCCGGGCGTGGTGGCAGGCACCTGTAATCCCAGCTGCTTGGGAGGCCAATGCAGGAGAATTGCTTGAACCCGGGAGGCGGAGGTTGCAGTCAGCCGAGATCGCGCCATTGCACTCCAGCCTGGGAAACGAGAGCAAAACTCCATCTCAAAAAAAAAAAAAAAAAAAAAAAAGAATATCAATATTGTCCCCACAGCATGAATTCATTTGTAGTATGTGCTTAACAATGGCTAGAGCAACATGTCAGGAATGCAGTATCATGGCAAAATTACCAAAAATAACTCTACTACTACTTTGTTTAAAAGAAAGACTAACAAACCATACACACCCTCTTTTCTCTCTTCTTCAGTTTGAAAGTCTTCACCAAAGAAGAGTCCCAATCCTGTTGACAATTACACTGTATTAATTTCTTTTTTTGGTTAGGCCGTCCCTAAACCCTGTGCAAATAAATTTACAGAGAACTTTAAAGGCTTCTTCAGTCGGGCTACCTAATGTACAATTCGGGGAGGGTTAGAGAAGGGAAGGTCTCAAGTGTTGTAGCTATAGAGCTATGGTAAGTTAATTTCTTTCAAAAATTGAAGCTATTATAATAAAATCAGGAATCAATACCACAGAGGCAAGAAAAGGTTAAAGAATCAAATTCTGCCACGAGTATTTCCAGTGGCTGATCCTTTATTTCTGATTATTTTTGTAATTAGTTTTAGAACTTACAGAATGTTAGGCACTATACTGATCGTATTAGATGTGATTCTTGCCCCCAAGGGATTGCCACTGTCTAATCAGATGCTCTGCATAATATTGCCACTTCACAAGTTCTACAGTTGCCGGGCGCGGTGGCTCACGCCTGTAATCCCAGCACTTTGAGAGGCCAACGTGGGCGGATCACGAGGTCAGGAGATCGAGACCATCCTGACTAACGGTGAAACCCCGTCTCTACTAAAAAAATACAAAAAAATTAGCCAGGCGTGGTGGCGGGCGCCTGCAGTCCTAGCTACTCAGGAGGCTGAGGCAGGAGAATGGCATAAACCCGGGAGGCGGAGCTTGCAGTGAGCTGAGATTGCGCCATGGCACTCCAGCCTGGGCGACAGAGTGATACTGTCTCAAAAAAAAAAAAAAAGTTCTACAGCTTAGGAACTTAGGCCCTAAAACGTGTTCACCACTGAAGAACTATTTGTCTTTTATTGTGGTTTCATTTCAATTCACCTATTTTAACTATTTGCATTTATTTTAGTAGTTACCTGCAGTTTTCTTACTCCTGATCACCCCTGAAAACAGTATCTAGAAACAGTGGTATACAGCAAATAATAGCTTAGCTAAATAAATTTAACTTCCCCAAGTCATGGTCCAGAAAGTTAGTTACTGGTTGTTTGATTCAGCTTCAGTTACAACAAATATCGTATCATAGGTCTAGCTCAAAAATCAACTGATAATATGATCTAGTTTTATTATATATTCCAGACCTCCACTATATCATTCCCTATTTGAAAAATGTGATGCCTAATATTTTTATCTATAAAATGGCCATATTTTCCCTGGTCAAACACTGAATCTGAACAGAAAACTCCTAGCCATGTAACAAGTAGTTGTCACTTGTTTTGCTATACCAGAAAACCAGTCACCAAAAACTTCCTGATTTGTTTTGTTTGCTAGTTTTCAGCTAGCAACAGAAAAGATGCACAAATCAATGAACTGTATCAAAGACTGTATCAGGAGATGACCTTTTATGCAGAAGCATCACTGTAAGTTAAAAGAAGTGTGCCGCCCCATAAAAGCAGGGCAACAAATAGTTTAACATGTTAACCATTGTTGATGAAAGCATTATATAGTGCCTACAAACTCTAATCACGCTTTTCTGGCTGAAATCCCAGGACCTTGGTTTCCTTCTAATTGTGAAGTATGACTATGCTTTCCCCAAGAACCAAACTAATTCAGAAATAAGGCACAGTAAAGTTTATTTAAGAGCAGTAAATAAACCCTGATGACATACAGTCTTGCTAATATTTTTATTATTAGCTGGGGCTTTAATAAGTCAAAATATAATCAATTAGTACATGTGGCATACAGAGATCTATTAAATGAACTCAACTTATGCCAAATTCTGAATTCTATATTCTCACTTCAGAAACTAATACATAAGCCAGTCTCTAATAGCTCATGTGGATTTATATTTTAAATTGCTAGCTCAGAATCTGTAGCACATCAACTAATAAAACAGTAATATAGGATGTTCAGAAGAGAAGACAGGAGAGATATTCCTGGGGAAGCAGAGGTAAGAAAAGTAGGTAATTCTCAGAGATCAAATGTTTATTACCAGTGATTCATCAGTCTTGTCAAAGCTGATATCTGATAAAATGGAACCAGATTCATCAATGGTTGATAGTCTAGATCAGTGAAACAATACAATGTTAGACATAGTAGACTGTGGAAGGTAAAATTCACCAACATTCAGAACAAGTCCTACTGGTCAGGTAACATCAGTTAATTTCATAGCAAAATCTTCACTATAGAGACAACTACAATCTCAAACCCTGTGGTAGGCTACTTTGTATGGTTTCCACGGAGGAGTGTGTGTGCATGAGTACAGGTGCAACACAGTTGCTTTTTCTGCAAAGACCTTATAAGGGCAGTTGAAAGTTAGTCAGGGTTATGGGTGCTATTCTCTACTGAGTTTGTATTACACGCTACTCAAAATTCACAAAATCAAGGGAATGAAGTTTAATTTGATCCCAACTATGCTGGTTTCTACAAACGAGAGTATTACCCAACAGTGACTTTTTAAGAAATTAAGCCTGTACATCTTCTTAGTTATAAAGATTCCCCATAAAACAACCAGGCAACAAAACAAATAGCTGACCTTTCCCTACATATTGTACTGGGGATGTTAAATTCAAAGCCTGGTTGAGACTATTTTAAACAGTGGTGCAGTGGAACTAAAATTATTGTCTGGTCTTGGCTCACAGAGGCCTTTCTAAACCAGAAGAGCTGTAAGAGCTCTCTGGAGAGTAAACACTGAAAGTATTGCTGAACTGCCACTTTCACCTTTGGGTTTCTTAGCAATGCGCAGGATTAGTTATTGATGTGCAATTTAGCACCGACATCAAAATTTTATCCATGGTGAAACAACATCCTTAGGAAAGATTTAAAAATAAAATAAACAGGGACATCCCTGTGCCTTTATTCCCCACCTACTCTTCCCCGCAAAATCTTTTTCTGCTTTTTTCAGCACACATTCTAGAAGAAGTATATTTAAGAATTCAGATAACAAGAATATCTGACAGCTGTGTTTTTTGTGATCGGATAACAACAGATGCAGTTCCTCCACCTTTTGTTCCCAGCATTGCTGCTGGATGGTTGGCCTCTGTTGAGAAAAGCCAGAGCTGATTTTTGCTCCTCACTTAGTTGAATGCTGCCAGATGTGTCACACATGAGCATCTCTCGAATCAGCTGAATCTGTCGTTCCTACAGACCAAAGCAGAGTAAAACATCATAACTAGCCAGGGGAGAAAGCTTCACCTCAAATTTATGGGACAGGCAGACCAGAAGACGTTAAAATACAGCATTATGCAAATTGGCCTTCAGGAAGGCTGCTACACCAATAGCATATTAATTCACATCAAACCCAGATTGTGTCTCTGATTTCTGACTGGTAAAATGAACTACATCTAGAACAGCGAAGTTTCTGCTACAAGACTTTTGGATTAACCTGCTAATCCAAGAGGAGAATAATCCAAAATGAGAGTCCCAAAATAGATTTCACATAGCAAAAACACTTTAGTGTCATTTTATCAGGACAAATATTGGCTTCTACTGATCAAAGCAGCCACCCACCTCTCTAAGTAGTGGAGCAAAATGCATTAAAATAGATACAAAGCTATAATGCACTGGAACCAGACAATTTGAATTTACTGAGGCATCTAACACTGTATACCAAGATGGATTAGTCCCTCCCAGTAAAGGCTTTCCTTTGCACTATGACCCATCCTGGCACATCAAAATGATAATGTTCTGTGTCAGTCACATTGCTCAACTGGTTGAATACATCTAGCCTTTTACCCTGAATTAGAGAGCGGTGATGAAAAGAAAAGTCACAGTTGTCTTGCCTGTAGGTATGACAAAGTACCAGCTACTCATATAAGGATGGATATTCCGAGTAGCACTTAAAATAAACAATGAAGGATGGCCAATATCTTGTGACAGATCAAGTACGTTAGGATCTCCCTCCCTCCCTTTTCCTCTAATTCTTTATCATTTGAAATCTGTCTGCTAAGTAATAGTTTCAAGTCTAAATGACAAAAACATTTAAATTTCAAATTACGAAGAACAAGATTCCTTGTCTGCAATTTCAGCTCTAATCATGGGCACGTTCAGTTCTTTAATGTGGAAGAAGAAACCAGGTATATCTGGCAAGTGGAAACTGTCAGACAATGCTTTCCTCCTCCTGCATCATCACTGTTCTAGCATGGAAAACAATACACACCAGCTTTTCGCAGTCAGCCTCAGCTCTCTGTCTCCGTTTGATCTCTACATCCACCTGATTACGTGCATGCTTCAGCTTAACATCCAGAGCACTTCGCTCAGTCTCCGCTTTCATCAAAAGATCCTTGTATTTCCCCAGCTCATGGTCAGTCCTCTGCCACTTTTTACGGAAATCCTCAAAGTCCTTCGCCAACTGGATAAATTCTGAGGAAAGGGGGAATCTTTAATAATTCAAGCACCAAACAGAGTATAACTGCTCTAAAAAATGAGTCCTACGGTTAGCTTTATTTGAAATTCATAATTAAGGAACCAGCTGAACTATGGGCAAATCCAGCTGAAAATAACTAGGAGCAGATCCTGGATATGTTTGTCACTCTGATGAGAACTTTGTGGGTGGCAATTCCTATTTCAATAGGCCACTTACTTTTGGCTTAGCCAGTGGCATCTGCTATGGAATATGTAACTCATTAGTCACCTGGCTCCAGATGTAACACTAACACTGAAAGCTCCTGAACAGAAGGTAATCAAAGGGGGATACCTTTGGGGCAGCTGTCACGCACCAGGACAGTTACAGCTATAAAACAAAAACAGCTTCCTTTACAGTCACGCATTGCTGCACCAGAGAGATGTTAAACAGCAAATTCAAATGTAACTGCTGTAATATGCTCCAGTAGATGTAGATTAATATTACAGATGTCTAGACCTACAATTCCATTTGGCTATATAATTACACAAATATTGATTTGAAAGTAAAAAGCCAATTTGCTTTTGCTGTTTAACACTGTCCTGAAGGGTATGTAAACATTCCAGCTGAAAAAAAAAACAGGAAGAGAAGATCATACTAGCTTTTGGAACATCCCTGATAGCAGAATGTGGAGTCTCTTCAAATGTCTGCAAAGAGAGCATCACTTCCAAGGCAGCATCTCAAAGGAAGAAGATAACCCTGTTGGCATTCATTCTTATCTCCTGCTATTGCAAAGCTGTTCTGCGATGTATTTGCAAAAGTGCCTTACAATTTTCTAGTTAACCTCCATCTATCTCTAAGGATCACTCTCCACCAACATCAAGGAAGAAGGTCTCAAGGTGTACATCTGCTGCTGGTCAAACTAACCCAGTTTACAACTGAAACTGGGCCAAATTCACACACAGCTAGCAGATTCTTAGGTAGTAAGGGCACTTGTCCCCTATGAATTTAACCTAAAAGCATAGAAACAATATATAGTCCTTTTTAAACAATTTTAATCATTTGACCAAATATCAAACTTACAAATTAGGATACCAATTTGTTCCAGAGAAACAAGTCATAAGGAAACTTTAGTTTTTAGCAAACCACAAATTTCAGCAAAATAGATTATGACCTAGTTATCTTAAACAATGCGAGTATCAACAATTAAAAAAAATTACAATTCAAATAGTTTTAAGAAATAATATGCTGGGTTAGTCTGGAACATACTACTTTTTTGTGGGGTTTTTTTTTAGCTTAAAGAAAAAAACATATCTGTTTGCAAACTAAATACCGTACGCATACACACTCAAAATATTTACCAAACTGAAAAACAATTTTGA
The DNA here is from genome assembly GCF_009828535.3 of Hylobates moloch. Lineage (NCBI taxonomy): Eukaryota > Metazoa > Chordata > Mammalia > Primates > Hylobatidae > Hylobates > Hylobates moloch. The sequence goes on along the minus strand of NW_026652297.1, from coordinate 2,073,875 downwards.
GAATAAAAAGATTTTCATCTGACCTAATTTTGCTGGCTTGTTTGTTCTTTAGGATACTCCTTTTATTAAATTACTGCTTCAGCTTAGTTTAAGTCAGACCCAAAGCAGAACATTTATATACCTGATTAATATATTACTTTTTGTGTGTGCAGGTAAGAAATGTGGAAAAAAAAAAAAAAAAAAAAAAGATATTACTTTTTTTTTGAGACATTCTTGTTGCCCAGGCAGAAGTGCAATGGTGCAATCTTGGCTCACTGCAGTCTCCACCTCCCGGGTTCAAGCAATTCTCCTGCCTCAGCCTCCTGAGTAGCTGGGATTACAGGTGTGCGCCACCATGCCCAGTTAATTTTTGTATTTGTAGTAGAGACGGGGTTTCACCATGTTGGCCAGGCTGGTCTCAAACTCGTAACCTCAGGTGACACACCTGCCTTGGCCTCCAAAAGTGCTAGGATTACAGGCGTGAGCCACTGTGCCCAGCCTACTTTTCACTTTTGAGACAGTCTTCCTCTGTCACCCAGACTGGAGTGCAGTAGCACGATCTTGGCTCACTGCAACCTCCGCCTCCCAGGTTCAAGCAACTCTCCTGCCTCAGCTTCCTGAGTAACTGGGACTACAGGCATGTGCCACCACACCTGGCTAATGTTTGTATTTTAACTAGAGATGGGGTTTCACCATGTTGGCTAGTCTGGTCTCAAACTCCTGACCTCAAGTGATTCACCCGCCTCAGCCTCCCAAAGTGCTAAGATTATAGGCGTAAGCCACCACACCCGGCTGAAAGATACTATTTTTATGTACAATTCTGCTATGAGCAGTTTGCTAGGATTGGGTCAGAAGGCATTTTGGGCCATAGATCAGAAACAATTTTGATGTTGAAGATCAATAATCATGGCACTGTTTTGGTCAGTTGGTGAATCACAATTCAGCTTGGTACTAGCCTGTCATGAAGTGCACATTAAAAGCTTTATAAAATTCAGGCCGGGCACGGTGGCTCACGCCTGTAATCCCAGCACTTTGGGAGGCTAAGGTGGGCAGATCACTTGAGGTCAGTAGTTCAAGACCAGCCTGGCCAACATGGTGAAACCCTGTCTCTACTAACACAAAAATTAGCTGGGTGTGGTGGTGTGCGCCTGTAATCCCAGCTACTCGAGGAGGCAGAGGTCGCAGTGAGCTGAGATCGTGCCACTGCACTCCAGCCTGGGCTACAGAGTGAGATGCTGTCTCAAAAAAAAAAAAAGATTTATAAAATTCAAATTACAGTACCTCCTTTAAAAAGTTATGTACACCCTAAACTATGAAGTGCACCTATCAAAAAGGAGGAAAGAGAAGGGAAATTTCCTCAAAACAAATTGAGAATGATCTTTGATTTATTTAAAATTTAAAAATCAGGATTTGGTTCATAGCTCAGCAAGCAGGTTTAAGTGGGTCCAGAAATCCTGATTTTTTTTTTCCGTTTACTCCCCGAGGCCTTTGAACAGGCTCTTCCATTTGCCTTCCCTACTACCCTCTCTAAGCTTCTTAAAGACAAAGACCCTATGTCTCCTTTGCTCTTTTATCTCCAGTGTTGTAACCTGCCTACCACACTGTAGACACTTGAAATAATCTGTTGAACAAATGAATGAATGAAAAGCTGCTGTTCAAATTAAATTTACCAGCATCCAAGACCACCTTACCAGTTTAATCAAACTTACTTCCCACCACTATGCAATAAATACCCCTCTAGCTAAACCAGTCTGTCCCTGCCCCCAGAACAGAGGCATTCCTGCCTTCTCACTTGTGACCAAGCTATGCACTCCAAATGGAATGCCCTACCTACTCTTCTTTACATACCCATTTACCAAGTCCCATCTGGTCTGTGAATCTTTTCCTAATCAGTTTGCTAACACATTAAATTTTTCTAGATTACCCAAAAGCATATATTTTGATACTTGTACTATCTTCTGTTTCATGAGAAAAAATCCTGTCTCTGAAACTAAAATACCATAACCTTCTTGAAGACAGGCAATATGTCATATATACTTCAGTATTCCCTACTATGCATAGTGTAGCACAAACCTTGTATGTCACTGGCACACAATAGGCACCTGATAAATGTTAAATTATACTTATTCCTAATTTATACACCAATGATTTTTTTTAAAAAAGCTCAGGCAGCTTATGACAAATTAAAAATAGAACATAAAAACTGTGTGGACTGGAGAAAACAAGACAACAAAATAACGCTATTAAAGTCATCTTTTTTAAAATATTAACTTTCATTCTGATCTTCCCGTAACTTGGACTTAGCTCTCTTTTTTTTTTTTTTTTTTTGAGACAGAGTCTTGCTCTGTCGCCCAGGCCGGAGTGCAGTGGCGCGATCTCGGCTCACTGCAAGCTCCGCCTCCCGGGTTCACGCCATTCTCCTGCCTCAGCCTCTCCGAGTAGCTGGGACTACAGGCGCCCGCCACCACGCCCGGCTAATTTTTTGTATTTTTAGTAGAGACGGGGTTTCACCGTGGTCTCAATCTCCTGACCTCGTGATCCGCCCGCCTCGGCCTCCCAAAGTGCTGGGATTACAAGCGTGAGCCACCGCGCCCGGCCCAGCTCTCTTTTTTTAACTTTTTTTTTTTTTTTTTTTAAGAAATGGAGTCTCACTCTGTTGCCCAGGCTGTAGTGCAATGACATGATCTTGGCTGACCGCAACCTCCACCTCCCGGGTTCAAGCGATTCTCATCCCTCAGCCTCCCAAGTAACTGGGATTACAGGTGAACGCTACCATGCCCGGCTTTTTGTATTTTTAGTAGAGACGGGGTTTCACCATGTTGGTCAGACTGGTCTTGAACTCCTGACCAAGTGATCTGCCCGCCTTGGCCTCCCAAAATGCTAGGATTACAGGTGTGAGCCACTTTGCCCGGCCCGGACTTAGCTTTTTAAAAAACAATACAGGCCAGGCACGGTGGCTCACACTTGTAATCCCAGCACTTTGGGAGGCCAGGGCAGGTGGATCACCTGAGGTCGGGCGTTCGAGACCAGCCTGACCAACATGGAGAAACCCCAGCTCTACTAAAAATACAAAATTAGCCAGGCGTGGTGGCACATGCCTGTAATTCCAGCTACTCGGGAGGCTGAGGCAGGAGAATCACTTGAAGCCGGGAGGTGGAGGTTGCGGTGAGCGGAGATCTCGCCATTGCACTCCAGCCTGGGAAACAAAGAATGAAAAATTCTGTCTCAAAAAAAAAAAAAAAAAAAAAAAAAAGAATACAAAAAAGAGAAAGAGGAATGAAGTTAATGATGAAAGGCAAGAGTAAGGAGTCAAGGGATACGTGGGTATGCGGGGAATTCCTAAGGATCTAAGAAGAGTACAGGCTGGGCACAGTGGCTCACGCCTGTAATCCCAGCACTCTGGGGGGCCAAGGCAGGTGGATCACTTGAGGTCAGGAATTCAAGACCAGCCTGGCCAACATGGTGAAACATCACTACTAAAAATATAAAAACTAGCCAGGCTTGGTGGCATGCGCCAGTAATCCCAGCTACTTGGGAGGCTGAGGCAGGAGGAACACTTGAACCCAGGAGATGGAGGTTGCAGTGAGCCGACATCGCACAACCGCACTCCAGCCTGGGCAACAGAGTAAGACTGTCTCCAAAAAAAAAAA